>NW_006159829.1:3797929-3853851 GCF_000334495.1 Tupaia belangeri chinensis | reverse complement strand
AGGAGCGCAGGGGAAGGGAGACAAGGGCTGCCTTCCTGGAACACCTGCATTTTTGTTCACTCCGATATACAGAGTTGACACACAAAATGGGTACTGGTGACCAGTTAAGGTGTAAGGAAAGTCAGGTACGGCAAGCCCAGAGCAAAGTGGCTTTCTTTAAATTTAAACACAAGATATGAGTTCAAGGTTTAAAAGATTGCCAACTGCCATCAGGAGGTACTATCAGGCCCAAGAAAGGCCAAGAGATCACTTTACAGGACTCTAAAGACTGTGTTTAGCTATCTTTAAAACATACCACGATTTGAGGGAGAACATGAGGCATGTTCTATGGTTAAGCACCGGTGCCTGGCATTAATGGTGACGCCTTAAACTGATGCTCGCCTCCTTGGACTTTGGGGCTCTAGACTTCCCTGTGGATAATCCTGCAGGCTTTCACTCATGACTTCATTTTCATAAAGCTAAAAATATACTAGAAATGTCTGCTCATATGAGGCCTGAATTCTTTGCAGGATTTAAAGACAGTTTGTTCTCACCTAGGATCCCATATAGGAACTATGAAAAGGGAGTAGGGGATTCTGAAAGAGTGGAACAAGATCCCTTTCTAGTACTCGAAAGGCTTGGGTGAGTCGCCCATTAGATGTCTGATCTGATGGACATGCGTTTTCCTTAGCTAAAGTTTCTTAAAGCAGGGAGAATCGGGATGGAGCTCGGGTATCTGCTGACAAATATGGAAGTCCTGGTCCATAGCAGGCACTTCTCCTTCTGGGATAGATTCATTGTCACCAGCACTGAGGACAAACAAGGTCTTCTGGGGAGGGGGAAGTGGTTCATAGTCTAGAGGTGAATAGGTGATTGACTAATCACAGTAATCTCAAAATCCTTCACTAAAGGGGCCCTTAAGGTGGACAAGACTAGGGGAAAGTTTCCCAGGCTAGGTGGTCATACTGAAACTCGCCAGATGATGACCTTTCCAGTTGGGCTCTAGCTCAAGGAATTGCATGCAGTGGGAAGACTAGATACACAAGCCCGAAGAGCTAGAGGGCAAGGCATCTGATCAGAGGACTGGAAGGCCACAGCCACCTGGGCATTAAGCTCTTCTGCTCGATTCAGCAAACTGAAGCTGATGCCCAGCCATGACTCTCAGGATCAGTGTCTTGGAGCTGTGTCACAGACACGCTGGGTCCTCAGTAAAGTCATGATGTGTTTGTTTTTCTATGAAAGTGTCATGACCTCTGATGTCCCAATAGGACAAGAATCCCCATGAGCCATCATTACATAGGATCATGTGACCCTTATGCTGATGTCACTGACGCCTATTCATGGAAAGGCAAAGTAGAAAGGCAGGACCTCTGGACTGAACGAGCTTTCTGAGGAGATGCTTCATGACGCCCATGATTTCTGCTTCCTTGAATCCCTTAACCTTTGGGGTGGTCTTAACTGAGACTGAAGTTTTACTGTTTGGCACTGTACTGATTATTTTTCAAGTGATGTATGGGATGATTTCTACAAAAGCACCTTCTTGGTAAAAATGAACTGTGTTCCTCTGAGGAGAAAAAAAAAAAAACAAAACAAAAAACTGTTGAAGCCCAGAGCCGGATTGGTCATGTGACCCTTATGCTGATGTCACTGACGCCTATTCATGGAAAGGCAAAGTAGAAAGGCAGGACCTCTGGACTGAACGAGCTTTCTGAGGAGATGCTTCATGACGCCCATGATTTCTGCTTCCTTGAATCCCTTAACCTTTGGGGTGGTCTTAACTGAGACTGAAGTTTTACTGTTTGGCACTGTACTGATTATTTTTCAAGTGTGGGATGGGATGATTTCTACAAAAGCACCTTCTTGGTAAAAATGAACTGTGTTCCTCTGAGGAGAAAAAAAAAAAAAACAAAACAAAAAACTGTTGAAGCCCAGAGCCAGATTGGCTATGAATGATTACAACACCTTCTCTGGGTGGACTGACAATTGGATATGAGGTGACACATTGTTGAAGATACCTTCTTCTAATTGCAAGACCAAGAAGGAAGTCCCTTTGCTCTACATGGCATGGGCATGTCTCTGAGGTCCTATGTACACAGACATGCATGCCAAGGGTATGTAAAGGTAGCCAGTATATGAACCTTGGAATAATTAGTATGTTCCAGGGCACGTGGATCCTTTCTAACAGGAAAATCTAATTTCTCTATAAAGTTCCTCCTTATCCTCATAGCATTGACAGGTTATGTTTCATATTAGTCAGGTTGTGTGAAGGTCCCATTTCTTTATTATGGCAGCCTTGTGTGTAAACTGAAATCTGAAACCTTCATGGACTTCAGAAATTGTCCTCAATTTCCACTGGCACACCTGTAAACTGAACTACCTGTTCTTGGGGAGACGTCCGAGGTAACTCCTTTTTGGCGGTGGCTATAGGAAGGCCTTCCTTATTTTATAAACAACCTGGTCATTCTGATGTCAGTGACAGAAGCCTGAGTGTCACGAAGAGCAGATCTCATGCCCTTAATGAAGGAACATGATCTTGTATAATCTCATTCATTCAGTCTTGTCTGAACTGGCTTTAATGTCCTCCAGTAGTAGTAGTATCAAACCATATTCTGTAAAATGGTCCCCAAATCTGTTTGTTGGATCAACCTATAGGTCCTCAATACAGCCTTGGGCTGTACCAGCAGCAGCAAGTCTTGGATAGCAGAGTATTTGTGGGGCTAATGACTAGAAAGCAAGGAAGAACTTTCTTATACCTTCACTCTCCATCTTTTTGCTTACACCTTCAACTTTTCTTGTGAGAGAAATCAGAACGATGGAGGGGCCTTAGGTACCCATGAGGCCAAGTGAAAAATAATCAGTTGACATACAGCTGAGGATTTCCTGTATGTATTAAATGGTCTTCAAATCTATGGAATCTTTTAAGCTATTGTAATGAGAAAGGGTCATCAAAAGCCTTATCACTACTCAGTGCAAAATCTCTTCTATAGGCTCTTCAGGTACCTGATATTGCACACGGGTGACTTCACATGTTACCTAAAGCCTTCTGCCTCTGAGCTTGCACTGCCGGGCTCAGTCAGAACAGGCACACCCCATAGCTGAACACGGGTGACTAGCATTTATGATGTCTTAAACTATTGCTCTGTCTCTTCTCAGCTACATAGAATTTTGAATCCTGTGGCTTGCTATGTGGAGAAACTCGTGGGCTTTTGTTTCTGGTATTTTCAAAAGCTACTATATGTACTAAAAGCATTTGTTCATGTGAACTTGTTTTATTGCAGTATTAATGAGGTTCTTCTCACCTAGGTCCTATTCATCCTTATAATGAAATGAAAACAATGAAACAGGTTAAGAGTCAAAAATGGTCTAACAGGGTTTAACTCACCTATTAGGTCATTGGAAAAGTCATGACGTGTTTTACTATGCAAAAATGCATCTCAAGGGTCGCCAAGTGGCATGGTGAATAAGGGCGCTAGATTCCCACATGGCCAACCACGGTTTGAGTCTCAGACCTGGTGGCTTGCCTTCTCCCTTTCCGTCTTTCACTCTCTCTCTCTCTGTGTCTTTCTGATCAAATTAAAATAAGTAAGTAAATAAAATGAATGAATAAATTAAAAAATAATTCTTTAAAAAAATGCATCTTGACTTTCCTGATGATTCAATAGAAGTGATAAGGTTTTGGGTGAGTAACACATTTCATGTTTTATCTGATGAAGATCAATTTTACTTTGCTCAAACTTCCTAAGGCAGGAACCATCAGGATGGCTGTTGGAAGGCTTAGCTGGTAGCAGGAGCTTGCCTTCTGTGCTAGTTGTCATGCCAGGTGCAGCCCCAAGTGGATAACAGAGGGCATCCAGGCCAGACCTTGAAGCTGCCTCATGTTTGTTTCCTGAGACTCCGTGCCAGGTAGAAAGATCAGGCTTGAAAGACAATAACAGAATTGTGATTCAAAAAAAGCAGCATCAAAGTCGAGGAGGGAAATCTATAGACACGGGAAGATGTTTTCAATCAGTTCTGTGTGTCAAATTCACATAGCTGCAGAAGACCAGCAACAGTGAACAGAATCAGGTTCCATCCAAAGTAAGGCACACAGAAAGGAAGAGCAGATACTCCTTAAAGACTGCATCAAGGCTTATGCCATCATTGTAGGAGGACTCCAGCAAATGCATTTCTTCTGATTCCCTTTATGTGAAAAGGGCTTGCAAAATGATATTAACCCAGGGGACATCACAATGTATTTAAAATGATTGAAAACAATTTATCCAGACAAATTGGATGTTTGTCTACTTCAGTGACATTACCAGCAGTAGGATGAATCTGGCAGCGTGCTTCCTAGAGTCACCCAGGGTTTACATGTCTGGGTCTGCAGACTCGAGGCTTCTTGGACCCACTCCAACCTTAACTCAGATATACTTTTATTGTAACGTGAAGAATGAGGTCAGAGGGTAGAGGCTCCCTCATGATGAGTACACAAGGACCAGAATGAAGGAGTTGTAGACTCTTTGGGGAGGGAACAGTTGGCCAATGATGTGAAAAACAAGTCTCAATAGCCAAAGCAAGGTTTGTGCCAACTGGTGTGCCATTGGGTGTGGGGTCAGAGTGGCAGCCCTTGGCTACCTTTGCTAAAATGAACGACTTCAGGTCAATAAGGCTTGATATGAGAAAGACATAGTGGTAGTGAGAAGCACATTGTTCAGGAGAGGTCAGTGCAGAGTTGACTCCCTAACATTGGAGTTTCTTCCACAGAAAAGATTTCGATAATGTCCTCAAATCCGGGCTGACTTGGGACTGCCTAAGAAAATAACTCAGTCTTTTTATAGCTAACTGACTTAGCAAGCTACAAACTTAAGATAAATGTGGAATACGGTATAACCCTCATTATAGAACAGCCTAGGCTGAATGAAAGGCTCCCTGTGCTGGGGGTGTGCTGTGTTAACAGTATGGTCTTGAGTGTCCAAGGTTGTAATGTAGTAGACCGTGAGACATGGAGCACAGATTGTGTCAAGGTGACCTCCACACATACTGCCTACACTTTTGCTATGTAGATGAGAGGCCAAAGGAAGCTGTGCTTTGGGGTATTTCTGGGTCCCTCGATGAGGGTACAGCATCGTAGATAATGCACTTCTGTCCTAGATCCATTTATAAAATTAAATAAATGTAAGATTCAATGAAAGCCTATCATTTCTTCTAGTTTGTATGTCTGACCCTCTCACCACACTTGAGCTGGTGTGAAATGCTTATCCCAGGGTGAAGGTGGTGGAGCTGGCTACCCCTGTTACCTGTGTCTGTAGAGGCTGGCCCCTTGAGAAGCAGCCATTCTACTCTTCCCTGGCTAGCTAGAGGCAAGACCACATCAACATCATCTCTCTCCCCAGACAACTCAGACTCGATTCTTAAGGCAAGAGAGGGGCATCCACCCACTAGGAAGAATTCAGATACCTGTTTGTGGTTTTGTGACCCAGACACAGAGGAAGCAAGAACAAAATGCTGATATCCTCCATAATGAAAAATATTCTGCTGTATTAAGTTATCATGAAAGTTGTGTTGTATTTTTGTTTTTCTATGCAAAAATGTGTCATGACTTTCCTGACCCAATATCTGTTCCAAAGTGTTTGCTATATTTGTAACCTTTATTGCATCACTCAACAGGTCTTTTAATGGAGTGGTCCTTGGAGAATATACAATTTCTAAGTTTGTTAATGAAATTAGCATGGAATGTGGGGGCCCAGTGGTAGCTCCTGGCAACTTCACACAACAGCTTAATTGCATACTTAAGAGAAATTAAATCTGAAATCTGTCGTCTAGTTGTATTAATAGCCTGACCTAGGAGTTGTGTATTCTTTCCATTCACTAGCTTTATTGCAGTGTTGATAAATAAAAACCTCACGTATTTAGTAGGCACAAAGTAATGTTTTGATATATGAATCCAATGTATTAAGATTGTGATAATCTAATCAGCATATTCATTGCCCTACATAGTTACCTTTTTGTGTATGATGAGGACCCTTGGTCTATTCCATATGTATACAGTATTGTCACCATGCTGTATATGATCAGAACTCATAACTGAATGTTGTACCCTTCTACCAATGTCTTCCACCTTCTAGCCCGTCTTAACCAAAATCCTACTGTTATTAAGAATTCAAACATATTTTTTAAATTTTTTTGAGGTTTTTGCCACAGGGCGAGTGCGCTCACCAGACAGAGAGACAGAGACAGAAAGCGAGAAATCACCTCCCAGGGGGGATGACCACACCACAATCCCTTCTCCTCCATTCTCCTCTCGGGATCTTGCACTCACACACACGTGCCCCGCATGAGGTTTTTTTTTTTTTTTGGAGAGATTTTCACTGTAGGGCGTGTGCACTTGCCAGACAGAGAGAGACATAGAGACAGAAAGCGAGAAATCACCCCCCAGGGGGGATGGTCACGCCGCAATCCCTTCTCCTCCATGCTCCTCTCGGGATCTTGGGCACACACGCACACGCGCCCAGCATGAGTTTTAAGCCACCGGGTCCGGGACACGAACTGCAGTTGACTATGTGGGAGTCCAGCGACAAAGCCATTACGCTAACTGCTGGTTCCCCCGCATGAGTTTTAAGCCGCCGGGTCCGGGACACAAACTGCGGTCGACTACGTGGGAATCCAGTGACGTAGCCATTATGCTAACTGCTGGTCCCTCGAACTTTCATTTTTTTATGCCACAAATAAAATAATTTCCGTCTGTGTCTGCCTTTTTTCACTTACCACAGTATCCTCCAAGTTCATCCATGTTGCAAATGACGGGATTTTCTACTTTAAGGCTGAATAATATTTCATAGCATATTCATATATTTCAGTTCTCAGATTCTAGATATTTTGAATCATGCAGTAAGCACTACGTGCAGTTACGTATACAAGACAATGATTTTACTTCAGATATGTACCTAGATTATGGGGACTGAATCTTACGGCAGTTTTATCTTGTAATTTTTTGAGAATTTTTACTGTTTGCCATTTTTATTAATTTTTTAAAGATTTCAATTGTACTAATTTACATTCCCACAACAGTATATTAGTGTTATCTTTTACCCACATCCTCATCAACATCTATACTTTGGCTTTTTGGTAAAATCTTTCCTAATGAATGAGATGTAATCTCCATTGGTTCTTACTTGCATTTCCCTGATAACTGATGTTGAGCACCTTGGTACATTTCAGCTATTTGTGTCCTCTTTGGGAAAATGTCATTGGCCCTAGATTTTGTGATATCATTTTATTTTTGCTATTTAGCTGTTTGAATTCTTTGTTTTGGAAGTTAACCCATTACCACATATGTGATTTACAAATATTTTCTCCCATTCCATAAGTTTCCCTTTCATGTTTTTTCACTGTGCAGAAACATTTTAATTTAATGTAGGCCTACTTAGCTATTTTGTAGCTTATGCTTTTGGTACTAAAACAAGAAAATCATTGCTGACACCCAAGGAAGGCAGACTTTTAAATATGTAAAATGAGGAGCTTGAGGCTTGAAAGCTAGAGAGCTTTTTCTCACCTTTTCTCTGGGGACACTAAAATGAATCATGTTAGAGAATGAGCCTATTGGATAAGCCTTGGGATAGCCATGAGACTGACTGGAAAATGAATCAGCTGAAATACATCTGATGCTGTCCTGAATGTGTTAGACTCTCAGAAAACCTATGAACTCTTTGCTGTTGTGAGTCACCAGAGGGCTATCACTGCTGGATAGGAAATTTCTTCTAAGCAGGCACCTAGTAGTGTATGCAAATGACGTACTGTGTGACCTAAAGTATCCAGCCCTGTGTGCTTCTCCTGTGCTGTGCATAGTCAGAAAAGTCAGAGGGCTCTGTGGCTAATCACAAGTGACTAATGATGATGTCTTGAACTATTGCTTTTTTTTTCCCCTCTAAGCTTCATAGACTTCTGAGTTCTAGAATTTACCCTGTCCAGAGTCTGATTCTTTTTTTCTTCAAAGTAGAAAAGCTTCAGATGAGTCACCCATCAGATGACTGTTCTGATGAAGATAACTTCTTTTAGTTCAAATTTTTTTTATAGAGGTTTTTCTTATAGGGCATGTGTGTTCACCAGGGAGACAGAGACAGAAAACAAGAAATGGCCCTTCTCCATTCTCCTCTCAGGATTTTAGACATGCATACATATGTGCTTGGAGTGAGTTTTAAGCCACTGGGTTCGGGACTCAAAATTGCAGTCGACTACATGGGAGTCCAGTGATGCAACCACTATGCTATCTGCTGGTCTCAGTCCAAAATTCTTAAAACCAGGGACAATCAGGATGGCTATGGATGGAGCTCAGGTAACCATGATGGATATTAAAGGCCTGGTTAGTGGCCAGTACCCCCCCCCCTCTTTGTGATAGAATTATTGTGGATTTGTCACTTGACAAACAGTCCTATCCTTCTGGTCCAGCAACCCAAGGAGGTTCAACCCTTCACTGCTCAACAGACACAAAGGGGCAAAGTTACTGGTGAGAGAAGAAAGGATTTATTATAGCATGGCCATGCTGGGGAGATAAAAATACCTCCCACTAGTATGCCAATTTACAGATACTTTCACAGGAGAAGGGAGATGCTATGGGGGCTAACAGGTATGTGTAGAAAAAGCACAAGTCAGGGGACCAGCAGATGGTGTATTGGTTACCTTGCTGGACTCCCATGTAGTTGACCTGGTTTGAGTCCCAGACATGGCAGCTTAAAACTCATGCTAGGCACATGTGCATGTGTGCCTAAAATCCCAAGAGGGTAATGGAGGAGAAGGGATTGCGGTGTGGCCATCCCCCCGGGAGGTGATTTCTCATTTTCTGTCTCTGACTCTCTAGTGAGTGCATGTGTCCTAAAGCAAAGATCTCTCTAAAAAAGAAAAAAAAAAAAGCGCAGGTCAGGTTAACTTTTAGCTGGGGGCTACTATCAAGCAACTCTTCAAGACAGGAGTTTTGGCTCCCAGGATGCAACATCCCTCAGTGTTTTAAGCTCTAGGTTGACCATTTTATTGTGTCTGAGGGATGAACTATTTTGAGTACAAAGATCGAGCCAATCTGGCTGAAGCAAGCTCCTATTAGTTTTCCACTGTCATATTTTCATTCCATTTATATGGAAACGGGTGATGTTCTGTCCTGCAACTGCTTTTTGCTGAATGGGGACACTGTGAAATCGGAATGAATGCCTTGACATGGTGGAGGATGTTTTCTTTGACCCGCTTTTACAAAGGCAGAGCAATTAGTGGTATTTCTGATAGGGGTCACAATAATAAAGATGGCAACAACTAACAGAAGAAGCACAGGGAACTCGCATAAACCAAAGAATGTGTACTTCTAGGCCAACAGAAAAAAATTTAACCACTTACTGAAGGAATCTTGGAAAGCATGTATGTGGTCATTCGGTTCACAAACAAATCTGGTCCCAACAGAGGTATTGGGGACTCTGACATACACAGGAAGCTATGTCTTAGCATTGTGGCCTACATGAAGTTTCAGAGATTAAAGGGATGGCCTCTGCTGCATTTTACTGATGACTGAATGCTCTTAAGTTACTTTGGTACTGAAGGCCCATATCAACTATAAAAAGTTAGTAGTTTCCCACAGTCTATTGCACTGGGATCCTCAATACTCAGCAATTCTCAGGAGCTGGAGGGAATTCAAAGGGTTCATGACTTCAGCAAGCCCCAGGTCCACAGAGAATACTGAATGGTAAGGGGGGTCACTTCGAAGGCCCTGTGCAAGTACCACTTAATGCTTACATAGAGTAAACCAGACAAAGCATGTAAAAGGACTTCTTGTGGACATGCATTTGAAGATGCATCTGAGGGATGAACTATTTTGAGTACAAAGATCGAGCCAATCTGGCTGAAGCAAGCTCCTATTACAGTTTTCCACCGTCAGAGTATAGTTCAGGTGAGCATGATTTCTAAACATGCTTACTAAGGCTACTAAACCTCTGACCAGTCTTATGGGCAACAAACCATAAACAGGAGTGGTAGGGGAAAGAGGATTGTATCCACTGTTGTGAGCAAGCTTATGGTTCTGGCAGACTCTAAATAGTTCTTGTTATCAGGCCTGCTAACATGAGAAGATACCACCTCTATGGCCCTCCTAGCTTGGTTTGGTTGGTTGATACCAATGTGTCTATTTTAATTGTGAAAAGCTTTCCTATTTCTCCCTCTTTATCAAGATCTCTAAGTATCATTGATCAATCATTTTATGGTCTTATTTCAATTGTCCATTAATGCCAGGATGGACCTGTCTCAGTTGTTGGGTCATACCATGCTGGAGGAAGGGACTGATAACTACGAGTCAGTATCAAAACCCCTTTTGGTCACATCTGAGCAACAAAGGAGGCTTGGAGAGAGTGACTCTCAGCCCAGATTTACCTGAAGTCCATTGCTCTTAAAGTTGTCAGGAACCTGTTTTCCAGAGTACATGTTAGTCTTTCCCATGGGGAGAAATTTTGGAACTATGGATGACAAAAATTTAACCAAAATTAATAACTTGATGTCAATTTTGTTAATGAATTGTCAAATTTTGCTGTTTCTATTATATGCAACACTTAAAGACAACATTCAGAATTTGTCTGATGCTATCACAGTTGTACAACCAGAATTTCATAAATCTTAGTCTTAATTTTCTCATAACTTTGCATGTAGAATTACACATATTCAGAATTTTAAACTTAGTAACCTTAATTCCAAAAGCCAAGTTTGATTCATTTGTTACATACCAATAGTTTCTGAATATGCATCTTACACATTTTTAAAACATGGGCTGCTTAAATTTTTAACGTAGAACAGAACAAGCTTATCAACAGATTCAATATATTTAGTTCCTATGACATATAAAAATTTCAAAGTAGAAAAAATTTATACTTGATTTTAATCAAAGCACGTTAGCTTGGAGATGACTCAGGAGCTGGGCTTGGTGGCATCTGCCCTATGGCAAAAACCTATGGAGGCTGGAGGATTGCAGTATTGAGATGACTCAGGCATTCTATGAATACTTATAACCTGAACATAAGATTCCAAACTACCTGAAAAGCTTATTTAGATGTATCCCATTTACAGTCACCTAATTTACTTTAAAAACCATATGCCTTGTTTATCTGTGAAAACCAAGATACCAGAGAAAGCTAGTTATTTAAGTTAATTTTCATTAACTATCAAAGCATGTTAAAGGTTTACCTTAAGTTGCCGAAAACTCAGGAAATATAGCTGTTGTCACTAACTCAACAATATTAAGACAAATAGGATGATGTCTGATCAGTAAAATCATTCGCAAAATGTGTATCCTGGAAAGACAATGCCATATGATCCAGCAATCCCACTCCTTGGTATCTACCCAAGGGACAGAAGAATCCTTCACTGGAAAAGTGCTTACACATCGATGTTTATTGCAGCACTATTCACAATTGCTAAGACATGGAACCAACCCAAATGCCCCCGTATGGATGAATGGATTGAAAAACTGTGGCACATATACTCTATGGAATACTATTCAGCCATAAAAACCAACATAACCCTGGCTTTTGATAGAAAGTGGAAGAATATGGAAGACTTACTGCTCAGTGAAGCAAGCCAGGCTATGAAAGAGAGACACTGTATGTCCCCACTTAATATATACCAAGTGTCTGCACTCTATGACCACAACTGATTGACTAAAAGATATACAAACACAAGAGATAGATGTGAATGCCAGATGTGTGTGTGGAGGAGTGGGGCCTAGGGAAGGACATTTGGAGGAGGGATACAGAGGCAGAGCATTGACGGGATGAGAGGTATGGTGTAATCTGTTGATATTTTGATCAACAGGACTGGGGAGAATTGTTCACATACTGAAATTTTCACTTCATAAGCTAAACAATGTCATTGTATATAAAAATTAATTAAAAATAAAAAAATTTAAAAGACCATGCATGGGTTTCAAAAATCCCTGCTCCAGAAAAAACTCATGTTTAAGAGTGCTGCAACTTGTGGGGCTGGCAGGTGGCAAGGTTAAGGCACTGGACTCACACATGGCTGACCATGGTTTGAGTCTCAGACTTGGTGGCTTGCTTTCTCACTTTCCTTTTCTCTCTCTCTCTCTGGTGAAATAATAAAATATTTAGCAAGTTGCATCACTTTATTTTTTAATAGTCCTTTAAGTGTGTGGGTGGCCTGACCTAGGTGTTCACTCAGCAGCTCTGTGTTACCGGTCAGTTTAGCTAGAAACCTCACTACATTTTTCATATCTAACAAAATCATGTAGAACTGTTCTCTGCTTTGGCAGAGAGCTAACTTGCTCTAGTGCCTCAGGTGTGACATGTGAGCCACTGCAGATTCCTCCTTAAACAATAGGCTCAGGAAGGCTTTGCTTTCAGCTGATTGATGGAAGGCTACCTTGGGTGGGGAAACTGGTATGTTTGTCCCTAGAGGGGATCAGGCTCTTTAGCTCATGCTGCCATTTTCTTCAGGTGCCTCCTTGACAGAACTATCACTGGCTGGTGTTCATAGCACCCTGAGTCTCTCCAGGCTTCCTGGTTTAGAGCTGCCTTTCCACTTACCTGCCTAGAAAGCTCCTTTGGAGCTTCTGGTCTTTTTTTTTTTTTTTTTTTGAGGTCAGCTCCTTAGGTTTCCTCCTTAAGTCCAGTTCCTACAGATTTTAACTACCAATGTCAATTCTCACAGCAGCATGCTTGTCTTCAATTCTGCCTGTAGGTATCGAAGCATCTGGTCTCCCTCCAGGTGGGTCAGTATCACGGGCAACTCTTGCCTGGTGTAAACAGGACCATGGCAAGAGTCTTACATTGAACCTGCCAGGGTGAGCATCTTAACCTGGGCACGAATGTCTGCCGACTCTCACGTCCTCGGACCAAGAGGGGTTTCTGCTCCCACCAAGGGGCCTCTTTCTGTCTCCTCTCGTGTTTGCACGTCATTCCTTCCTGCCTTCCTTTGAAATGGGCAAGACCCTTCTCCATCTTTGTTGGCCAGTAGAATTGGGTATTCACTGGAAATTCTTCATTTCCATCACTTCAGATAAACCTGGCTTCTTTTCCCACAAGACAGAAAACATCTCCTTGGCTTTGTCATTACTTTTTGATAACTTTGAGTCTTTCTTACTGTACTTCTGTCATCAATGGCAGAGAGAGATGGGTCCAGTGAGGACTGTGCTGTGCCCTTTTACCCATTTGGACTCTGGGTAACCTTGTCTGACCCCGCTGTGATCTTGGCTTTTCTGGAGTAGGTTCGGGTCCTGTTCACTTCAGTCATCTCCCCCGGGTTTGGGTGTGTGGTGCAGGAGCCTCTGGCTCTTTTTTCAGTCTTCCTCCAAGGGTGTTGGCATTGGCTAGTGACGACTTTCCAGCACTAAACTCTAAGGAATCCATCATTTTTTCTTCATTAAGTTTTTTTTTTTAATTTTTTTTTGAGAGATTTTCACTGTAGGGCGCGTGCGCTCGCCAGACAGACAGAGAGAGACATAGAGATAGAAAGCGAGAAATCACCCCCCAGGGGGGATGGTCACGCCGCAATCCCTTCTCCATTCTCCTCTCAGGATCTTGGGCACGCACGCACACGCGCCCGGCGTGAGTTTTAAGCCACCGGGTCCGGGACACGAACCACGGTCGACTACGTGGGAGGCCAGCGACATAGCCATTACGCTAACTGCTGGTTCCCTCTTCATTAAGTTTTTAATCACAATGACTCCCCTCTTTGTTTTTTTCCAATGCAGAGCAATATCTGGGAATGAGCTTGCTCAGTGACATGAGATAGATTCCAGATGACTGATCATTAATGCTTTCAGAAAGAAAGAGCTCAATCAAAGGGGAAGGGGCTATGTGTCAACCTAAAAAGAAATCTGCATGATAAATGAGACAAGTGGTGTGAGTCAGGGCTTAAAATTAATTCGTCTATTAGATGTTTTCTTATTTTTTTCCCTCAGTGTATTCGTGCTGAAAAAATTTGTTTGCTGTAAAGATGTACAGTGATTAAATATAAACAAATAAATAGGGGGGGAAGACTAATTCATCTAGATGAACAGAATGGTTCCCTAGACATATGCTCATTGAAATAGTGGGTGATCGGGACTGGCAGACGGTGTAGTGGCTAAGGGCGCTGGACTCCCACATGGCTGACCGCAGTTCAAGTGCTAGACCTGGCTGCTTGCTTTCTCACTTTCCCTCTCTCTTTCTCACTCTGTCCTTCTCTTGTCAAATTTAAATAAAGTTAAATAAAAATTCTTAAATGGAGGGTGACCAGTAAGCAGGTTTATATAACAAAGAAGGGCCAGTAGAGGAGAGATTATAAGTTGTTTGTCAAGAGTGCACATTGCGGGGGACCAGCAGTTAGCGTAATGACTATGTCACTGGACTCCCACATAGCTGACCACGGTTCGTGTCCCAGACCTGCTGGGCGCGTGTGTGTGTGTGCCCAAGATCCTGAGAGGAGAATGGAGGAGAAGGGATTGTGGCATGGCCATCCCCCTGGGGGTGTTTTCTCGCTTTCTGTGTCTCTGTCTGTCTGGTGAGCATATGCGCCCTATAGCGGAAAACCTCTCCATAAAAAAAATGCACATTGCGGGACTAGCAGTTAGTGTAATGGCTATCTCGCTGGACTCCCATGTGGTCAACCGTGGTTTGAGTCCTGGACCCGGTGGCTTAAAACTCATGCCAGGCACGTGTGTGTGTGTGTGTGCCCAAGATCCCAAGAGGAGAATGGAGGAGAAGGGATTGTGGCATGGCCATCCCCCCTGGGGGGTGATTTCTCACTTTCTGTCTCACTGTCTCTCTCTGTCTTTCTGGCGAGTGCACACGCCCTGTGGCAAAAACCTCTCCCAAAAAAGAGTGCACATTGGTCCATTTAAAATAACGTAGGCAGCTGTTACGTCATGCACTTCTTCACCCTGGAATGAAGGAAGTGTGTGTGTGTGGGGGGGGTTGTCACACTGTAAAATCTACAATCTTTCTTGCATCCCGGTCTACTATAAATGAAAGCATGCTCTTTGGGCAATGGTCCTGAAGGGTGTGGGACATAACCAAAGCCTCAGGCTCTTGTTTACTGAACCTTTACAATATAAATGGACCTTTCCTCCTACAGACTTCTCTGAACTGCTGTTCTTTCACAGAAATTCCAAAATCAAGTTCTAAGCAAAGACTTTTATATTCAGATACTAAAACTAAAGCCCATCACAGACGTGTCTTCCTGAGCCCTCGTAACCCACAGGCTTCTTACTGAGTCGGTGCTGAGGCTAAAGCAGTCTGTGGAGAGAGTTAAATTCAGCATTGCAGACTCCTAGGGCTTGGTAGCTTGGTTGCTTTGAGAAGTTCTTAGTGCTTCTGATTCTGACAACTCACCTAAAAGAAAAAAAAAAAGTCTAATCTTCTTACAATTTCATGCATACTAAAAGATACAATTCACGAAGCATTTTTAAGTCAGTCCCCAGTAGAGGGTAAGCTTTCAGTAAACGGAAGCTTTTCTGCTATTTAATATGATTCTTTTTGGTATGCTGTACTATACGACCCTTTGCAAAGACTTGTATTACTGATTAGGGGAATTATTTTCATGAGAAAATAAAGTTTCACATCTACATAAAAGCATATAACTTTACATAACTCCTTTCCTGTGTTTTAATTTGGACCTGCATGAGCCAATAGATTTTGCTTGTGAAATGCCCTCTTGATTACAGGCCACGTGACACATCAGAGCGACACAACTTCACGTACTCTAATCCTCAAATCATTTCATCCAGGTGAGCCTTGACATGTTTCTCAGCTGAGGACCCTGAGAATCAGAAATGATTCATTCATGGCTATTGGCACCCTGTTGATGAGTCCACATTGGAACTGAAGTTTTCAGACTCCCTGTTTATGTGGTGGGTATAGAAATGATGCTGCTGACCTGCGGGCTTGAGTGGCTTAGGCTCAGATGGTAGCCCGGGCTAAGTCTGAGTTTGGCTCAGAGTACTTCAAATCAGTATCTCATGGTCAGTCACTAGTTTATTAAGCAAAGTATGAGCCCCTGCTGTGAGCCAAGGTCTGAGGACACAAGCACAATCTTCCTGAAGGGGTTCATAGTCCGTAGGTGCAGCCAGGCAAGTGAATGAACACATCATACTGTCTGGTAAATTGTCATCAGAAAGGCAGGCAAGGGAGACGGCAGGAATGGAGTGCTTCCTGAGGAAGGTGATGCTTAAGTTGAAGCTCAAAAGTTGGGGAGCATCCCAGCTAAACTCCAGGTGAAGGAATTTCACATGGTAAAAAGGACACGTGCAAACGTTCAGAACTTGAAGATAGAGACACTGATTAAAGGGTTGCCGAGGAGGCGGTCTGTTCACAGCCACCCAGATAGGAAGCTGTCCAGTTGTGATCAGTAAGGTGAAGCAGAAGCCCAGGCATGACTCCCAGAATCAATCACAGTTTAGAGCTTGTCGTCCACTGACAAGCGTCTCCATGAAATGCAGGTATGCAGGAACAAGTGTCCACTATTTCAACACCCACTGACTTATCTTTAACAGGAGCCCTTCCACTTAAATAAGGCTTCATATACAATAGAATATTCTATGGAGACACTTTCATAACCTTAAAGTGGTTTTGCTATCTTAGGCTCCCTTAAAATCTTTGGGGTATTCTCCGTAGGGACTAAAATACCACTATTTTCTTTGTACTTATGCCTTTTTGAAATGGAATAGTGAGGGAATCAGCAGTTAGTGTAATGGCTATGTCGCTGGACTCCCATGTAGTTGACCGTGGTTCACGTCCCGGACCTGGTGGCTTAAAACTCATGCTGGGCGCGTATGCATGCGCATGTGTGACCAAGATCCTGAGAGGAGAATGGAGGAGAAGGGATTGCGGCGTGACCATGCCCCCTGGGGGGGGGATTTCATGCTTTCTGTCTCGTGTCTCTGTCTGGTGAGCGCACGTGCCCTATAGCAAAAAAAAAAGTCCCCCCCCGCCAAAAAAAAAAGGAAATGGAATAGTGAGTGATTCCTGAAAAGAGACCTGAAAACACGTTCTTGGTAAAAATGAACTGTGTTGAAGCCCAAAGCCTGACTGAAGTTGATACCACCTCTTCTGGTCCCATTCAGTAGATGGGTATGAGGTGTCCTATTAGCCTTGCAATGGGACCTGGTATGTATAAGGAGGAAGTTCCTTGACTCGGGCTAGAGCATACCTGAAGTCCTGTGCACGCATAAACGGGTGTAGCAGGATCTGAAGGCAGAAAATACAAAAACCTGGGAATTAGTATTCTCTACTCCTAGAAGAACATGTTCCCCTTTACTAAAAGGGAGAGAAAATAAAATCCTCAAATCTTCCTGGTCACTTTGAAAAGACAATTCTTTTATTCTTAAGGTGTGTCAAGGATCCAGTTTCCTGGTTCTTATGGGAGTCTCATGGGTGAATTAACTACAGAACCTTCATGGGGTCATCTGGTCCTCACCTGTGAATGTGTCTTCTGCACTAGTGTGCCCGTTTCCTTTTCCTGCCTCTTTGGGGAAATCTGAGTACAAGGCCACAACGATGAGAGGAAGTAGAGTCACAGAAAGGCTGCCACACATCCCGTGTCTCTGGTCTCAGTGACACCTGGGCCTGCGTTCTATAAAGGGTAAACTGTATGTCCTCAATGGGTAAGTTCTTGTGCCTAGGATCTAAACATTACCTCTAACATTCTTGGCATGTTTGACCAAACCTTTCACTCTGCAAAAAGGTAACTGGATTATGGAATTGGTCCTCACTGGAGAATGGTCTTGGACACCCTGCCCCCATTATCATTCACCTTTTTATTTTAAAAAAAAAAAATTATCATAGCTTGGCGCTCTCAGCAAGAGAGATCTTGTGCCTTCTTAATTTCTCTGGGGACACTATGCTGAATTGTTTGGAGACAAGGGTGTAGAAAGGTCTTGGGGTACCTATGAAACCAATTGGAAGGTTAATCTGATAAGGTACAACCAAGGTTTTCCTGGATGTGTTGGACACAAAGTCTATGGAACCTTTCTAGCTGTTGTAATGACAATGTGATGCCAAGTTCCTTTTTACCACAGAGTACAAAATTTGTTCTACCAGCTCCAGGCCCCCAGTATGGACCTTTGCTTCTCATGCTTCTACTTGTTTCCACAGTTCGATTTAGATTAACAGGCACTGACAGTGGACAAGCACCTGCAGCTGACATCAGTGGTGGTGTCTCAAGCACTGGCTACTTCTCTTCACAGCTTCTTAGTCTTCTGATTTACAGACTTACCCAGTGGAGAAGCCTATGAGCTCTGGCCCCTGGCTTTATTTTCAAAAGCTCCTATATACTAGAAGTGTCTTGGCTCACATGAGCCTTGGTTTTGTTGTACAATTAAATAAATGGGTTGGGGGGAGAAATGGAGCAGTAAGACATTTGCGGGACACAGATAAAGGTTTATTTGTTGATGAGGATGTGTATAATAGTCTCAACTAGGCTGGACTGAGGCGTATATCATGCTGGATAAAGTCTCTTCACAATCTAAATGATGTACAGTGATTTAATGTATGAATAATAAAAAACTAAATAGCTGAAATTAAAGGCCATGTATATTTGTAATTTGAAAAGATCTTGACAAATTGCCATCTGTGGAGATTCAACATTGATATTCATACCTGCTATACACATTGAAGTCTCATTAAACTTTAGGAGTTCTTTTTTAAAAAAATAAAGGAAAACAGAAATGGTTTGTTCTCAACTAGATTCTATTTAGCTCCATAATGAAGGGACAGGATTAGACAATTGAATTTAAGGAGGGTCTAACAAAGTCTGATTCTTTTTCCCCCCGAAGTGGAAGAGCTGTGGAAGAGTCACACAGCCGAAATCTGCTCCAATGGAGGTAAACTCCCTTTGGTTAAAACTCCCTAAGGCAGGGACAATCAGGATGGCTATGGATGGACTCGGTATACCTGGTGAACAGAAAAGTCCTAGTCTAGGGCAGGCACTTCCCTTCAGTGGTAGTTGTCATAGCCAGTTGGAGTCTCAAGTGGCTCAGAGAGGGCCACATGACCCTTCATGCTGCTTCAAGTCTATTTCTTGGGATCTCAGTGCTGGGTACAACACGGGAAAACAGAACTGTGGTTCAGAAGAAGCAGGTCTGGGCTGACTTGTAGTGCAATGGTAACACTGGTCAAAAGATGCTATATCCGTGTGGGAGGTAGCAGGTTTGATCCCCAGGTTCACTTGTTCACACTGGGCATGCACATCCATGAAAACTGAAGCTATGCTTGGGCTATTTCTGGGTCCCCTGATAAATACTTTTAGGAAACCCAATAAATATACTCTTCTATTAAAGCCAACTGTGCCTTCTTGAGTTGGCATACGTGAGCCCATGAGCACAGGATGTTGCTGTAAGAAACTTATCCCAGGATGGAGGGTGGTGCTGGAATGGGTTTCATTGCCTTGTCTGAGACAGTGGCCTCTAAAGTAGTAACTGTCTTAGTTTCCCCTGACTGGATTCAGGGATAGAACTGGATCAACACCAACTCTATCTCCAGATTCTTGAGGGCAGGAGAATTTTGCTTGTCCTTGAGCCATCTAGGCTCAGGTCGTTGAACTGGTGGAGCAGCTGTTCATTGTACAATAACTCCTGAATCACCTAAGGGCCTTCACACAGGCTGTAGTCAGAATCTGTTCTGGTCAGCCCTTATTTTTAGAGGCTTTCTCTCCAAGTTTACAAAACAGTTTTGATGGCCCTCAACTGCACCTACTAGGGAGAGTGGCAGCAGAGCCGTGTGCCTACAACTGACTGTACAAGAACAGTGTGTCTCACCACTCCCTTATTCCCTGCTCTTCACACTCAGTTTTGAAATTGGTTTATGTGACACTTACTCAACACTTAGCAAGCACCCAGATGACCTAGGGGATGAAGACACCATAGATTGATGAACCCACAAAGGTTAAACTAATGCCAAGGGTTCATATGGGCTGAGTGAGTCACATGCTTGAGATTCTTTTAGGAAGAAGTTTTATGTCGTAGGAAGACCTGGATATGAAGCTGTTCTGGTCAAGAGTACACTCTAAGGCTGAGACCCAGAGTGCCTCAGAATCAACAACTGTTCTGGAGTTACGTTGTCCACAGAGAGCCATGATGTCCATGTAATGTCAGTACCTAGGACTTACGGCCACTACCTGAATACCTCAACAGAATCCTAATTGGAATACTTCTTTTTTTTTTTTTTTTTTTTTTTTTCATTTTTTTTTTTTTTTTTTCTTTTTTTCCTTAAGAGAGAGATTTTTGCTATAGGGTGTGTGTGCTCACCAGAAAGAGAGAGAGAAAGTGAAAATGATATATCACCCCCAGGGGAGATGGCCATGCTGCAGTCCCTTCTCCTTCATTCTCCTCTTGGGATTTTGGGCACATATGAACATTGCATCCAGCCTGAGTTTCAAGCCTCTGGGTCTGGAACTCAACTCTGATTGGGCATGTGGGATGCCTCAACCACTATGCCACCTTGTAGCCTCAAAATTGTAAAAAGTTTCACGCGAGTTCTGGATGCTGGAGGCCCAGTTATCAGTGGGACATCTTCCTTTCTCCCCAAATGGCTAGATCACAGGAGCCATGGAGCTGGCTGCCTCTTGAAGAAGGGCTGTTCTCCTAATTGGAATACTTCTAAGGATGCACTTCCTTGAATTTAATAGGGTCTTTAGAAGTAAAAGAGATTCTGAAAAATAGTGAAGTTCAGAGGGTGTTTTAAGATAGGTAGGAAACTAGTTGCTCCAACTTCAAATTGAATGTCTGAGCTATGATCAGATGTGTGTTGTATTAGAACTATCTCAGAGAAGGTCAGACCACAGTAAGATTTCTGTATATTTTATATCTCCTGGTATTGCATTATATATGTTTGCTCACCTATCACCTTCGCTAACTGCGGTTTCCTTCTGGGAATAGTAGGAACCATGACATACTGTGAACTAAATGAAACCCTCCTCCTGCTTCCAATATCCTTTCCAGCCTCCTAAAGCTGGAAAGATGTCTTCTGAGATTCTGAAATTGGACAGTGTTGGTGTGTTGGAACATCAGGAAGGAAAGACATTCCACACTCTTGAAGAGCTGTACTCTATACGGGAAGAGGTCTGCTCTTGCCTTCTGGCCCTGTCAGACACAGGAGAGAAAAGAAAATTAAAAAATAGTCAATGCAGTAATCAGCCATAGATTATACCCCTTGTCAATATTAACAATAAGTCAATATTAACAGTGGATCTATAAAAAAAATTCCTTTATGGAGAAAATAAGAGAAAAGGAAAGAAGTGAGATGTCATGCCTTCGCTTCCATCTGTAAGACACTTTAGATCTTTTAAAACACCTGTCTATGAGATTTAATGAAATGCTCCCAACATGGATATCCCTAGTCCCATTTTACATATAAGGGCACTAAGCGCTGGACTATTTGCAGATGAGTCTTGCAGGAAACTCTCATAAAAATGTCAGCGTCATTCTCAATGCATTTTATGATAAGGCTGATGCCCTTTCTCAATATCTTACTGACTCAGGAAGAAATGGCTTGAATTTACTTGTCTGACAGTTTAGTCAAATGCAAGAAATTTCCCGAAGATCAGTTTTAATTAAGAAAGCCATCTTTTCCCCAAGGAAAAAATTCAGTGCAGTTGTATGTGCATGGACTGGGAATCAGACCTAATTAAAATCCACCCCAGTCATCTAAGAGTGATGCAAACTGCAAATTACTTTATGTCATCACCTTCAGTCTCATATCCATCATGGGGGGAGTGGGAAATAGGGTACCATTAATTGTTTTAAGGATAGTCTAAAAGACAAAGACCCTTGAAATACAGCCTAAACCTACCTATGGCAACCTGATCGAATATTCTGAATGATAGTGCCTAGAACACGCTAAAAAAAGAGTAGATAAGCAAAACCCATGACTCTAATTATGGAATTTGCTGTTAAAATATTTGCCATTAAATTTTTCAGAGACTTAAATTATAATTATTGTAGATTTAAAAAAAAAGTTTAAGATAAGAGTTCTAGTTTAGATCATTGAACTTACTATATTCTAACCACTGTGTGGTGCTATATATATATATACACATATATATATATATATATACATATATATATAATCCTCACCCTAAACATGGACAGTAGGAGACCTTGAAAAGGAAAATAAGTTTCCAAAGTTTACATAGCTTGTAAGTGGATTACATAGCTTGTAAGTGGAAGAACTGGAATAGAGCCAAATGGGTTCTTCCTCCATAATATGAACAACTGAAACAATATTGTAAAGTAGTAAATGAAGCTGCATCTCCCTCCCCCCAAAAAAACAAACAAAAAACAAAGTGAGTTCTATTGCGGTCAAGACACTCAGTGAAGGAGAGAGTTTGTGTGTACAACAACTTCTTTTTATGCCTCCAGAGATGCCGTTGCTGAATCACACCTCTGGCCTTTCCCTGCCTTCACCTAGTGAAACTACCACATGGCCCTCACCTGTCTGTCGATGAGTGTTCCCAGTTAGGTACAGAACGGAAGGTCAGGCTGCCTCTTCTCCAGAATCCGAATGCTGGCTGTTGCACAGAGCTTCTGTTAAGAGGACAGCTCCCGTTTTTCCTTTTCCTCAGTTTGCCAGCTGCAAACTACCTGCTGTAGAAGTACCTGATGACAGGTTCATAATTCAATTTGTGATATTTAGGGAGCTCCTTCTTTATTAATGACTGAACCAGGTGTTGCAGGGGCCCAAATGTAGGCAATGATAACATGGGCAGTGTTCTTGGCTTGTATGCCATCCTCACAGCGGTAGTGTTACGTCGTTATCAATAATAGATGAGGGTAATAAGGAGGGTACATACCAGGACCAGCCCCGTGGTGTGGCACTTAGACTCGGTGCACAGGGAGTCAGATCCTGGCCCCTGTGACTTGAAACACACACCAGGCAGATAAGTGAGCATGTCCCAATTCCAGAGAGGATAGAAGAAAATAGGCCATGACATTGCCCCATGTGGGGGTGTGAGGGCGGTACATGGCCTCGGGTGAGCGCATATACACTGACAATATAAGAAAGAGCGTACATATCAAGTATTTTGCTCAGATATATTGCTAGCGAGTGTAACTGGACCTTACACAGAGCCTCTAACTGCCAACCCCAAGTACACTATTCCTTTCTCCCCGCCAGCACTCATACTGCAACTGTGCTTCACTACAATGCCATCCAGTCTTTATTGTCACTGGATGGGACTGCCAATCCACCAGTGGATGTTGGATTCTCCCCCACTAAAGAGGTGCAAATGGTTTAGAATCTTAGTGCCTTGAAGAAGAGATCATCAAAAACCACTTAGGACTGTTAGTTCTTCTGGAAGAACTGACCCTTCTATCATTATGTAATTCACCTCTTTATCCCTGATCCTTTTCCTTGTTCGGAAATTTGCTTCGTTTGAGAATAACGATTCTAGATTTCTTCTGATTTGTGTTAGCATGGTATATCTTTCTCCAAATCTTTCACTTTTCATCTGTCAGTATATTTATGAGCCAAGGAAAAACTACTTGAAAAAGGAGGACATGTTTAGTGCCAAAATTCAAAGAAGTCAAACAAGTTAAATATCCTGTTACAAGGCACTCACACTAAAGTGAAGCAGAAAACAGCCATACAGGTGGATTAGTTTAAAATGTACTATTTTTAAAGAAGTGTAATTGATACACTAAAGAGATTAAATGGAATCATTTTAAATGCTTACTTAAAATCAGAGGGAAAAGCACTGGCAGTGAATATAAAACACTTGTAAGCACAGTAGCCACGTGCTGGGGACTGGATTCTGTTCTTCTGAACTCACACATTGAAGCCCTAACCCTCAGTGTGTCTACACTCTGAGACAGGGCATAGTCAGAGGTAACCGAGTTTAAATGAGGTAATTGAGGTGAGCCATGGCTCAGTAGGATTAGTGTCCTTGAAGGAGAACCAACGGAGAACTTGCTCGCACTCCCCACTCTGAGGACGCAGTGAGGACATGGCCATCTGCCAGCCAGGATGAAGGGTTCACCGAGAACCACACTGAGAGCACTCAGCTCGTGGAATTCTGTGTCTAGAACTCTTTTTTTTTGGAGAGGTTTTCGCTACAGGGCACTTGCGCTCACCAGACAGAGAGAGACATAGAGACAGAAAGCGAGAAATCACCCCCCAGGGGGGATGGCCACGCCGCAATCCCTTCTCCTCCATTCTCCTCTCAGTATCTTGGGCACGCACGCACACGCGCCGGGCGTGAGTTTTAAGCCACCGGGTCCAGGATGCAAACTGCGGTCGGCTACGTGGGAGTCCAACAACATAGCTATTACGCTAACTGCTGGTTCCCTGTCTAGAACTCTTAGGACGGTTTGGGAAATCTGCTTTTTAAGCTACCCATTCTGGTATTTTGTTAAGGAAAACTGAGCAGACTAAGACATTAATCTAAATTATTTTAAGATTTTGGCATCAATTCACATTTTCTTTTTTTTTAATTTCAAAAGGGTGTCTTTTTTTAATTGCCAGAAAGAGCGAAAGCACCCCCTCCAACGGGATGCAGTCACACAGTAACCCTTTCTCCTCCATCTCTCTATCAAGATGTGGTCACCTATAGTCCCTTCTCCATCTCTCTATCAAGATGTGGTCACCTTGGGGACCAGCAGTTAGTGTAATGGCTATGTCGCTGGACTCCCATGTAGTCGGCCACGGATCTCATCCCAGACCCGGTGGCTTAAAACTCATGCCGGGCACGTGTGCGTGCGTGCCCAAGGTCCCGAGAGGAGAATGGAGGAGAAGGGATTGCGGCGTGACCATCCCCCCTGGGGGGTGATTTCTCACTTTCTGTCTCTATCTGGCGAGCGCGCGTGCCTTATAGCAAAAAAATCTCTCCCCCCCCCCCCAAAAAAATGTGTTCACCTAGAGTCCCTTCTCCATCTCTCTATCCTATCAGGATTTGGGTGTACATACCTGGCATGCTTTTCAAGCTTCTTGGATGAAGATTCAGATCATGGCCAGCCATATGGGAACTGGTTCCCTTAACCATAGGCTAACTACAGTAATTAAAAGAAGTCAAAGAGGATTAAAACAATCAAGATCTAATTATCAGTTTACAAGGAACAAATATATGACAGATAAAAAGTAAAAGGGTTGGAGGAAGATATAACATGCTAACACAAATCAAAAGAAATGTAGAATAGCTATTCTCAAAGCAAATTTTAGAACTAGGAAAATAATCAGGGATAAAGAAGTGAATTATATAATGATAAAAGGTCAGTTCTTCACAAAGACATAGCAGTCCTAAATATATTTTAATTATCTCTTCCTAGGTGAATACACAATGCAGAGTTAAAGCAAAATAAGCTAAATAGGCATACAAATCAATGATAAGGTTGGTCTGAACAGCAGTCCCCATCTGATCTGATATTACACAGTCTTTACAACAATAGTATATATATTCTCAAACTGTCATGAAACCTTCACAAAAATAGTCCACATTTGGGGCTATGAAACATACCTTAACACAATTTTAAAAATATAAATCATACAAAGTACATATTAGACAGTAATACAGCCTGTATCCATGGGATCTGCTTTTTCAGATCCAACCAACCATAGCTCAAAAAAAATAAAAAATAAAATAAAAAAAGTAACAGAATAATAAAAATACACAAGCAACACTATTGTAACTATTTAGTGTTTACATTGTATTGGGTGTTAGTTACCTAGAGATACAGGAGGGTGTGCACCGGTTACATGAAACCTCTGCACCATGTTAGGTGAGGGACTTGAGCATCTGCTGATATCGGGGGGTAGGAGAGGACTGGAATCAATCCACCACACAGATACTGAAGAAGGACTATAGCTCTAAACTAGAAATCAATAATAGAAAAATACTCAGAAAAATCTCCAAATATTTAGCAATTAAACAATACACTTATAAGTAACACATGACTCAAACAGCTCCCAAGAGCAGTTTGTAAAAATATTTTGAAATATTTTGAACTTGGGCCAGATGGTGAGCTGGTGAAATGCTAGGAATATTTTAGAGTAGTGGAATGATTCTGTATAATACCATAATGGCAAATAGAAGACATCGTATCCTGCCAAACCCAGAAGAACTTTACAAAACTAAACTTCAATGTTCATGTCTGAGTGTGTATATTACAAACACGTACAATGACCTCAAAGTGTGAAAACGAAGGGGTGGTCTCTAAACGTCAGTGTCCTGATGGAGTCAGACAGTGGTGCAGTGATGATGCAATACACTGTGAGGCTGACCCATGTGGGAGGCTTCCAGTTCACATCCAGGGACCTCTCGGAACACGCTGAGCACATGTGCCCGTGACGAGGGTGGCTGAAGCTGGGGTCGATCATGGGGCCAAGACCTTATTAAGGTTACCCTTCTTTCTCTTTGTCTTTCAGAAGAAAGAAACTTATACTGCTTATGAGGAGTTGAATGGGGGACAATTCTAAAACCACTGCTGCGTGTGCACGCTGGAATTGCACCACTAAGTGGACAGCGAATGATGGAAGCCAGGTTTCTCACTGTTAGTGTGGAGAGGACAGAGAGGCAAGAGCAGAGGGAGAAGGATCCATGTGGTAATGAATTAGGGTTAGAAACACCCGTAAGAGCTTATTCACTTAATATGTGCAGATGGTGACATAAAAACACATCGACTGATATACAAAGAGGCTTCGAAAATGTGTGGAAAATGAATACAAGTTTACTTTTATCAAATTGAAGTGCATGCCTACTATTTTTTAAAATACATGTTTTTTCATGAACTTTTGAAGGCCTATCATGTAGCAATAAATGTCTACACGAAAGGAAAACTCAGGATAAGCAGGTGGCATGGTGGTTGAGGCGCTGGATTCCCACATGGCTAACCATGGTTCAAATCCCAGACCTGGCAGCTTGCTTGCTTTCTTCTCTTTTTCTCTATCGCTCTGTTTCTCTCTGGCGAGTGTACATGCCATATAGCAAATCTAAAAATAGCAATAATAAAATTAGAAAAAAGAATATTCAAACCTAACTATATACTCCAAAGACCTAGAAATAGAACAAAGTAAGTTCGAAGTTAGCAGAAGGGAATAATGAAGATCAAAGCAGAAGTAAATGAAGCAGAAAAGATCAATGAAACTAAGAGTCTGTCTTTTGACAGATAGAAAAAATTACCAGGACTTTAGCTAGACTAAGGGTGAAAATATTCAACTTAAAAATCAGAAATAAGAGACATTACAACTGGTACCAGAGAAATGCAAAGAATCAGACTACCATGAATGATGATGTCAACAAATTGAATAATGCAGAAGCAATAAGTAAACTCCTAGACACATTCCCCCTACCAAGACTAAATCATGAAGAAATGTAAAATGTGAACAGACCAGTCATGAGTGAAGAGATCAAATAAGAAAGAAAAAGTCTCCCATGAAATAAAAGCCCAGAACAGGACAACTTCCCTGAATTCTAGCCAATGTTTAAAGCAGAACTATAATAGTAATGATGTGTTATGATTAAAATTTGCTAAGAATAGATCTTAATTGTTCTCACCACACACATACAAAGTAAGCATGTGAGGTAATATGCCAATTAGCTTGGTTTAGCCATACCACAATATTCAATATTTCAAAACATTGTGCACCATGCATACAACTTGTATTTGTCACCTAGAAATCTTTAAAAAGTTAAGAGAATTGTTATACACTTAAATACATACAATTTTAAGTACTTCTAAAAATTCACAATGACCCACAAAGGGATGGGACTGTTAAAGAACCATGTAAACCCATTTAGAGATTCAATGCCAAAATTAGAATTTGAGAGGCAAAAGTATTGAGTTATAACCCAAATTATAAAATAAGTGAGACCCTGATGTCAAAAAATAATTGAATTTTTAAAAATGAGAATAAATCCCTTATATAGAAAAGCATTCCAAAAAATATGTTTACATTTCGCCCTAAGGAGGTTGAGCAAAAGTCTTGAGTCCAGTGTAGGTCACACGTGGTGACTTCCCGCCAAAGAGCAAAGCATAGAAAGGGACAAAAAGAAGTGACCTCACAGTGAAGAAAGACAACAAGTAGTATCTCAGGTTAGGTCGAGATGAAAATCAATTGTGAAAAATTATACACACACACACACATAAATTTATATACAAAATTTATTTACATTCATTTACTGAACATCACAGCATACAAAATGCAGTTTCCCCATCCAGAAACACTGTATAGTGACTTAGTCATACATCTTATCATGAACAAATAATTTTCCATTTCTGAACATTTAGATTGAACTTTTAGAAATCAGGAAGAAAGCTATAACCCATCAGATGACTAGAAATCACTACAAAAACACAAATTCCCCAACCCCCTCTATTTCTGGCCCTCTGCCATTTCCCACCCTCCTCCCACACTATCTGTGCTATCTACAGTTGCTTTCCATTACTTTATTTTCCCCCACATTTTATTAGTTAACAAAATATCTTAATTGAGCTAACTACTTTCAATAGCAAGTTCAGGTGATACATAAATATCTGAATAAATGTTTGACTTTGGGCATGAAACTGTGAGTAAAATGAATATATTATAAAATAGCACCTAGCTAAAGCTATTAGCTTACTGTGGTAATTAAATAGGTTTGTTTTGTTTTTGTTTTTGAGAGGTTTTTGCTATAGGACGCATGTGCTCACCAGATAGAGACATAGAGACAGAAAACGAGAAATTACCCCCCAGGGGGGATGGTCATGCCGCAATCCCTTCTCCTCCATTCTCTCAGGATCTTGGGCATGCACGCACATGCACCCGGTGTGAGTTTTAAGCCACTAGGTCTGGGACGCGAACTGCGGTCAACTATGTGGGAGTCCAGCGACATAGCCATTATGCTAACTGCTGGTTCCCATTAAATAGGTATTAAAAAAAATTTTTTTTATGTGAAGAAAGGCAGTTATAGCTTTAATAAATCAAAATTTAAAAAATGTTAGAACTTTGCTTAAGACTTAAAGCCAGGACACAGTTCAAATAGTAGGTACATGGACAATTCAAAAGAAGACAAAAATCCTTAATTCTGGAGTACAAAGCATAGAAAAAGGTCAGTATTGTTTTAGTCAAAAGTTGTAAAATTCTATTTCCTCAGCTCAGTCTCAGATACTTAATCTAACTTCTGTTGTGGTCCAAGCTTTCTGTTTAAATTCCAGAATATAGTATTCAACTCCAGACTTGTCCCTAGCATTTAGCTTGACCTTTTCTTAGATATTTTTTAACTCTTCTGTGCGTCTGACTTTAGTTTTCCTGGTATAGAACGCTTTAGAACTTCCTGGAGGCCTGGTCTGGTGTTGGTAAATTCAGGTTTTGTTTATCCGAGACTGTTCTTGTCTTCTCTTCTCATGTGAAGGATAATCTTGATGGATATAGTATTCCTGGTTTAAATTGTTTTTCAACACTTTGAATGTATTTTCCCATTCTTTCCTTGCTCACATTGTTTCAGATGAGAGGTCTGCTGTTAACCTGATGGGATATCCTTTGTAAGTAACTTGTTTCTCTCTTGCAGTCTGAATGTCTTGTCTTTATCTGTGGTTTTGTTCAATCTGACTATAATGTGTCTTGGAGAAGATCTTCTTTGATTGATTCTATTTGGTGTCCTTTGTATTTTATTTATTTTTTATTTTTTGGAGAGGTTTTTGCTATAGGGCAAGTGTGCTCACCAGACAGAGAGACAGAAAGACAAAGTGAGAAATCACCTCCCAGGGGGGATGACCACACCGCCATCCCTTCTCCTCTATTCTCCTCCTGGGATCTTGGGCACGCACGCACACGCACCCGGTATGAGTTTTAAGCCACCGAGTCTGGGACTCGAACTGTGGTGGACTATGTGGGAGTCCAATGACATAGCCATTATGCTAACTGCTGGTCCCTTGGGTCTGGATCTTTGAATATCTCTCTAGGTTTAGAAAATTTTCTTCCAGGATTTCATGGAATAGATTAGCAATGCCCTGATTAGTCTCTTTACCTTCTGGGATACGAATTATCCGGATATTTGGACATTTAATGGTATATAGTATTTCTTGTATATTATTCTCATTTTTTGAACTATTTTCTCAGTCTTTGTGGTGGATTTTCCTAGGCCAGTGATTCTGTCTCCTACATTTGAGATTTAATCTACTGTATGATCTAGTCTCCTTTTAATACTTTCAAGGGAGGTTTTGATTTACTGTATTACAACTTTAATCTCTAACAATTCTGTTTGATTTGTTTTTATGACATGTATTTCCTCTTTCAGACTGCACAAGAACTTCCTCACTTCCAAGAACTACTTGTCTCTATTCTCCTGTCTCTTCTGGAGTTCATTGTCTCTATTCTCTTGCATCTGTTAGCTTGGTCATTGTGAATATTCTAAATGCTTTATCAGACATTTCTACAAGTTCCATTGTACTGTCTGTGGATGAAGAGGAGTTATTCTGTTCCATTGAGGGGGGAAGCATTATCTTGGTTTCTTATGTTTCTTGTGCCTTTGCGGTGATCTCTAGTCATCTGATGGGTTATACTTTCTTCCTAAGTTCTAAAAGTTCAATCTGAGCACTCAGGGGCATGCAGGAGGAGGTGATCTGCAATATCTTTGCTGTTCTATTTTTATCCCTTTGTGCAGCAAATTCTGTGGGTATTGAGGATTAAGTTGAAACTAATAGTATTTGGATATTTGGCTATGGTTCCCTTAGAGCTGTCTAGATACTGAATGGAGATTGATCAGCAAAGTGAGGTTTAAAAAAAGGAAAAGAAAATGAAAGAAGAGAGAGAAAGAAAAAATGAAAAAAAAATCAATAAGGCAAAAAATGAAAACTGGTGTGTGCAGCTGCAATGGAGGAGTCTTCTTCTGAAGGCCTGCCCTTTTCCTCTCCTAAATGGGAGGGAGAAAATGTGTTTATTGTCATGATAAAGGAGGATCTGAAAGCCAAGAGAATACTTTACCTTAAAAATTTAAAAAAAAGAAAAAGAAAAATTACCAAAAAACTAAGACAGAGAGGCAGAGAGAGACAGGGAGAAACAGAGAGCACCCTACCACTCAAGACTGGGGGTTAGAGGCTGAATTATCAGTAGACAATCTTCATTTCTCTCACTCCCTGAAAGCACTAGTTCTCAGCTGCAATGGAGGAGTCTTCTCAAGAAACTATATTGACAGTATGCACTCTTCATGCAATATAAGAATGAAATTTCACTTCTGAAGTCTCCCTCCCCTAGATCTGTTACCCTAGTCTAGCTCTATGGAAAATATCAAAGAAATACTAAGTGGAATTTTACAAAACTCCCGACCAACAAGTCTCAAAACTGTCAAGATCATAGAAAATGGAAATTCTGAGAAGCTGTCATAGCCAAGAGGAGCATAGGGAGAACACACTACTAAACCTAATGTGGTATCCTGGATGAGCTTCTGAAATGGAAAATGGGCATCAGGGAAAAAATAGCAAATATGAACAAAATGTGGACTTGAGTTAACAATAAGGCATGGCCATCAGTCCACTAATTGTGCCAAACACACTTGCTATGTTTGACTGAGTCCTCTGCAAGAGTCAGGTGTTGAAAGTCAATGGCCAGTGTTAGGGCATCAAGAAGTGGGACCTTTAAGAGGTGATAAGGCTATAAGAGCTCCTCCTTGTGAATGGGAGTAAGACCCTTTAAAAAGGGCCTCACACAGTGGTGATCTGTTAGCCTTTCACCTTCTGCCATGTAAGAATATATCATCCCCTCTAAAACATAGAGCAACAAGGTACCATCTTTAATAAGAGACTTGCCCTCATTAGACACTGAACCCACCTGTGCCTTGATCTTGGACTTGACAGCCTCCAGAACTGTGAGAAAGCTAAATTCTGTTCTTCATAAATTACTTGACCTATTGCATTTTGTTACAGCAACCCAAATGGATTAAGACAGTAACCTATTATGGAAGATGTTAACAATGGGGGAAACTGGATGTAGAATATATGGGAACACTCTGTACCAACTTTGAATAATTCTATAAGCATAAATATATTCTAAAATTAAGTCCATCTTCTATTTAGTATGTTGTTGTTTTTTGTTTTGCTGTAAGGGTGCATGCACTCACCAGAGAGAGACAGAGGAAGAAAGGTAGAAGGAAAGTGAGAAATCACCCCCTGGGGGGCCAGTCATGCCATAGTCTCTTCTCTTCCATTCTCCTCTCAGGATTTTGGACATGCACTCACACACACATGATGTGATTTTCAAGCTGCTGAGTCTGGGACTTAAACTACACCATTGCCCACGTGGGATCCAGCCACTCTACCCTCCACTCCATCCACTGGCCCAATCTTCTATTTAGTTTTTATAGGTAGTTTAAAGCTTGCCTTAAGTCTTTTCATTTCTTCAAGGACTATAAAACAGATAACTTCATAAGGCAGACCCTGCTAGAAGCCTGATACATTTTACTTTTTCTGTGTTCCTCATCTCCACATCTAGGGTTCTTTTTTCTCCAACAGCATATACTTATATCTCTTCTTGAAGCTTTGTGCAGCAAATTCTGTGGGTATTGAGGATTAAGTTGAAACTAATAGTATTTGGATATTTGGCTATGGTTCCCTTAGAGCTGTCTAGATACTGAATGGAGATTGATCAGCAAAGTGAGGTTTAAAAAAAGGAAAAGAAAATGAAAGAAGAGAGAGAAAGAAAAAATGAAAAAAAAATCAATAAGGCAAAAAATGAAAACTGGTGTGTGCAGCTGCAATGGAGGAGTCTTCTTCTGAAGGCCTGCCCTTTTCCTCTCCTAAATGGGAGGGAGAAAATGTGTTTATTGTCATGATAAAGGAGGATCTGAAAGCCAAGAGAATACTTTACCTTAAAAATTAAAAAAAAAAAAGAAAAAGAAAAATTACCAAAAAACTAAGACAGAGAGGCAGAGAGAGACAGGGAGAAACAGAGAGCACCCTACCACTCAAGACTGGGGGTTAGAGGCTGAATTATCAGTAGACAATCTTCATTTCTCTCACTCCCTGAAAGCACTAGTTCTCAGCTGCAATGGAGGAGTCTTCTCAAGAAACTATATTGACAGTATGCACTCTTCATGCAATATAAGAATGAAATTTCACTTCTGAAGTCTCCCTCCCCTAGATCTGTTACCCTAGTCTAGCTCTATGGAAAATATCAAAGAAATACTAAGTGGAATTTTACAAAACTCCCGACCAACAAGTCTCAAAACTGTCAAGATCATAGAAAATGGAAATTCTGAGAAGCTGTCATAGCCAAGAGGAGCATAGGGAGAACACACTACTAAACCTAATGTGGTATCCTGGATGAGCTTCTGAAATGGAAAATGGGCATCAGGGAAAAAATAGCAAATATGAACAAAATGTGGACTTGAGTTAACAATAAGGCATGGCCATCAGTCCACTAATTGTGCCAAACACACTTGCTATGTTTGACTGAGTCCTCTGCAAGAGTCAGGTGTTGAAAGTCAATGGCCAGTGTTAGGGCATCAAGAAGTGGGACCTTTAAGAGGTGATAAGGCTATAAGAGCTCCTCCTTGTGAATGGGAGTAAGACCCTTTAAAAAGGGCCTCACACAGTGGTGATCTGTTAGCCTTTCACCTTCTGCCATGTAAGAATATATCATCCCCTCTAAAACATAGAGCAACAAGGTACCATCTTTAATAAGAGACTTGCCCTCATTAGACACTGAACCCACCTGTGCCTTGATCTTGGACTTGACAGCCTCCAGAACTGTGAGAAAGCTAAATTCTGTTCTTCATAAATTACTTGACCTATTGCATTTTGTTACAGCAACCCAAATGGATTAAGACAGTAACCTATTATGGAAGATGTTAACAATGGGGGAAACTGGATGTAGAATATATGGGAACACTCTGTACCAACTTTGAATAATTCTATAAGCATAAATATATTCTAAAATTAAGTCCATCTTCTATTTAGTATGTTGTTGTTTTTTGTTTTGCTGTAAGGGTGCATGCACTCACCAGAGAGAGACAGAGGAAGAAAGGTAGAAGGAAAGTGAGAAATCACCCCCTGGGGGGCCAGTCATGCCATAGTCTCTTCTCTTCCATTCTCCTCTCAGGATTTTGGACATGCACTCACACACACATGATGTGATTTTCAAGCTGCTGAGTCTGGGACTTAAACTACACCATTGCCCACGTGGGATCCAGCCACTCTACCCTCCACTCCATCCACTGGCCCAATCTTCTATTTAGTTTTTATAGGTAGTTTAAAGCTTGCCTTAAGTCTTTTCATTTCTTCAAGGACTATAAAACAGATAACTTCATAAGGCAGACCCTGCTAGAAGCCTGATACATTTTACTTTTTCTGTGTTCCTCATCTCCACATCTAGGGTTCTTTTTTCTCCAACAGCATATACTTATATCTCTTCTTGAAGCACTACCTTTGGGCTATTGGGGCCACTTTGCCCGGAAATGGAAGTGCCTGTGAGTTTATATCTCCCCCATGCTGTTAGCCACTGCCTAGCAGGTCCAGGAATGTGGATCCCTAGGTCCTTTGTCTGTGTGTATACTTACGGGGGCTCTGGTAGAGCTCTGAAATGTGATCACTGGAGCAGTTTCTCTAGGACCTCATAGAAAATGCCACTCTACCCGGATTCTCCTGTTCTGTCCTATTCTCCACCACATTATCAATTTACACAGTTAATAATTCAACCATTTACACACAAACCTGCATCTCAAGGAACCTGCAGGAAGACAGCAGGTACTAGAAGCAGTTTTAGAAAACATTCTAAGAATGCACTTGAGTCAGATCACTTTTTGACAAGGTGGCAAAATGGGGTATTGAATGCTCCTGATGTCAGGTCACATTGTAACTAAAGCTTTGACCCATGGAGACAGTGGGTTATATAGGAGTAGAAGGATGTGCAATGACTTTGTTCATTATTTCTGGCACTTAGAAGATATAAGGGAGATAGCGATAACAAGGACCATCAAGCAAAACAGAGATGTTGGAGAGAGAAAGTGACGGATTCAAATCAGCCAATGATAAGTTGAAGGCATGGTAGGGAACTCAGAAAACCTTCATGACAGCTTCTAAAAAGAAAAATTTCTTGTGACCAGAGGACAGGTTGTAGAGAATAAGACCTAGACCACAATCCTAAGTGTAGCAGAGCTTCAGAAAAGGCTGTGTTCAGTCTGAGACAGCTTCCTGTGCCAAAGCACTAGTGGTAAATCCCTGGTTCCAATCTCTTCTGATGGGAAAGAATGGAACCCTGAAAGTTGCAGTGGGGACTTATGTGTGGGTGTACATGCTCTCATAGAAACCGGATGCCTTCAGGTCTCCAGACTCGCAGAACTGACTCACTCACCCTGCTAGAAGACGTCATCCCTCCTCTTAACTGATGTTCATACGAAAGTCCAACCAAGGCAGATATCTTGCAAACACGATTCTTGCCCTTCATAATACATGCCCTACTTTTGCTTCTAAATTCTAGAATACACTATCAAGTCATATGACAACCTGATTGAGATAATGCTGATAATGCTCAAAGAATAACAGAATTCTTTATCAAAGGAGTTGCAAGATTTGACCAAAAATCCTCAGGAACCTGGAGAGCATACCCAGGAGTAGATCAGAGCACTGACCAGAACAAGACAAATAAAGGCCGAATCAGACTGAACTTGACATAGGGCACCCTCCCATGGCGTGGGAGTCAATGCCTTGTCAAAGGTTCTGGCAGACAGTTCTCACGCACTGCTGGGAGGGATCATGGAAGCTTTGAGGGGGAAGTAAGAAGATGGCTCACATGAAGTGAGGTAGAGGTGCTAGAACTGTTTCCAAGGTTTAAGGAAGTATTCACACAATTCATTCAGGAAGGCACACTGCAATGGCCTTGCTCTGTGACTAGAAAAGACACTGACTGACTACATCTCTCCAGGGGCAGGAGGGAATGGCGTTTTCAATTAAATGGAGTGTCCTAGTGGGAAGGCAGCTGGCATTGCTGCCATCTCAGTGGGAGGCTGACATTAGAAGATGCTGTGATAGAGATGGGTTCCCTAGTGTCAATAGGCTGATAAAATGAAAGAATAGCAGAGGCAGGAAGGCACAGCAATTAGCTATCAGGAACAAGACTTGTGTAATCACTGTATTAGACAGCAAGTCGATGGTGATAGCCAGGGACCTTTACCCAGTGTTCCCACAGGGCATCTTGTTGGCCAACAGACCACGGCATTCTCAGGGCAAGATAAGTGGGCATCCAGCCAAGGGATTGCATGTATATGCATGTGTATGTACATGTATGCATATGTATACACACACACCTATATATACATTCATCTATGTTGAGAAAACAAAGGGAGAATGAGCAGAAGGCTAGTAGAAAGTTGTGAGCCTTCTTTCATTTTTCAGAACTGAGGCCGTCCACAGTGTGAGGACACATCAGTTGAAGGAGAGAGAAGTTCACCTTGCAGATAAAGCAAAGCTTAATACCACAGTTAGCTCTTCAACTAAAATCTGAACCAATTGCCTGTAGAAAGCTCCATCTCCCAAATAGCTAGGCAGTGGAGAAAGAGCATTTACATATTTTTAGGGATTCTGGCTGTATGTCTGAGCTGGTGTGATTCCAGGAGTCTTGAAGTCTCCCAGTGAGAATAAGAGCTTTGAATCTCAGACAGGAAATGGAGGTGTGACCAGTCAGAGCTACACAGTCCCCAGATCTACCTGCTAGTCATCTCCCCATTTCCCAAATGCATGATCAGGATGGATGTGGGTGGCAGCTGAGCACAATGTACTCAGATGAGTTCTTCGGCCAGTGGAAAGCCATTGCAGTAGGAGAGGCCCTAAACCTGGTGTAAAATCGATGTCTCCCTCATCCAGGTCGATCATAACAAACAAGGCTCCTTGCAGAATAGAAGCAATTAGTGCTGCCCTCACACATGTATGGAGTGATGGGCCCATGGTGGCTCTGCTACATTCTCCAGCCTGGACCCCCCAGAAGTCAGGGGAATCAGCACCCACAAGGGTGGACTTCCTCCAAGTGAGTACTTGGGGCTACTGGAGCTGCTTTGACCATGTCACAGAGCCAGAAGTGCCTGGGGGGCTTGCATTTTCCCAGGGTCTTCGCAGCCAGTTGCCGACATGTGCTGGAGGTTGAAAGCCCACACCATGAACTCCTGGCCCACTTACCAGCCACTGCAGGCCCTCAGCTCCATGTGGGTAGGATCTGAGAGAGTGCTGTCCCAGCCGTGCGGTCATCTCACCCTTCTGCCCTGGAGCCTCTTCCCTCTCACAGTGGGAAAAGGAATCGTCTAATATAATCGATGAACCACTCGCTCATAAGTGAGGCATCATTCCTAGCCCCATTTAAGAGACAGGGAAACCGAGGCACAGGAAAGCTAGCTAACTGCAACGTGAAGCCACAGTGCTAATAAATATTGCAGTCCTATTGTCTTCCTGAATAATTTTCTTCCTCTTATCTAGGGAATATATTTTCATGGTGACCAGTTAGCTATGGAGGTCAACTTGAAATGCTATGCAAAGTGTATGCAGCCCACTCTTTGAATCTGCCTCCTCACTTTCTGCGTGTCATGGTAACCTGTGCCTTCTCTGCGAGGTCACCCCTAGTTAGCCTTCAGCAGGTACTCCTAACCTTCTGCACCTCAGCCGTCCTACTTCTGAAAAGGGCACATTTCACTTACTTAGCTGTAAGATAGCTATTTTCTCTATCTTGTGGCCTCTACAATTTTTTTTAATTCTCTCACAGGAGTTAAAGACTAAAAATGCATCTTCTATTATATATGACTATACCAGAAAAGTACCAGTCCCATCTATCCCACGAGCTCATGTTTGTCCGTTATTAATGATGTATTTATTCATTTTCTCAAGTATCAGGGCAACATAAAAGTCAGTAAATGAGAAAAAGAGTCAACGATTGCATTTGGCATATATGTGCACACACGTGCACACGAACACACACTCAGCAGCAGTGACAGGTGTAGTCTCGTTGCCACAGGACTTCAAGTGAAAGCTCTATTTTTGGATTTACCACCTCTCTCCCCTGTCCATTAATAAGCAGAGAGTGTTAAAATCCTGACACAAATCTGCAGACATATCATGAAACTTCAAGTTTAAAAGCCATTTTAAAAAAGATCATAAAGCACAGCACTGAAGATACCTGCTTAGAGAGAGAATATTTACTCCCCCGGAGGTGAAGAGGAGGAGAGTTTGCAAGGATAATAGCAGCCTCTAGTCCTCTTCCCAGGTTGAGGTTTTCCAGCATGTGCAGGCTGTTTAGTTATAATGTACACTGTCTGCTTCCAGAAAGAGTCAGAAGAAACTTTTCCTTTATTTTGAGCATGTGCTGAAAACTAGTCTTTCCGAGAATCACCTTCACCTGAACTCTGCAGTCAGCCACCCTGACCTGAGTAGAAATGATGGTGCCTGACCACACTCGTCTAACCCGGGCCGGATCCCCCCTGCTCTCAGCGAGGTTCCATCCTCTAAGCACCCTCTTACCCTGATTTTCTGAGTCGTTGCAATTGCCTGTGAATCTGGGTGAAAATGACTCTCTCATCCTCAAACACAGATCTGCCTCCCCACCCACTCTCATCATAATACTGAACACAATATCATGCCTTCTTTTTAAATGTATTTTTAATGTTTGAATTTTTGTTTTAATTCAATCACTGTAAATCATTACAGCATATAAAATGAACTTTCCTGGCATAAATACATTGCATATTAGTCCAGTCAAAGATATTACCATGTTCATTATGATCAACCAGTAATTTTCCATTTTTGTACCTTATTTCCCTGTCACCCTGAAAATGGAGACTACCTGGGAATTCCAGAATATACAGGAATATCCTTAGACTTCAATTTCACCACCAGTGCATCTGTACAGTGCTGTACAATGTGTAAATATTTTTTACATGCAACTATTTTAGTTGAGGTTCAGAACCTTTAAGTAACTAATATTCATTTATCACTTACTAAAAGTTCCAACATACTTGAAAAATGTGACAATATGCCTATATTTTAGTCCATTGAGAATCTGATAGGGCTTTAGAGTTGTCAGTCTGATCAATCGTTTTGCAAAAACTATGCATGCACGCTGTCAGGGGGTGGAGAAGGAGCAGGACAGAAGACTGATTTGAGCTGTAATTTACTCATTTGAATCATAAGATTGAAAGACACATTCTTGCTTGCCTCAGTGAATTTTTGTACAGATCAAAGGAAATAACTCATGAGTCAGATTTGCAAGTTGTAAAATTCAACATGCAGTTAAGTTTGTGATTAGCTAACAACCCGCCAGTCACACGTATGCAATTTTGTTCTATTCAGATGGTGCTGGTTTCCCATCGCCTATTACTAGCTGAACAATTCCACTTTCTGAGCTGAGTTTCTTCTCTGATTGCAGAGGGTTATATACCTATCACAAGCTACTAGTGAAGACCAAACCGTGACGTAGCTTCATTAAACCACCGGTGAGTCCCTGAGACACCACTGTCTATTGGACACGACTGAGCATGCTGTGTCCCCGGAGAGTGTTGGTGAAGGCAGCCTGAGACAGGTTTCACCTGAAGTACTCTCAGGAGGAGTTCTGTGTGTGGAATCTTCACTAGAAAGGGCTCTAAGGACTGGCACCTCAAGAAAGAGAAAGAAATTAAGGAATTATTGCAGAAACTCTTTGCATACTGCCTGACACCGGGGCAGCTAAGCATGTGGAGATGGAGGGTTCTTTCACATAGACAAGGGAGAAATACAGTGTTTTTCATACAAATGCAGGGAGCAGCTATTCAATGATTCTTATGGGCTTATCTTCCTGGAAGACACTTAAAGGGTAGTACATGGTACCATGCTGCTCAAGTGAAGCTGGATCCACGTGGAAGATGTAGAATGTGGTTTTTCAGTGGATCTGTAGATGCTGGACACGCATCACTTTGAGCCTGCTGCCGGAAAGGCTATGAGGGATCACGGCATAAGACCCCACTGAGGGTACTCCTCTCTCTCTCCCTCCCTGTCCCTCTCTCTCCCTCCCTGTCCCTCTCTCCCCACCCCCGGATGCCTTCAGGTCTCCAGACTCGCAGAACTGACTCACTCACCCTGCTAGAAGACGTCATCCCTCCTCTTAACTGATGTTCATACGAAAGTCCAACCAAGGCAGATATCTTGCAAACACGATTCTTGCCCTTCATAATACATGCCCTACTTTTGCTTCTAAATTCTAGAATACACTATCAAGTCATATGACAACCTGATTGAGATAATGCTGATAATGCTCAAAGAATAACAGAATTCTTTATCAAAGGAGTTGCAAGATTTGACCAAAAATCCTCAGGAACCTGGAGAGCATACCCAGGAGTAGATCAGAGCACTGACCAGAACAAGACAAATAAAGGCCGAATCAGACTGAACTTGACATAGGGCACCCTCCCATGGCGTGGGAGTCAATGCCTTGTCAAAGGTTCTGGCAGACAGTTCTCACGCACTGCTGGGAGGGATCATGGAAGCTTTGAGGGGGAAGTAAGAAGATGGCTCACATGAAGTGAGGTAGAGGTGCTAGAACTGTTTCCAAGGTTTAAGGAAGTATTCACACAATTCATTCAGGAAGGCACACTGCAATGGCCTTGCTCTGTGACTAGAAAAGACACTGACTGACTACATCTCTCCAGGGGCAGGAGGGAATGGCGTTTTCAATTAAATGGAGTGTCCTAGTGGGAAGGCAGCTGGCATTGCTGCCATCTCAGTGGGAGGCTGACATTAGAAGATGCTGTGATAGAGATGGGTTCCCTAGTGTCAATAGGCTGATAAAATGAAAGAATAGCAGAGGCAGGAAGGCACAGCAATTAGCTATCAGGAACAAGACTTGTGTAATCACTGTATTAGACAGCAAGTCGATGGTGATAGCCAGGGACCTTTACCCAGTGTTCCCACAGGGCATCTTGTTGGCCAACAGACCACGGCATTCTCAGGGCAAGATAAGTGGGCATCCAGCCAAGGGATTGCATGTATATGCATGTGTATGTACATGTATGCATATGTATACACACACACCTATATATACATTCATCTATGTTGAGAAAACAAAGGGAGAATGAGCAGAAGGCTAGTAGAAAGTTGTGAGCCTTCTTTCATTTTTCAGAACTGAGGCCGTCCACAGTGTGAGGACACATCAGTTGAAGGAGAGAGAAGTTCACCTTGCAGATAAAGCAAAGCTTAATACCACAGTTAGCTCTTCAACTAAAATCTGAACCAATTGCCTGTAGAAAGCTCCATCTCCCAAATAGCTAGGCAGTGGAGAAAGAGCATTTACATATTTTTAGGGATTCTGGCTGTATGTCTGAGCTGGTGTGATTCCAGGAGTCTTGAAGTCTCCCAGTGAGAATAAGAGCTTTGAATCTCAGACAGGAAATGGAGGTGTGACCAGTCAGAGCTACACAGTCCCCAGATCTACCTGCTAGTCATCTCCCCATTTCCCAAATGCATGATCAGGATGGATGTGGGTGGCAGCTGAGCACAATGTACTCAGATGAGTTCTTCGGCCAGTGGAAAGCCATTGCAGTAGGAGAGGCCCTAAACCTGGTGTAAAATCGATGTCTCCCTCATCCAGGTCGATCATAACAAACAAGGCTCCTTGCAGAATAGAAGCAATTAGTGCTGCCCTCACACATGTATGGAGTGATGGGCCCATGGTGGCTCTGCTACATTCTCCAGCCTGGACCCCCCAGAAGTCAGGGGAATCAGCACCCACAAGGGTGGACTTCCTCCAAGTGAGTACTTGGGGCTACTGGAGCTGCTTTGACCATGTCACAGAGCCAGAAGTGCCTGGGGGGCTTGCATTTTCCCAGGGTCTTCGCAGCCAGTTGCCGACATGTGCTGGAGGTTGAAAGCCCACACCATGAACTCCTGGCCCACTTACCAGCCACTGCAGGCCCTCAGCTCCATGTGGGTAGGATCTGAGAGAGTGCTGTCCCAGCCGTGCGGTCATCTCACCCTTCTGCCCTGGAGCCTCTTCCCTCTCACAGTGGGAAAAGGAATCGTCTAATATAATCGATGAACCACTCGCTCATAAGTGAGGCATCATTCCTAGCCCCATTTAAGAGACAGGGAAACCGAGGCACAGGAAAGCTAGCTAACTGCAACGTGAAGCCACAGTGCTAATAAATATTGCAGTCCTATTGTCTTCCTGAATAATTTTCTTCCTCTTATCTAGGGAATATATTTTCATGGTGACCAGTTAGCTATGGAGGTCAACTTGAAATGCTATGCAAAGTGTATGCAGCCCACTCTTTGAATCTGCCTCCTCACTTTCTGCGTGTCATGGTAACCTGTGCCTTCTCTGCGAGGTCACCCCTAGTTAGCCTTCAGCAGGTACTCCTAACCTTCTGCACCTCAGCCGTCCTACTTCTGAAAAGGGCACATTTCACTTACTTAGCTGTAAGATAGCTATTTTCTCTATCTTGTGGCCTCTACAATTTTTTTTAATTCTCTCACAGGAGTTAAAGACTAAAAATGCATCTTCTATTATATATGACTATACCAGAAAAGTACCAGTCCCATCTATCCCACGAGCTCATGTTTGTCCGTTATTAATGATGTATTTATTCATTTTCTCAAGTATCAGGGCAACATAAAAGTCAGTAAATGAGAAAAAGAGTCAACGATTGCATTTGGCATATATGTGCACACACGTGCACACGAACACACACTCAGCAGCAGTGACAGGTGTAGTCTCGTTGCCACAGGACTTCAAGTGAAAGCTCTATTTTTGGATTTACCACCTCTCTCCCCTGTCCATTAATAAGCAGAGAGTGTTAAAATCCTGACACAAATCTGCAGACATATCATGAAACTTCAAGTTTAAAAGCCATTTTAAAAAAGATCATAAAGCACAGCACTGAAGATACCTGCTTAGAGAGAGAATATTTACTCCCCCGGAGGTGAAGAGGAGGAGAGTTTGCAAGGATAATAGCAGCCTCTAGTCCTCTTCCCAGGTTGAGGTTTTCCAGCATGTGCAGGCTGTTTAGTTATAATGTACACTGTCTGCTTCCAGAAAGAGTCAGAAGAAACTTTTCCTTTATTTTGAGCATGTGCTGAAAACTAGTCTTTCCGAGAATCACCTTCACCTGAACTCTGCAGTCAGCCACCCTGACCTGAGTAGAAATGATGGTGCCTGACCACACTCGTCTAACCCGGGCCGGATCCCCCCTGCTCTCAGCGAGGTTCCATCCTCTAAGCACCCTCTTACCCTGATTTTCTGAGTCGTTGCAATTGCCTGTGAATCTGGGTGAAAATGACTCTCTCATCCTCAAACACAGATCTGCCTCCCCACCCACTCTCATCATAATACTGAACACAATATCATGCCTTCTTTTTAAATGTATTTTTAATGTTTGAATTTTTGTTTTAATTCAATCACTGTAAATCATTACAGCATATAAAATGAACTTTCCTGGCATAAATACATTGCATATTAGTCCAGTCAAAGATATTACCATGTTCATTATGATCAACCAGTAATTTTCCATTTTTGTACCTTATTTCCCTGTCACCCTGAAAATGGAGACTACCTGGGAATTCCAGAATATACAGGAATATCCTTAGACTTCAATTTCACCACCAGTGCATCTGTACAGTGCTGTACAATGTGTAAATATTTTTTACATGCAACTATTTTAGTTGAGGTTCAGAACCTTTAAGTAACTAATATTCATTTATCACTTACTAAAAGTTCCAACATACTTGAAAAATGTGACAATATGCCTATATTTTAGTCCATTGAGAATCTGATAGGGCTTTAGAGTTGTCAGTCTGATCAATCGTTTTGCAAAAACTATGCATGCACGCTGTCAGGGGGTGGAGAAGGAGCAGGACAGAAGACTGATTTGAGCTGTAATTTACTCATTTGAATCATAAGATTGAAAGACACATTCTTGCTTGCCTCAGTGAATTTTTGTACAGATCAAAGGAAATAACTCATGAGTCAGATTTGCAAGTTGTAAAATTCAACATGCAGTTAAGTTTGTGATTAGCTAACAACCCGCCAGTCACACGTATGCAATTTTGTTCTATTCAGATGGTGCTGGTTTCCCATCGCCTATTACTAGCTGAACAATTCCACTTTCTGAGCTGAGTTTCTTCTCTGATTGCAGAGGGTTATATACCTATCACAAGCTACTAGTGAAGACCAAACCGTGACGTAGCTTCATTAAACCACCGGTGAGTCCCTGAGACACCACTGTCTATTGGACACGACTGAGCATGCTGTGTCCCCGGAGAGTGTTGGTGAAGGCAGCCTGAGACAGGTTTCACCTGAAGTACTCTCAGGAGGAGTTCTGTGTGTGGAATCTTCACTAGAAAGGGCTCTAAGGACTGGCACCTCAAGAAAGAGAAAGAAATTAAGGAATTATTGCAGAAACTCTTTGCATACTGCCTGACACCGGGGCAGCTAAGCATGTGGAGATGGAGGGTTCTTTCACATAGACAAGGGAGAAATACAGTGTTTTTCATACAAATGCAGGGAGCAGCTATTCAATGATTCTTATGGGCTTATCTTCCTGGAAGACACTTAAAGGGTAGTACATGGTACCATGCTGCTCAAGTGAAGCTGGATCCACGTGGAAGATGTAGAATGTGGTTTTTCAGTGGATCTGTAGATGCTGGACACGCATCACTTTGAGCCTGCTGCCGGAAAGGCTATGAGGGATCACGGCATAAGACCCCACTGAGGGTACTCCTCTCTCTCTCCCTCCCTGTCCCTCTCTCTCCCTCCCTGTCCCTCTCTCCCCCCCCCTGTCCCTCTCTCCCCACCCCTGTCCCTCTCTCCCCACCCCTGTCCCTCTCCCAAGGCAGCTTAATCTCAGGCTCCCAAATGATACTCGTGTTTCCTCTCTCCAGGATACATTCTTAACCCTCATCATTCTCTCCAAGTACTTCTGCTGGCCTAGCTGACCCACCTGGTGCTGTGACCCAGACTTTCATCTTTGGGGAGTTTGAATAAATCTGCATTTGCCCACTTACCATCACGAGCTAGCAATGGAGCTCCAAGGGTGGCCAAAGGGTGACTCAAGTGCCAACCATATTCCTTCCTGCTCCGGTGGTAACAGCGGCCTATTTCCTCCTAACGAGCAGGACTAATTACTCCTAAGGTGGTGACTTCTTTTCTGGCCTGGACATAAGCAGCTTGAAGTTCCAATATGGAAGCTAAAGCTCGTAAATCAGGAACCAGACCGCATCTACATACAAACAACACAATATTCTTTTTTTTTTTTTTTTTATAGGGCTTTTTTCAGCCTCTAGGTCTGTGACTTTTTTTTTTTTGCTATAGGGCACGCGCGCTCACCAGAAAGACAGAGATAGAAAGCTAGAAATCACCCCCGAGGGGGTATGGCCATGCCGCAATTTCTTCTCCTCCATTCTCCTCTCGGGATCTTGGGCAAGCACGTGCACACACACCTGGCATGAGTTTAAGCCTCCAGGTCTGGGACTTGAACCACCGTCGACTACATGGGAGTCCAGCGACATAGCCATTACATTAACTGCTGGTCCCACAATACAATATTCTTTAAATCTTGTTTACTCTATAGCTGTCCAGCTCTCCATTCCAGATTTTATGCTACTGACTTGTTGTAGGAACTAGGTCAATTCCTGTATCAGTCCTAGCTTCTTGGTTTGTCTATTTTGTCCTATGTGCTATATGTAACTTCTTCCCATAATCTCTCCAGGTTTCCTGTAAAGCTGTGGAGCTCGCCAGCTGCTTGTGCTCCATATCCATGCAATCTGCAATCGACACAGACTGCTTTGTGCCTGAATCCTCAGTGCCAAATACCACTTAAGGTCCCCATATGAAAAGGCGCATAGAGGGTGAATGGAAATTATAACTAGAAAGTAGTATATAGAAATGGCGAATCTTATGGATGAACAAAGACACCCAAAGTCAAACTAAAGTTTGTTTTTTTTTGTTTTTGTTTTGCTTGTTGAAATATCAACAACTAAAGGGTAAAACAAAACCACAGCATTGCTAGTGTGGATGGGATAAAGATCCATGCCTCTCTTAATTGTAATTAATATTTTGGAAAGCAATTTGGCAAAGCACTCCAGAGCCACAGAAATATTCTTTGACCCAATAATTCACTTCTGGGAAGTGAGCCCAAGTATTTAATTCCCTGAGAAAGAAAAGCAACTTCTATGTATAGATTTATTCTCTGAAGCATTATATTTAATAGGAAACTGGAAAGAGCCTTAAATAATCAACAGGGGTTGGGCATATAAATTATAGTATACACACTCAATGGACTGGCAACTACTTTTAAATGAGTTAAGACAATTCTAGGATAACATGAAAAAATACTTACGCCATGGAGTAAGCAGGGGAAAAAAATAGGAAGTAAGCAAGAAAACATACTTATACTGTGGAATAAGAAGGGGAAACATAGGATGGAAATTAAATGTACACCATGATTTTGTCTATATAGAAATGGAAATATGCAAGAATATGCCCAGAAACCAATGTAAATAATACTACAAGCATTTGGATGGGGGAAGATGTCAAAGGATAGTTCTCTGGTCTTCCAACATCTAATGTGCAGCTATTTTACTTTAAAGTGGTAAAAATACACTTTTTAATTAAGAAGTACAGATCTATGTGTTGAGGGAAGGCTGACTGAGGGAATACAAGGTAATACCCACTCTGCGCAGAGACACGAGAGAGGGCTGATGCGGTTTATCCCGCTCCTTAGGGGAGAGTAGGTCTGCTATACATAGAGGAAGACCCACATCCAGGCTAGATTTGGCTCTTTGGAAAGTTTCCTACTCAGTTGGCTAAAAAGTCATGTTCAAATCGAATAACTCCACTCACTATACTCCTTGGACTGCAGACAGTCTATTTCTTGGCCTAAGTGCAGAGTTCACTCAACAATAGAAGGTTCTGGAACCAAAATCCCCACCACAGCCCTCATAGTATGAATCTATCAGAGTTCACAGAGCATTTTTACCTCCGATGAGTCTACAAAGACCCTCTGAAGAAAAGACACTCTCTCTGTACTGTGGCGAACACTGAAGCTGCAAGAAGACAAGTGATTTCCACTTCTCCATCTTGAACAGATGGAGTTCAGTGACAGGTCAGGGTTGAGTGGACTGTATTTTAACTCCTTATTACAATTTAGCTGTAGGGCAGAGCTAAGTGCTTAATCTCCACCCTAGCATGCTTATCTATGAACCACTGATGAGGGAAACACAGCCTCACTTTACCTTCACAACCAAGCAAACTACAATTACTGTGGATCAATGTTATAACTTTAATTCATCGTGAAAACAATATAAATGTGTGTACTGGTTAGTTTAAGCAAAGATTTATAGGGAAATCATTGCCTTAAGGACTTCACAGCCCAGAGATGTTCAAGTAGCATTCTTAGCAGAAGTCACACCTCCAGGGTGGGTACCTTGTAATTATCTTCAATCAACATGGACTATATGTCAATTAAGGTGTACTGGTTATGGAAAATTGGTCCTCTTTTATAGAAATCAATGGCATCCACAATAGTCCAGTCAAAATACGTCAGATATTTCACACCATTGCATTGGCTAAGTAGAAAAGTTTAGAATACTCTTAGGGCAGAATTCTTAGGGAAGGCAAGGATGGTTTGGTCCATAAATGACCCCGTGTCTAGCCATTAGGTAGATTTTTTATTGTGAGATGCTGACCAAAATAGTGACAGTTTTGTGTTTCTATAATAGTATCATTTGATCTCCAGTAAACCTTTCATGCAAGGTGTAGCTGGGTCACCTAAGGTCACCTAGCATGTTATGAGCACAGAGAGCATAGCAGGTTCTGTGCCAGTTTGCTATGTTTCTCTGGGAGATGTGCTCCTGGGTGGCAGGATGTGGTCCTGAGGCTCCTTGTCATTATCTTCAACCATGGAGCCCAAGCAGTCTGCAGCTACAGCAAACTTGTCAAGAGCTACTAGTGGATAACTCGTATGGAACATATGTGAGGCAGTGGCTACCCGGCAGCATCCATGGATCAGGAAACCAGGAGAACCTGAGACCACAAGAGCTTTTAGTGCTTCACTGCCTTCTGTTTGGTTTTGAGAAACTGAACAGAGCTGTACTCCCAGAGGTATCAGAGGAGAGTCCATTCTCAAGGTCCTAGTGGAAAATCCATTTCTCAGGAATCCTTCATTTATGGCCACGTTGCTCCAAACTCTGCCTCCATCATGTCTTCTCTTCTATCAAATCTCCTCCTGCCTCTCTCCTAGAAGGAGAGATGAGATATAGGGTAATCCCTATCTCGAGATTATTCACCTAATCTCATCTGCAAAGACCCTTTTCCCTTGTGGAAACATATACAGCCCCATGGGTTGGGGACTGGTATTTTTAGGGTCTATTATCCAGCTGACTGAATCCAGATGGTCTTGTGTCTCTAATACCTGATTCCATCATCTCTCTCCTCTGCCTGTGCAAGGATGATCAAGCACATTCACACATGTCCTTGCGTTCACCAGACTGTGCAATGATCACACTTCTGCATCTTCCCACCTTGTTCAGATACAAGACCCCTGAAAGCAGAGATTGCATTGCCTCATGGGCTCCCAGTGTCCACGATAGCACTGGCAGCTAGGGGTCGATGTGTGAAGGAATGTGCATCTGTGGGGCTTGTGGGTGAGGAGCAAGGGCTATCTCCAACCTCTGGACAGAGGACATCACATATCCATGCCCTGCACAGGCTGCTGTGGTTTGAATCAATTTCCACAGTGCATACAATGTAAATGGTGATGTCTGGGCATGCATGTTTCTACCACAACTCAGATTCCTCCTACTTAAAATATGTAGCCAGGGCTCCAGAAGGAAATGCCGACTCCTAGTTAAGTCTGTACAAGGAACTGGCCAGCATGACCTGATGTCCAGCAGGCAGTTGCTCACTGGTTTGGGCAGCAGTGAGTTAGCTAGGCAGAGTAGTGTGTTTACCAGGTAACCAAGACTGAGTGGGGAATCTGGAACCCTGGGTATTGGAACCTTCAAACCAACTAATCTGTAGACAGATGTGCTCTGACCTCACACATGATTGACAGGTGCAGAGATCCACACCAGCCACAGAACAGTCCTGGTTGCTTTGCTTGAAACTGGAACCGATGTCCCATGTACATGTGGAGGCCCAGGTGCAGGGAGAGAAGTTACCGATTTTCCCATCCTTAGTTACTTGGCTTGTGTAGCCTGCTCTATGCAGGGCACCAGGAGTGCGGGGACATATCCCTGCCTCCTAGAGTACAGGCAGGCCAGAGGTTTGCTCAGAGTGTTCCTTGGCCCCCAGCATCGGACTCACCCAGCGTGCCAGTTAGAATGCAGACTCCGAACGGGGCAGCCAACCACACACTTCAGAGTCTGTGATGGGTGGTCCTTCCCGGGAAGTGCTTTATAACGTGTTCTCCCAAGAATGCTTCTGCACCCCAAAGCCTGCGTCTATCATGGAGTGCAACGTGATGGTGGCCAGAGGGAGCACGCAGTGCAGCCCCCAGAAAGAGATGGCAGGGTGCCGTTTCCCGCCTGCCACCAATGCTGCGGTTTCTCCTTCTGGATTCCTTCTCTGGACCATCCTCTCCAGACAAGCCCTGGTACTTTGGCGTCTCTAGCATGTCTGGAGCCTTAGAAGCCCATGTGGGCTCTGTAACCAAGGTCGACCGAGGAAAAGATTAGAAATGGGTATGCGTGGGCCGGCTATGGTGGCCTAGCAATAATGTGACACCTACTATGCCAAAGCCCCATGAGAAGGAACTGGGTTCACATCCCCAGGTCTCCTGTACACCCTGAGTATGTGCCCCTGAGCCTGGCTGGCTGAAGGTGGACACAGTGTGACAACTCCATTGGGGACGCATTTCTCTCGCTCTCTGGCTCTTAGGAGAAACAAATGAAAAAGGGCAGGTGTAAGGGCAGGGAGCAGGGAGATCCCTTGTCCTTGGGTGACCACACTCCAGCTTCCCTTTCCACCAAAACCTGCCCCACGCTCCTCAGCCCAGCTCGATGCCCATCTGTCCCCTCCCTGCTCTCTGCCCAGTGTTTCACATGTGGATCTTTCTGACTTGAAGAAATAGCCAAAGACACTTCTGAGCCGTCGGGGTGAAGTGTGATGCTCCACTCTTCTGGTGAGCTGGGGCAGAATCCTGCAGGACTTGGTCTCCCAGTCCTCTAATTCTAGTCACTCACATTCCCCAGAGTGGGGCGACCACAGGGTTACGGCTGACCAGGAATCCAGGAAGACCGCGGCAGGCCTTGGACCCCCTCCACTGCTCAGATCTCTGGGACAGCAGATAACTTCAACCTTTGGAAAGTTCCCCAGCTGCGGCTGCTAATTAAAGTTAAAAGTGCCACTCAGGCTCTCTGCTTTTCAGAAAGGTGCGAGCATGTAGAGACTTGTGAACGCGAGTGTGCACACACGAGTTTGGGAGCGCTTACTTGTTTCCTTTATTCGTGCCAGAGTGTAGGCACACAGAACACAGATGTGGGAGGGGAGCAGGCTCCACGGGATCCGGTCAGTCACAGCCTTCCTGCAGCACTCCAGGCCAGCAGGTCATGGACACACCTGCACGTGCCCGGGTGTTTCAGGCTGACCACGGTTACCGCATGGATCTGCTTCACGTGAGCAGCACGTGCCGCTGCACCATTGGGCTGGCCCACGTCTGGGGGTTCCTTGCCTGCCTGTGCGGTATCAGTCCCTCTGGTAGGTCCAGCACAGTCCTTCTGCTTAACTTGAACACGGGGCAACGGGGTGCTGCCGAGTGGGAGAGCCAGCTTGCAGAGTGCTGGGAGTACAAAGGCTGCCGTTTCCAGAAACGTGGAGAGAAGCACATGGTGATTGGACACACGTGCACCTGGTTGTCAGACGTGCAGGCAGGTGCAGCCTCCCTTACTGCCTGTGTAAGGCGAGTTCGGCTCCCCTGGCCGGATGCCGTGGGACGGACTCTAGCAGCCCACAGATCAGCGTCTCCTCTCCTTCCAGAGACTTGCTGCATAAGCCCACAGTCACTCCGTCCATTTCCTCATGTTTAAAAGGAAGAGGTGCCGAGTCACTGCATTAGCAATGTTATGAAAAGCTTACTGTGAAACGAGTCCTGTCTGGTCTCACGGCTAAAACTAGTCAGTGAGTAGGGTTTTCATCTTTATATCCACTTTACAAATGAGGAAACCAGAATCAGATGATTTCCCCCCCGCTAGGGAGCCTGTGCTCGCCAAAGAGAGACAGAGAGGAAGAATGTAAGAGATCATCCTCCAGGGGAGATGGCCATGCCACAGTCCCTTCTCTTTCCTTGGGATTGTGGGCGCGTGTGCGCGCGCGCGCGCACACACACACACACACACACACACACGCACACACCTTGACGGCAAGATTTCCAGGCCACGGCATGATTTTCAAGCCACCAGGTCCAGGACTTGAACCATGGCCACCCTGTGGGAATCCAGGGCTTTATCCTCCATGCCACCAGCTGGTCCCCAGGATTGAATGAACTGATGTCTCTTTAAGAAACGTAACACACGCACACGTAGAACCATAGAGCCTTCCATCAGCTCGGTCTAAAATCTAGAGACGGAAAGGACCGGGGCTCTGAGATGAAATGACAGAACATCAGTAACAGCTCACATGCCCAGAAGGTGGCAGAGCTGCAGAGACTCACACGTGTAGCTCCAGTTTTGTGCATGTATGTACTCACATGTTTGATAGTTGTGTTTTCATTTAGTTCCTAATATTTTTAAATGTCCTGTTGTTTGTTTTCTAATAAGGTCTCAGATCCTGTTCTTTTACCAATCTGTAGCTTAACTCCATTGCTTTCAGCGAAAGGGGTCTCTCACTCTGAACCTTCTTTTACACGGCTAGATGTCCTGCTCTTCAGATAAACACATGGTGCGAACACTCAATTCTCAACTCCTCATGAGATCTGAATTCTTCATTAGGTGAATTCCTCCCTACCCTCATGAAAACTAAATCCCCAAGGAGAAAAGCTCAATTTCCATGTGTGAGTGTCACCCTAGGGACAGCCAATCTCAACTCCACTTTATGAATCACCCCAGTGATATTGCTACCCATATTCCCTACTGGAGCTTGCCTTCAAGGTCTGAAATGATAAAAAGAAAGAGCAAGAGAGAGATGGCATGATCCTGGTTTTCTAACCTGGCAGTGTCAGGGTCACCTGGAAGGCCTCTCCCCAGGTCCCCCTAAAGCATCCGTGAGGCCCACTCTCCATCCAATAGACTCTGTTTGGGGAAAACCCAAGAATGTTGGAAAGGGACTCCAGTCAGTTCTAATAGGCAGTTGAACGTGGGAACCATTGAGTGGGACAGCTTTGGGAGGTGAGGGCACTCGTTTTAGTTCTAACTCGGACCTAGATATCCTGGGAGAAGTCGTGTTTTTTTGCTGTGCCCATTTCTTCATCTGTTAAACAGAAGTATCAATAGAACCTACTGCCAAGTGTATGCCTGAAATTGCTGATTTAATTACCAACCAAAACAAATAGTGTGTGTCTTTCAGGCACTATTCTAGGCTCTGCTGTGCTTGTCTTCAAGGAGTTCAGTCTAGAAAGAAGCCCACATCTGAGAGAGGGCAGAGATGGAGGGGAGATCTGTGTGCAATGACTAACAGCCACACGGGCAGGCCATGCTGAGAGAACGAAGGGCAGGGTGTCCCAGAGGGCGTGGCATGTATGGGGACAGGCTGGGCAGGAAGCCAGGGTGGAGAGGGGCATCCAGGATGCTCTAGAAGCAGGTAGGAGTGTCGTGGCACCTGTGGGGAGCCCAGGGCTCTGGTACAGCTGGAGCGTTAGGACAGGTGGCAAGGAGGTGGGGAGAGGAACGGCAATCTGACATCAAGGGAGCTGGACTGTAGTGATTAGGGGCTGAGGAAGCTTGAAGCATAATAGACCAGAGAGTGAAGAGCTCAGGGTAGTTACTCCAAGAAATTCACCACCCACCCCGCTTCTGCACCCACAGCTCCTTCATGGGGCAAGACCCGGAGAGAACGGCCAGGTAAATGACCGTTTGTCTTTCAGGTAAACGACAGCTCTCATAACTGAATGCTCATCGAGGGTTCGCCCATTAGCATGCAATTATTATCATGCTAGAATCCATTTTGTCTGGAGGAAGACACCAAGTAGCCATCTGGGTGGGGAACTGTGTGGATGCTAAGGCCACTCCCAGCCACTGTTGTGTACCAAAGCATGAAACACACTACTGGCAACAATGAAAGATCAGGGGTCGAATCCTAGCCCCGCCACTCAAAGTCAACACTACTCACCTAGGGTCATGCAGTTGCTGCCCTCAGTGTGCCATTTGTACAGTGCGATATCTACTGTGTGGTGTTGCTACAAAGATTAAACTCATGATTGTGTATGTGTGTATATACACACACTTCAGTAACAGTAAGTGCTATGAACCAGAATTTCATATTAGATATTAGCAAAGGAAAGACAAACACAGGATAACCAAGGACGAATTAAACAGCCCACCTGGAACACATTGTCTGTAGGGTCCTCTGGGCCAGCATCCCTCAAATGTGCAAACAGATCCTCGGGGACAGGGGAGGAGCTCTGATTAGATAGGGCCGAGATGGCACCTGAGACTGTGTTTCTGCCAAGCTCTCCAGATATGCCAATGTTCCTGGTTCAGGCTATATTTTGAGTAGCGAGAGCATTTTAACAAGATGCCCATATGATAAGTACACATTTAAGTATGAGAAGCTCTGTGCTTTTAATCAGTTCTAGGTAAAGATTGGGAAGTCCTTCTATAAATCAGTATTTCTACAGACAAATGGCAAGAAGTCGTCGTTGAATGAAATAAATAGCTTTCTTCACGAACAGTCACTCTAGCCCCCTTGTCACTGCGGATGACACCACACCACAGTGGGCTGACTGGTCCAAAATCCTTTCACCTTACACGCACACCTTAGAAGGCCTTCATCTCATGCTGCTATTCATGAACACAACTAAAAACCGAGGTAAAGACATAGCCATAGGCAGCACTGGCCACCTATCTTAGTGGGTAAGAGAGTCAGGTTCCAATGGCCAGTTGGAATCCCAGCCACAGCAGCTTAAAAAACATGCCAGGCTGTGGGACTAGCAGTTAGCATAATGGCTATGTCAATGGACTCCCATGTAGTTAACAGTGGTTTGAGTCCCAGACCTGGTGGCTTAAACTCATGCTGGGTGCATGTATGTACGTGCCCAGGATCCCGAGAGGAGAATGAAGGAGAAGGGATTTCAATGTGGCCATCCCCCCTGGGGGATGATTTCTCACTTTCTGTCTCTTTCTCTGTCTTTCTGGTGAGTGCATGCACCCTATAGCAAAAAACCTCTCCAAAAAATAAAAAAATGCTAGGCCCATGTGTGTGCCTCACATCCTGACCAATGGAGAAGCTGAGGAGGGATTGCAGCATGCCCATGGCCCAGTGGGAAGTGTGTCCTCTTTTTTTTTCTCTGTCTCTGGAGAATGCACACACCTTCTGGTGTTAAAAAAAGTTGTGGGCATCAAAGGACCCCTCGAGGTGACTCTAAAATCTGTGACATTGTTGCTCAGGTGCACTCCAGAAATGAGGCCTTGACTCAGAGCGTGTAGAGGGTGCTGTTGACCTTCACAGGTTTCAAAAGTTCATTGAAGTAAATGTAAACACAACTAACATTTCTTGAGTATTTCCACATGTTGTAGCCCTTTGTATGAATTTTCATAATCTGTACACTGACTTTCTGAAGCAAGAAATATCATAAGTGCTAATTTATAGATGAGGAAGCCAAGGCTTATGGGCTTCAGTCATGGTCTCATGGGTTACATAGTTAGCTTTGAACAAAACTATTGCATTCAAAATCCAGACCTAGAGCACATTCCCCTCTTAATTCACACTCTGACAGCCATGGGAGAAGCAGAGGGATTTGCTTACGGGGGTACGAAGGCCAGCAGGCTGTGCTGGCCTCAGTCCTGGGCATCTCTGGATAACATCTGTCCTGCACGCTCTTCATCCCCTGAGGCTATGATCCTGCCACCTTCGCATAGGCCCAGTCCTTTCCCTTCTCTCTCTGATTATTAGACTTGGCAAGCACCTGAGCATCAAGACAGAGCTGGAGGAAAAAGTACAGAGTCTCCTATTCCTGCTCTGCGGAGATCGCTGTGAGATCCCGTGAAGGCAGAACTTCTGCAACGCCTCCTTCAGCACCGCGGACAGGGCCAACGGCAGCGTGATTTCTTCTCTCCGCCTTTCACCCCAACCTACAAGGCTATTTGAGGGCACATAAGCAGCTAAACTTATTTTCCCCTAACCCTTTAATTATTGTAAAAATAGAAGGCACTCAACCAGCGCTATCCAACCCGATAACCATGAATAATGCACATTGATGCGCGGGCTAAGAATAGGAGATGGGGGCGCTGATGAAGCCACGTTGTGAGCATCCAGGATCAGGGAAACTGTGTGGGCCTCCGAGGGATGTTTATGCACACATACACACCCCTCGTCCGTATCCTCAGACACAGATGCTCAACGGTGCATTGAATAGGCTGCTTGCAGTCCCCAAACTGCACCTGGAATGACGCTCTCATGGTGGGGTCCAGCCACCTGTGGTTTAACACGCCCTTCAGGTGGTTCTGATGCTTTATTTTAGAACCATGGATTTATTTTAAAACAGGCTTCAAAGGGGAATAATTTCAACTGACCTCGAAGATGTGTCTCAGAAGGAGAAAGAGCCAGCACTGGCCAGCGTTGTGGTTAAGAGTGGGGGGACCCAGAGCCAGACCTCATCTGAGTACCACCCATGTCACCTGCTAGCTGTGGGCTTGGAGGAGGTTGCAACTCCTAGAAAGTGGTTGGGAGTTTTGGGGCTGGAGGAGGGGAGGGTCCACTCCACTAATGCTCAGAGCAAAACTGGAGTGACACATAATAATCACTCAGTGAAGACGGTGCATTCTCTCTGTGCAATGTCATCTTCCAATCAAGAAATCACACCCACATCGTATGAAGTCATCTAGTGCTGGCCAGTCAATACCCTACAGCTTGCAGGCCTGTCTCGCTGTCGCTCATGCCCCTTCGTGTGCATCGGAA
>NW_006159829.1:3767156-3797850 GCF_000334495.1 Tupaia belangeri chinensis | reverse complement strand
GAATGGGCTGAAACACGTGTCCATTGTCCATTCTGCACCATCTGCTCCACCTGCGATGTTACGCCAGCAAAAGTCAAATGCCCTGCAGGGTGTGGAGCCCACATGTACCCACTGCAGAGGGACAGAGGACTTTTGAGGAACATGGACTTATCAGAGCCCCTCCCTCCTCTTCACAGCCCGCCCACATTTGACAGATGGCCCATACTTCTGGCTCCCAAACTTCTTTGAATGTCAGAATTCAAACAGAACCTCATACTGGAAAACATCAGAGAATGATCCAGGTTCTGGTTCAAAGTCCCTTTGCTCATGGGCTGTTCTCACCGCAAGAAGAGACACTGACATCCCAAGCCATACCTCTCCAAGCATGGCCTGCGGGAAGGCCCGAGGCGTCACCGTGGCTGTCTGTAGGAGGCTGCCTGGGCAGGGGCAGATTGGGGCACCCGAGGACTGCTGTCTGACTGAAGTCAGTGCGTGGGACGTCCTCACAGGCTACTGCCTCTGCCCTCTAGCCTCAGGGCAGCAGGATGACTTCACAACGCAGTTCTTCTGTCAAAAGCTCACAAGAACTCCTTAATGTCTGCAAACAAGCCACGGTTCTCATGGCTCCTGGACACTTTCCCACCTGCCTCCATTGAGCTAAATCCGTGTTTCTCACCTGGGGCTGCGGAGGGAGGTTATGAGTGTGCCCCCTCCTCCAGGAGACACTTGATAATGTCTAGAGACAGTTCTGATTTTCCCCGTGGGGTCAGGGACAGGGGTGCTGTTGAAGATCCTGCAATGCACAGCTCGGCACCAACGTGGATTGCCCAGCCCCAAATGTCAGCAAGGCCAAGATCCAGAAACCCCAAGCTAAAGTCAGAGCTCAAATGATGCCTCTTCCAAGGAGCACTCTGGGCCTGCATCCTCTTTCTCAGGGGTATCCTTGCTCTGGGCTCTACTAGAGACAGCACAGACCCAAGGATGACCAAAGCCAATTCATTCATTACAGTTCCCGCTCACGATCTATTTCCTCCCCTAGGTCGGGGGAGGGCCTTCCAGGCACAAACCAGGGCCAGCTCCTGTCCCTTTGTGCTTGCACCCTCCGAGGCAGAGCGAGTTTCACACCAGCTACTTGACAGAGCTCATCTTTCTCGTTCTGTGCAGCAATAGCTTGGCACACAGCAGATTCCAATGCAATGATTTACCTGGGGGTCGTAAGTCACTCTTGCTTTCCAGCTGCAATGACTCAGCATGAAGAATCAAACTTACAAAGGTATCCGGTGGCATGGCAAGTGCAGGCCACTGGCCCATGCAGGGAGGGACTTAGGGCAGGGGGAGGCGGGGCAGGTGCACAACGCCTTCCAAGCCACCATCTTGGTTTCCCTGCCAAGATATACAGCAGGAGGGCATGTGCTTGAAACCCCTCCAGTTCATGGCGGTCCACCTGTGAGTTCGCTCTGACCAGCATCCCTCTTGACCATGACAGGTATGCGAGGAGAGGGCTGGCCAGTGAGGCCCTAGGAGCCAGCAGGTCTATTGCTCCCAGGGGTTGACTCTCCGGTGCCCCACTGGTGTGCAAACCATGCTCCCCAGTGTCCTCCTTGGTTCCTTTTTCAACTCAGGCTTGTGATTGACCTGCTGATCCCTGTAACTTTCCAGCCCTGGTAAAAACCAAAGAACACCATAAAGACAATGTACTCACGGTTGTGCCATCTAAAATTCTGTCTGCTGCTGAGTCAACTAACTCAATAAAATTCAGCTGAATTTCCTTTATTTGCTGGCAGAACTTCTCTAGCCTCACAAGTGTGAAATTGGAGCACAAAAATCCATAGGAAATTTTATTTATCACCCGACGCATTTTGGTGAAGACACTCTAAAAATGATTCCTTGGTTATGCTGATCCCGAACCACACCTGAGCGTGCGCTTGCTGACACGAGCCTGTCTTTACGGAGAGGGGTGCTTGTCTCCACATCCTCCCCGTGGAGGATCAAATCCCGCTTCTGAGTGGGAGAGCCTCCCACAGCTTTGCTCTAAGACATCACCTGCCTCTCTGCTCCAGGGAAACTGGCACTGCCCGGGTCTGACATGGCCCTCCTCCTGTCCTCCGGATCCCTGGTCCAGTCTCTCTACCTCTCACTCACAACACGGGTGCTGGTGATGAGAAGGATGACAAGGGTGGTGGGACATCAAAAAGTGCTAGTTCTGTGGGAACCAGCAGTTAGTGTAATGGCTATGTCTCTGGACTCCCATGTAGTCGACCGCGGTTTGCATCCCGGACTCGGTGGCTAAAAACTCACGCTGGGCGTGTGTGCATGCGTGCCCAAGATCCCGAGAGGAGAATGGAGAAGAAGGGATTGCAGTGTGACCATCCCCCCAGGGGGTGATTTCTCGCTTTCTGTCTCTTTCTGTCTGGCGAGCACACACACCCTATAGCAAAAACCTCTCAAAAATCTGGGACTAGCAGATGGCATAATGGTTATGTTGCTGGACTCCTATGTAGTGATGGTAGTTCAAGTCCCCCACACAGTGGCTTAAACTCATGCCAGGCACAACTGCATATGTGCCTAAAGTCCCAAGAGGAGAGTAGTTGCACTGTGACCATCCCCAGGGGGCGATTTCTCACTTTTTGTCTCTGTCTCTGCAGAGAGTAAACATGCCCTAGAGCAAAAATCTCTCTTAAAAAAAAATGCTAGCTCTACAGACTATTCAAAGCTCCTCTCCATGGTCAGCTAATGGGATCTTTGTAGGAATTCTGAGACAATTTCCCTTCCTCTAGCTCACCAAGGAGAGCACCAAATCTCGAGGATTTGAGCAGCATGTCCAAGGCTCAACTGCAGGACAGGTGCAGACTGAAGTCTGTCTGTGCTCTGGCCCAGCCCTAGTGGTTCTGTCTCCAGTGACCACGAGAGAGCTCCAGACTCTCATTACCCTGCAGACATGTCAGCAGTTCTGAGATGTGAGCACAAGTCACCCGGCCTGGGCAGGATCGCGTGTCATTCTGGAATCCTACACTTTGTCATCGCTCTTACATAATTGAGAACAATCTGTTTCTAAACTATTTGTTTTGTATTAAAACGTGTATGCATGTCTTTATGTAGCAATTACAGTTTCTCTTCGTCTTTTATACTGTTAGCAGAAGACAGGGACAGCCCAAGCCACAATATATTAAAACGTTACTGTCCTTTTTGTGCAATGTCCACTGTAGGGGTGAGTATGTGCAACTCTATCCTGTGTCTGTGTTTGTATCATAATTTCATATGTCTTCACCTTCTATTGTCTTCCTAATTCTGATTTAAATGGTCACATAATCGTCCATCTGGCCGAGATAATTTCATTCATGATTAGGTGTTTCCATCTTTTTGATTTTTCAAAGTCCTGCTAAGAACGACAATTTTGGGCAAGTCCCCAGTCTAGGGCTTAAGGGAGCTGTGGCTCACCATGGTTAGATCCCAGCCCTGGGGGCTTGAAAAATATGTCAGGCAAGTGTGCCCTGAACCTGGCTGGATGGAGACATGCAAGATTGCAGTGCGACATGCACCATGGGGTGCTTTCTTCCAGTCTCTCATCCAAGTGCATGCATCCTCTGCTAATAATAAAGCTACATGCAGAAATTCTTTTTATCTAAAATATTCATGTGAATTATTTATTTAGAAAATTTTCTTGAGGGTATAATATTTGGTCAAAAGCTAGGGCATACTTAATTTTATTTCCTAATTATCCTTTTTGAGGCAAAGTAGACTTCCAAGATGCTTATTAACCCCCAAGGAACTCTGCTGCTGAGAGATTGCTCCTACCTCCCTCCCTGAGGCCATGGCCCAGGTGTGGTTCTGAGCCATCGACTCCTGTCTAGCTATGAAGCAACCATGGGATGATGAGAACACAGCCTGGCCGGCATGGAGGGGCATTAAGATGAACTGCCATGCAACATTCTTCAAATCAACATTATTTGTCTGCTTGGCTCCTTCTCTCAGCTGGTCTATGAGCTCCCGAGCGCGAGGACTCTGGCGTTAGAGATCTGAACCTACCACTCTGTTCTCTTACCATCTCCTTGTGTTTTTCCTGGACTTCAGCAAGACAGGAAAATATTGACTGCAGCGTCCTACTAGTTTCTGGTGCTCTGGGCATCAGAGCACGGTGCTGCCACGTGCTTTTCTATCCTCAGTGTCACAGCACAGCTATGGGAAACGGCTTCAGAAACTTGTGCAAATGACGCAGACCTTCCAGCAAGTTGGCAGCTCAGCGGAGACCCATCATATAGGCTCACGTCTGACACACAGGAGGGCGTCCTTCTCCTCCTCCCCTCCCAGATCTCCAGGGACCAAAGGGAAAGCAGGACAGCCCTGAGGATGGCTGAAAGTTGGGAGCATCCCCTTCCCAGGAACGCCTGTGTGGAAAACATCTGGAGCAGATGCTCAGGCTCGGGCCACAAGAGGGCGCTGTGGGTCCAGGGAGCGCTGGTCGAGCCACCTCTAAGTCTCACTCTGGTCTCTAGAGCAGAGACACTCGGAACCCAGAAACAGAACTCAGTGGGAACAGCACAATTTAGAAAAGTCAACAAAACCAGCCCACGTCGTTTTCTGCTCATGGATTTCATGGCCCAGTGGAATCCACCCTTCGCATCTCTCAAAGCCAGAATGACTCAGCTGCTCACCTGAGGCAGCCTGACACCAACGCCTGCCCGGTGTACTTTTCACTGTTTCTGAAGATCAAACGCTGAATCTGGGCAGAGCCTTCCAAGGCCACTGAAAGTCCTGGACCCCACCTGGCCCTTCCAGCGGGTTCAGTGCACGAGCTCAGGATGGCGCGTGCTGTCGATCGGCACCAGTGCATGTAACCAGGCGGCAGCAGTGGCCAACCTCCCGTCTGGGTCTGAGTCAGTGCTCTGCCCCGCACTCCCCTTCCTCAGCCGGCACGCAGATAGGAGCCATGGCTTCTCTCCTAGGACACTAAGACTCAAGCTGAGGCAGGCACAGGAGTCACCGCCAGCATGCCGTCCCGCCCGCGACAGCTGGCCCTCCGTAGCTAATCAAATGGCCTTTAGGCCTTTGAGCATCTCGCGTTCTCCGCCTGGAGCGTTCCTCATTTGTCCTCACACGGTTATGAAGCACGTGCTGTATGCCCACGTTTGAGTATACACACGAGCTAATCTGACGTGGAGACCAACCTAAGCTGTGACAAATCTCCCAATTCAGGGACCAGGAAAATAGCGATCTGCAAATGCAGGTGATCAGTTGACCCAAAATAGCAGGATGATCTGAAATGGCAGGCTGAAAACAACAAAATATCAGCGGGCAAGACCCTCCACAACCTGAAGCTTGCTTTGCAAGCTTTGAGAAAAAACCACCTTCCTCTCCGCTCCCCTCTACACATTGCCATCTGGCTCTGTGTCCCCTTCCCTCTGTCCCTTCCCCAGCTCAGGGCATGGATGGCTCTTTTGAGGCACCCTCTGATCTTGTCTGTTTTAAAACATTGAGTTAAATGTTCCCCCCAGGTTTGCGACTATGAACAGGTGTGACTTGAACGGAGGTCCGAGTTCGTGACCTAACGTAGGGCCTGCTGCTCGGCGTCTGTAACCCTGTTTCCTCACTTGCCAAAGGAAAATGGGGACTTAGGTTGTCCCGCTTACTCTTACATGAACAGTGATCATTGACTGCGTTGTACAGCCCCCGACTCGCTGTGCGACAGTCGCCTCTAAACGTAATCTCTACTCTGCAACATCTTCACCCTCGAAATGGAGGTAGCGGCCATGTCCTTGAAGCACTGGCATAAGAATGAGATAAACATCAGCCTACTTCACACTGCTCAGAAAGTAGGGACCCAGCCCATGAGAGTCGGAGCCGCAACTAGCAACACAACAATTAATAGTAGAAAAGGAAAATCAGAAATGCAATCCCTTGGGGCAGCAGACCCCTCCTGATGAACACAGAGAACTCCGTTAAAGAGAACTCAGTCAAGGAGCCTGTGACCAAGTCCCCGCTGTGAGTCACTGCTGCCTCCGCCCTGCCTGTCATCCCCTCTGTAACTCAGAGCCTCCCTTCTGTGGAGGAGGAGGAGATGGGGGCCAAGACAGATCAATGAGGCCACTGGAAGTGGAGTGATTGTTCATCTGAAAAGTGAGGAGGCTGGACGAGATGAGGCATAAAGGCCCTCCCAGGTGGGGACTCTGCGATTTGGCAGAGAACCAGAGAAAGGAAGTGACTCACCAAATCATACAGCGAAGACCAGGCAAAGCTCGAATTTAAACACTGCTTTAAAAAGTGCCCAACTGCAGAGAGCGTTCTTGAGGCCAGGGTGGATGTGATAGAGGCTATTCTACTGCTGGTGTCGCTTGTCGGGACTGGGATAGGGCGTGTGCCTGGTGTCAGGGTGTCCTAGGGGGCGCCATGTGGGGACTGGAGCAGGGCATGTGCCTGGTGCCGGGGTGTCCCGGGGCGCCATGTGCCTGGTGTCTGGGTGTCCCGGGGCGCCATGTGGGGACTGGGGCAGGGCATGTGCCTGGTGTCAGGGTGTCCTAGGGGGTGCCGTGATCAGGATCCTCTGTGTATGGAAGGGCTGAAGGCTATCAGGGAGTGTCTTCAAGAATGAAGAAGAACAGAGACAAAAATGGACCCAAGCAGGGACCTCTCTTGCCCACTAAGGCCAGGCACACATGTGAAGAGCATGCAGAGCAGGGGGGCAGTCCACAGGACACAGAAAAAGGGAGGGTTGCAGGGCAAAAGATGACCCTTCCCAGCAAGCACCGCCAGGGCCCACGTGCCCTCACCCCAAGGACACCAGCAGCCTCTGCCCTGAGGCCAGGGAGCCGTGGAACCATCCAGGCTGAGTCAGGGGATCGCATCTGCAGGGCCCCCATGTGGGGAAAAGTGGAATCATTGTCATTTCCTTTTACAGGTTGTTATTTATCTGGGCGTTGGTGATAGCTGGGTGACTTACACACAAGCACACGTGAAGTGGTTCTCATTAATCCCTATTTCAAATAAACCGAACTTAAAGTGTTCATTTTAAAAATCGAATATCCGAGAGCTAGAAATTGAGTCATGATTTCGCCCAGGTCTGACTGACTCAAAGAGGTTTAATCTAGGACACCTCCGTCTCAAACGTCTTCTATAGCCACGTGATGGGTTTAACGGCCCCATGTAAGTGCACATACTTCAAAGTACACACATGCGCAGTCGATAGAAGTGTACGTTTGTTGTGGGGTAAATGACAGAGTCAGGCAAATAAAAGAGCCATCACTACAGATGATGTTAAACGTTAGGGTATTTTTCTCTGGTCTCTCCTCCTTGCGTGCACACACACTTTCAGTGATGGTGCATACTTTCTCCTTCCACTTTGTGATAATGAATATTGTCTCAATCGTATACATTGTTATTTTACCGAATACAATTTTCAATCATTTCATGCTAGTTCAATGTTTGCTATGCCACAACTTAACTGATTCCTCCACTGCCAAAGTATTTAAATTGTTTCCAATTTCACTCACAAGTTATACTCTGAGAAACATCTGTGGGTAAATATTTGTATGCATATCTCTGATTATTTTCCTAAATTAGTGATTCTCCTTCGGCCTTATTCAAAAGTTCCACATATTTTTACAGTTTCTAAGAGGTCCACCTACAGGGGGCCTGTGGGGCTTGGCTCTTCAGTGGAGGTTTGCTCGTGCAACTGGGTGGCTTCTCTGCAAGTTAGCGGAGCGCATCTGGCCCGCTCCCCACTGCCCGCTCCTGTGTGACTGGCTACCGTGAACACCCCTGAGCACAGCGGAGACCTCTGGGGGCTGGTGAGACTACCTCCTGCACCTGTGAGCTCCTAGGCACTGGTGATTAGTCAGAGGATGCTCCCTTGTGGGTTCCTGCCTGCTGGGCACTGAACTGGTTCTCCTAAGATGCGCACTCCCCAGGCAACTGCCTCCAGACGTGAGCCACGGTCTCAAAGGCAGGCCAGCTGACTGACCCTATGGAAGTGAGGATGAGAAACAATGGCATTCTTAGAGAGCCTCGGCCTTTTCTAAAATCTTAGTCACAAGCCCAGGTGGCTCTGTCCCTCTGTCAAGAAACTACCTATGTACCAAGACCACACGACACGGATGGCAAGCTGAACAGAGGAGGGGCAAGGATGTACCTCAGGAAAGGCGTGTGGGGTTCCATGTGCTGTCTTCCACTCCTCTCTTCCTGTCTAGTCCTGCTGCATCCCTGCGCCCTGTCCTGCAAACACATCAAGAGCTCTCCACACTCCCGTGCGAACCTCCTTACTGCTTCCCAGACTCCTCTGGTCTCTCTGGCACTTCCTGATCACAGCTGTCTGCTGGAAGAATGGCTCTCTGAAATCCCAGTCCTGCTCAAAGCCCTCAAGTCCTTCCCACTGTGGCATGGAGGGAGGCCCAAATGCAGCTGTGCTATCTAAGGTGCTCAGATGTTCATCCCCAAACCCATGGCAGTTTGTTTCCCACTTGTGTTGTTGTTTATTTTTATTTACTTTTATTCATTAATTTGCTATAGGGCATTTGCACTCATCCGAGAGAGAGAGAAAGCAAGCTGCCAGGGCTGGGCTCAAACTGTGGTTCGCCACGTGGGAGTCCGGGGCCTTAACCACCACGCCACCTGCTGGCGCTGTTTCTCACTTATCTCAGAGTGGGCCGCCGCCTTCTCCAGCTGCTCAGAGCTGTTTTGTTGCTTTCTCAGGTCTCCCCTCCTCATTTTGTTTGTGCTTTCTACTCTGCCTACAACCTGCCTGTCGTGACTCCATTTCCGAGGATGCCGAGTGACCTGCCTCTATCAGCTCTGATTGGAGAGTTCCTCGGAAATGCCGCCTCCCTCCTCAGACTCTCCCGAGGGCCTCGCTTCCAGCCATGATGGAGTGGCTAGGAGCAGAGCGATGCCTCCCCCGAGCACACACAGGAAAGCCATGACGAATGCTGGAAGATGCGTCCAAGGCACCAGACAGCGATGGCAGCTACGGGATTTGGGAAGCAAGATTCTTCAAAGGAAACGCAGAGGAATAAGCCAGCGTTCTGTACCTGCTTTTCCATCTGCGTGTTTGCTGACTCATACTTCAGGACGAGGGTATGAGAATCCCACATAAAGAACCTGGCAGAGGGCCGCTGCTGGAAGGCGGAGGAGCCAGTGGAACAGAAATCTCACCAGCGGGAGGGAGAAAGGAGACATCGATGTTGAGGCAGCTGGGAGCTGGGGCCTGAGATCTCAGGAAGAAGTTATGCACAGAGAGGGGGGCCCAGAGCTCAGCGGGGTTCTGTACAAGGCCCTGACACCCTAAAGGAGGAAGTTCAAGGGTCTAGGGCGTTCAGCTAAAAGCCACTGAAAAGCAGAATCACGTTATGCATAATCCCAAGGGGACGAGAGGGCAAAGGCAAATGGACCCGAATGAAATCACCAAGTTAGGAGCCCTCACGGTGACTGGGGGTGAACCTAAAGGCACAATAGCTTTACCGAGTCTGCAGTGACATCCCAGCCCCTGATTGGCTGGGGCGATTTTATCCCACTCCGCCTGGTCTAGGGCAATGCCCTCCGTGCCCACAACGATGCTCCCGCAATTGCAGACGTTCCTGTCGTTATCACTAGGAGCGCCCGTCAGCAGCACCGGAAGGGAAAGAAAGGCAGCAGGACAACTCAGATGACGACGTTATCGGAATCCTCAGGCAGGGCCTTCAAGAGAGCTGTACCTGTCACGTTTCGGAGAGTACGTGACAGCATGGAGCACTGGCAGACTGGACCGAATAAAAACGGGGTGACATTTTGCCCACTAAAAATGCAAAAACTGAAATTAAGAACTCAGTACATGAGTTAACCACAGATGGAATAGAGCAGATTAGAAACTGGTAAATAAACTGGTAGAGAACTAGGAAAAGAATTTACAGTGTTCAGAAAAGAGTGTAGGAGTAGAGAGCACAGACTGATGGAAGAGGAAAGAAATATACGTGTGTGCGCGCGTGCGCACACACACACACACACACGTGTTTATGTGCAGAACTGAGGGACTGAGAGCCTCCTGCATGGGCCCTTTGGATTCCCACCTGAAGCTACACTCGCCCCTGCAGCCAGTCCCTGAGCAGGACGGGGTACCAGCACGGCTCATTCCTGCCCAACAAGAAACTCTCCAATGTGCAAACTTAGACTCCTCATCAATGGATTCCATTCCCAGCCGGGAGAAGGAAGGCCCACCTACCCCCACTGATTTCTTTCTTTCAAAGAAGGCGGCCTTCCTCAGTGGGAGAGAGGGCCCATCAACTGTCTCGGAACTTTCTCTGGGGTGAAGTTCTTTCCACTCACGTGTCGACTCAATGTTCTTCTGTTTATCTGTCCCGTTGGCCTCATGTGCTTCTCACAGGTGCTCCTCCTCTAGATCTATAGACTGTCCATTCTCAGCATCTTCTTGGAGGACTGCAATAGCAGAATACACCCCGATATAGACACAAAAAACTACAAGTAGGGACTTCTTGTTTCAGCCAAGGTACGTAAAATTGCTAGGAAGTGTGCACTCCTGTCTTCCAATAAGACAAAAAGTTGGGCAAATGGAAAATTAACAACTTTTCTTAGGCCCTTCAGAAAACCAGGGGCACAGGGCTAACCACCACTCACATCTGGAGGGTCAGACACCTCCGGGAGACAAGGCCTGAGAGTCCCTGGAGCAGGATGCCCTGTTAACTGGTAGGACACGAGATTAAAATCCTGGTGTGTCCTTGGAGGCCCAGGATGGCCTAGCCCAAGGATGCGGAGCTCAGGGTACAGTCACGGGCGGGATCAGCACTTGATTATAGTTTTTCCTCCAGGAACCTCAGAAGCCTGTGGCAGGAGAACCTGGAGGAACCCCAGTGCTAACTGAGGAGAGAAGAACAGATACTAACACCTTCAGGGCATGGACTGAGAATACTGGGGAATGGGACAAGGAGTAAGATCGAGATGAAAAGTTCTGTCTGAAGGAAGGCAGAAACGCCTGTCAGGAGCACAGGCTGGAACCTGAGCCTTCATCAGAGCGATCAGGAATCTGCCTGACCCAACACAGTGTTGTCAGGCATATTGGAGTCGGGGAAAGAGGACTGAATTCCGCTGGCAAAGTGGCTTACCAGATACTCCGAGGAGCAGCTTCTGGGGAGGCTCACGACTGGGAGGAGAGGGAAAAATACTTATTTTTCTCTCTCCTGTACACGCTCATGAAAGTGATACAATAAATAAACTTTTTTTAAAAATAAAAAAGTATTTTGCTAAATAAAAAAATACATACAAATATCAACAGAAGAAAACAGAATCCAGATTTGCATCTACTACAGAGTCAACTGACTCTTTTAACAATGTACAAATATGATTTGGTGGAGGATAGAACCTTTTCAATAAATGCTGCAGGAATAACTGCACTTTCTACTGCAAAAAAAAAAAAATTAGTACTTCTACAAAAATTTAGCTCAAAGTGGACTGCAGACCTGATGTAAAACATAAAGTATGCGACTTCCACAAGAAATCGTATGGGAAAATCTCCATGAACTTGGGTATGTCGAGTGTTAGACACATACCAAATGCATAATCCATGAACGAGAAGTTAATAAATTTGACTTTAACTAAATGGAAATAAATGTTGCACTGTGAATACCCTATTAAGAGGGTGAAAATATAAACTAGGAACTGGGAGAAATATTTGCCAAATACATGCCTGATAAAGAATTCTAATCCAAGATACACAAAGAATACTTAAAACTCAATAAGAAAATAAATTTAAACTGATTTAAAATAAGCAAAAGAGCCTAATAGGCACCTCACCAAAGAAGATATACTGATGGGAAGTAAGCACATGAAAAGTCGGTGTTATGTCATAGCGTAAATGCCAACTAAAACCAAAATGAGATCAAACAACACACCTATTATTCGGTCATCAGAAAAGTCCTGACGTACCTTTGCATAGAAAAGCAGAAACGTCATGACTTTTCCAGTGACCAAACAGAATGGCTAAAATGGATTAAAAAAAAATGTCAGTAATTATTGACAAAGAACTCTCGTCCTCTGTAGGTGGGGTGGGACCTGGCACGGCTGCTTCGGAAGGCCGTTCAGAGCTCCTCACTCCGTAACCTGGCCTAGGTAGTCACACTCCTGGGTATCTTTCCACCTGCACGAGAATGTCTATAGCAGTTTTGTTCCTAGTCACCAAACACTGGTAGCAACCAAGTGTAGTTTAATCATTAAATTAGTAAAGCAGAGTGCAGGATGGCCACACAATGGAGCTACACCACTTAGCAGTAGACATCAATGTGCCGGCAGGCCACGCAGTGCACGGCTGGGTCCAAACACACTGTGAAGTGGAAGAAGGCAGACTTGACTCCGTTCGTGTGGCGTTCTCAAAGAGGACGTGAAAGCGCCAGTGATCACGGGTTCGAGGAGGCCCAGGCCTGGTCTGTGACGGTGGAACCATCTACGGCACACAGCAGTGACACCTGGCCCTCTGCAGTCATCACAGCCCGTAGCCATTCACATAGAAGTAGCCCGTAACGGGTACAAATGAAAGCACACACCAGACTCAAGCAGAAAGGCAGGGGTCCCGGAATGGAGGGCTGACCGTGAGGAATTCATACCGACGTCTAACAAACGTAACAGAAACTCGTTGACTGGGGGATAAATAATAACATGCAGAAAATTATATTTTGACTGGAAACTAAAAGAGGCGTAGCTATAAAGACATGCAAATACTGTAAGCTGACTGACGAACTACGGACGGTGAGATAACTGAGTGTTGGTGAGTAACTGACCTTATCCCCAAGCCACTCCTTGACTGAACAAATGAACGGTTGCAGAGCGGACACCAGCCGCTCCCTGTTGAAGAGAGAAGTTAGATCACCGCGAGGCCAAGGCTGGGGTGAACAAGGCGGGCGTCAGAACCAGGATACCGGCGTGAACTGATCAATCCAGGTGTGAACTCACACTCACGTTACTGCCCGGTGAAGCTGTAAAAAGGTGTGCAGAGAATGGTAACGAGGGCCAGGCACCCGCAGCAGCAACGCACACGTGGCCCGGGCCGCTGGGACGGGGCCCTGTCGGGTGTGGCTCCGAGTTGCATCTCTCCCTCTTCTCATCCTCTTTCTCTCAGGATATAAATGAATAAACTTTCTTAAAAAGAATGCAAAGACAAACCACAAAATGGAAGAAAATAATTGCAAGTCACACGTTTGACAAATAGACATAGCCGTGATGCACAGAGCGCTCCAGATTTAGAAATGAGAAAAAACACAACATGATAAATGGTCGAAAGTGTGAGTGCATGACTCAGAGACGACGTGACGGGGAGGCCTTCGAAGAGCTCACGGAGAGTATTATGAGAAACTCTGCATAGATTTCAGTGTCGATGGCAACAAAATGAACTGCCGTATTCCACTTTTCCATGAACTCACGTACCTATGGCAAATGGACACAGAACGGCTTGTAGCCTCAGGAGTCCCAGGGAAATGCAAACACAGACCACAGTGCTATGCCGCTGGTCAGGGCGTGGACAAGGGGGACGTCCCTGAGTGCTGAGAGGGACGCAGGGTGACTGAGCCGGGGAAGCAGCTTGTCAGCTTCTCCGCAGGTGAACGTGCCCTTACTTATAAACCTGCAGTGCCTTCACTGGGTACATGCGCTGGTGACATGAAAACTCAGTTTACATATAAATCTATACCTGCACTTTTTTTTTTTTACTATTTTATTTAACTTTATTTATTCATTTATTTCATTTGGACCAGAGAGGGACAGAGTGAGAGAGAGAAAGTGCGAAAGCAAGCCTCCAGGTCCAGGACTCAAACCGTGGTTGGCCATGTGGGAGTCCAGTGCCTTTAACCACCATGCCACCTGCCAGCCCCTATGCCTGCACTTTTATAAGGACTCTGTTCCTAACTCTCAGTAACAGGAAATTCCACAAATACCCTTCAACAAGTGAGTGGGTGAACTCGCCATGCTCCTCCCACGCACCGAATTCCACGCAGCAACATAAAGCAGCAAGCCTGTCACCCACAGTGACACGCACGCATCCCACACGCTACGCTGAACGTGAGATGCAAGACCAGACGGGCTGTGGACAGCTCGATGGCGTTCTGTGATGCCCTCGCAAAGGTGAGGCTGCAGGGCAGAAAGCAGTCTCTCCTGCCGGGGTCTCTGGGCAGGGGCAGGTTACTGTCACGGGGCATGTCTGAATGTGGGGGATCGTGGAACCTTTCTGTCTGGACTTGCAACGGCAGTTACACAACCACATGCATTTACCAAAACCCACAGAACTGTACACTAAAATATACTGAATAATACTGTCAGAAGGGCCTCCTTCAAATGCCCTGTAAAGGAGAAGCATCCCGCATGAACTGGGTGGGCACAAAGCACTCAGAAGACAGAATGCCCCTGAGCTTTCCCAAGGGTGGCCTCCTCATCCCTCATTCTGAAAAAAAAATGAGGCACAGAATGTTACACACACAGGGGCTGTGTTCAAATGCACTCAGAGGAAGACCTGTAGCTTCCATTTCTCCTCCAGAGTGTCACGAGGGGACACGCAGGAGCTGAGACTCCCAACACCTTTTGAGCAGTGATGGAGGTCCTGGGTCAGGTTGTGACCACCGTGTTCACCTTCGCATGTTGGGAGCTGACCAGAACAGCAAAATGACAGTCTGTGGTTTCTCTTTCTGCAACTACTTTCCTTTTTGTGCCTTTTTTTTCCCCCCAGTTCATTTGAAGGTTTCCTTTTTTATTGTCTGGCAGAGTTTAAGAGTCATTATTTTATATTAAACACAGGAACGTGAGAAAGAACTGGGCTCACCCTTACGCATAAAGTGAAGGTAATTTTTAAAATGTTAATAGAGGACGGAATGTGCTTTGGGAGAGTGGAGTAATTGGAGCATTGCAGGCTTTGCAGAGGCTGGCAGAGTCTGAATGCGAGCCCTGTCCCTGCCTGCTGGGCGGCGTGGCCTTGTTACGTAACGTCTCAGAGCGCTCTGCCTTGTGATACGCAGCTGCCCACTTCAGGGGCCGCTGTGAGAACCAAACAAAGCAAGCACATGACGCATTTATGATATGGCGAGGGGATGCTGCAGCTGGCACCATCTCCCCTCAGACAGGATGGGGCTCCATGTTCCAAACCAGCTCCTACCTCTCCAGGGCAGGGGCAGGGGTGGGCAAGCTGCGCTGGCCTCGGAGAACTGAAGGTCCTTGACTCGGTCTCTGGAGTGCTTCTTCCCCACAGAACTGCCTCATGCTGCACGGCTTTTAGAGGGTTCCTAGAGACAGTTTAGGTGCATCACCTGCTGTGAAATTCACCCACGTCGGGATCGGTCTGCAGGGTTTGACCTCGGGCCAGGTTTGGCATTGCCCCAGGGCACACAACTCAGGTTCCGCTCCAGGCATGTATTAAGTGGGGACATGTCATGCTTCTCTTTCAGAGTCTGGCTGAGGCAGGAAATCAAGGGGTCAGGGTGGGGGAGCACAACCCCCGGCTCGAAGTGGAAAGCCGTGTGTTAATGATGACGCGTTGGGATGTGTTTGGACGAATACGCAGTGTGCTCACGCTGGGAAGATTCATTTCACGTGCTATAAAGATGCGCAGCGATTACATGTAAATAATACAAGAAAAGGAGAAATGGCAGGCAAGGAACTGGACATGGCCTCCCGGGGCAGGGCGTGAGCACCGGAGTCAGGCTTCGGCTGCACCCTGCTGCTCTCTTCCTCGCTAATAATTCGGGCACATTCTAAGCATGTCTAAACCTCGGTTTCCTCACCCAGAACATGGAAATCGTAGTGCTCTTAATGCAGTTCCAGCCAGATGGCACACAAATTCTTTGGGATAGCATCTGAAACAGAGTTAATGGCCAATAAGTCATAATTTTACAAATTATTGTTTTACTGTGATCGAGATCACCATCATTTGTCACTTCCATATAAAAAAAAAAAAAAACAAGTATTTCTTTACTGTGGCCCAAGACATCTTTCTTCCACTTTCTTAGTCACTAGGTATTTCTGAGTGCCTGCCAGGGGGATGAAGAAGGCCACGGGACAGTCTGCTTTTGGGAATTCCTGCTATTTTATTTTGGAGGAGACAGAAGATGAGCATGGTAACAAATACCTGCGCCATGTCAGCTAGAGGGCAGAGCTGCATGTGATTCAGCATGATGAGGGTTTTTTTTGTTTGTTTGTTTGGTTTTTTTTGGAGAGATTTTCACTGTAGGGCGCGTGCGCTCGCCAGACAGACAGAGAGAGACATAGAGACAGAAAGCGAGAAATCACCCCCCGGGGGGATGGTCACGCCGCAATCCCTTCTCCTCCATTCTCCTCTCGGGATCTTGGGCACGCACGCACATGCGCCCGGCGTGAGTTTTAAGCCACCGGGTCCGGGACACAAATCGCGGTCGGCTACGTGGGAATCCAGCGACATAGCCATTACGCTAACTGCTGGTTCCCCATGATGAGGGTTTTCAGGTTGGTCAGGGAGGAATGGTTGGAGGAGCTATCCCTGGAGAGAGGACTTAGGGCAGAGGTCAGGCCTTCTAAGGAGCAGGTCAAAGGTTGGCGTACCTGGGGAGAGAGTCAAGGTGGCTGGGAAGCTCCAGGTAGGGGCATCCTGGAGCTGCTGGTGAGATACCTGTGGACTGGAGCCTGCCAGAGCCCTCCCAGTCTAGACGATCTGATTCCCTCTGAAAATGATCAAAAGCCTTCCTTCGAATGGTCTTTCCTCCAGATTGCTCCATCCCCGGGTGGATCTCTATATCATGTCAAATAACATAGGGGCCTTCAAAGACTCAGAAGAAAATGAAGTTTTATTGTTTTTTTATTTATTGGTTTATTTCCCTCTGGCTCCGGGGTGGGCATGCCCGAGTCCTGTGTAGGTGCAGGGGGGGAGACGCCCAGAGCCCTTTCACACCCCTGTGACTGTCCGGGGGAACCGCCGCCTTCCGCTAGCTCCCCTTGCACATCTTCAGTAGAACGGAGGGCTGGAGCTCCAGTGTGCTGGCTACGGGAGGGGGGCACTGAACTGGCAGCAAATAAAAACGTGCTCTTCCACACGAAAACGGAGCAACAAGCAATTAACTAGGTGGCAGCAAAGGGCACCGGGAGGAGAGATGGATTGCCCGAAATAAATAGGGGCTGAGAAACAAAATGAAAAATGTCCCCGTGGTAAGACGGCCCGGGATGCTGCAGCGCAAGGTGCTGAGAGATAAAGAACACCGTTTCACGCAAAGCAGCGGGAGGCATCCCAGGCAAGCTGCAAGGGCACCGGGAGGGGCGACGGCGGCTTCGAACTGCCCGTTGACTGGTGGGGGCCCCACGGTGGGCCTCTCCACACACACTCTGCAGGTCTGCCCTGGAGAAGCGTCTTCTCTGCCTCCCCCAGGTCTCGAACAGCTCGGAACCAGGTGCTCTGGAACATTTCAGGTGCATTTCTCCCTCTCCGGTCGGTTCACTCTGAAGGTGCTGGCGTGTCCAGTGTATTCATTCTTCCCTAAAAATGTTGCCTACATTTTATTCTTTGTTAAAAGAAAGTTGGGGAGAGTAGGCAGGTGGGACAGAAGAAAGGGATGGACTATCATGCAATAAATGCCTCCTGTTATTAGCTCAGATCCCAATAACTAACAAAGACCTCTGCTCTCCCTGAGCACAACTGGAGAAACAGACACACGGTTACGTCATTTCAGTGTCCTGGGCAAGCCATGTAGTGCAGAGAGGCCCAAGATGCTATAGGAACACCTGGGTTATTTTCCTCACCCAGCTGGGAAGCCAGAGAGGGCTTCCTGGAGGAGGCAGGGCCTGGACTGAATTTGAAAGAACAGATAAGAGCTGATCTGGCAAAGGAGTGTCACACAGCTGCATGCACGTGTGCAAACATCAGAGGGCAGAGAGAGCCAGTTCCTCTGGAAAGAGCCATGATTTCAGGACAGCAGGAGCTTGAGGTAGGTGCAGGACCTGTTGGCCGGCCTGCCTGGCCCCACATGGTGGGTTTGGGGCCACATTATTCTGAGCTGTGAGGCACAATGGGGTGTTTGATTCCTCCCCCTGGGTATCAGGGAGCCATGGCAGGATTTTCAGTATGAGCAGGGTCAGCAGGCATGGTCAGAGGGACATTTCAAGATGGTATTCTGCAGACCAGGCAGAACGTGAGCAGGGCAAGGCCAGGAGATACGCCAGGAGGATGCCGGGACATTTCCTGGTGACACGATGGTGGCTTTACCCTGGCAGCGTGGGGATGGGAGGACTTAGTTAGATCATGGAGATACCATAAGGCAGTCAGACGTAGAACTGGGGGTCCCTGGGATGCAGGGTTGAGGGTGGAAGGAATTCAGAACTCCAGGGCTAAATCCAGGGTTCGCTGCGTGTCTGCATTGGTGTTTAAACACAAAACAGCCTTCCTTGCAAGTTGTATGAGATGCTTAGTCACTGAAGTCGTGGAGCTCTGGGTTATTAGAGCGGAATCTCCTAGTCGGATCCCGACCTGCCTGTACCAGTGGCAAGACCAGCTGTGTAGTTCGTAGAGCCCAGGACAAAAAGAAAATGGAGTCCCTTGTTGGGGGGGCGGCGGGGAGCTGGGAAAACAGTGACCGTAAACATGCTAAAAATGCAGAGCTTTAAAAAATTTTTTCCCATTCTGTGGTCTTTGGCATGTTATTGTGTTTTTTACTTACTATTTAATGTCATTGTAGGTCAAGAAAAATTAACATTGTAAGTTAGCGTGAATTTTATTGTACATTGTTATAATGTGCAATGCCAGCTTTAAGGAAGATCGAGAGCACGTGACCCCACACAGAACCATCAAAGGACACCATTTGTATTTTGTGGCTTATGCCCACATCAAAGCCCCTGGGGACTCCCTGCTTGGGGCAACGTGACTGCTTAGAGCCAGTGGGGTGGCTGGCAAGTGCATGCTGGGAAGATTCATTTTACATGCTATAAAGATGTGCAGGGATTACATGTAAATAAAAGAAGAAAATAAGAAATGGCAGGCAAGTACATAGTGTGCATACGTGGTGGCCAGGTGCCACAGCCGTCAGACTTCACTTACAAAACACGAGTGCGAAGAAAAGAACCCCACAGTGGCCACCGCAGAGCACTGGCCCAGACCCGGGCCTTCCTGAGCACGTGGAGCTGCGTGCCCACAGAGCCAGCCCTGGCCGGCGGGGACACTGAGGCTCTTGGCCCTGTGGATCGCTATGAGGTCGGGCCGCATAGCTGGTGAGCAGCGGGGCGCAGGCTAAGACGTTTCTCCAAGTGCCCGGGTCCATTTACGTTCAGGCTGGATCTACTTTAACAGTAGCCTCAGCCATTTACTGGAAACAACTAAATGAAAGCACTTCAGGGGCCGATTTCCATTCAAAATCCACAAGCATCTGTTTCCCAAGAGTATTTCAATTGACAGGAAGAGGTTTCCATCCTTGCCCCAGGGAAGACTTGGCTAGAGCTATCCCTAGTAGGTGCTCTCCCACACCTGGAGAGTTGTGTGGGGAGAGACAGAGAAGCAATCACTACATGGTCTGAATGGATTATCTAGTGGGGAGCAGTTGAGCTGGGTTTCAAGGGGTGAGAGTTCACCGGGTGGACGAAGTAACGAAGAACATATGAAGCAAAGGGAACACAACCAAGAAAAGCACGTGTTACGTCTCGGTCTTCTGAACCGCGGCAGTGCTGCCAGACAGCGCTAGCTGGGTGAACAGGTGGACTTTATGCCGCGCTAATGCGTACAGTGGGTGTGTTGATTAGAGTCCCAGTAGGTGAGAGCAAGGCTTTGTTATCCCGAACCACAACTGTAAGAAACCACTCTAATGGCATGTCTGGAAGAGGATGGTTGTGGGGAGGAGGACTTCGAGGGGCTGGTCTTAGTACATACGCAGGGCTGACTGCCCGCCCCATGGCTGACCTTTGTCTCCAAAGGCGGAGCTGGTCCTGCATGGCCCAAGATCCCGTGAATCACACTGTTAGACTCCTGGTAGGATGCAAAGGCCCCAGCAAAAATAAATAAATAAATAAATAAAAGCAGAACAAAATTGTCATTAGGTCATTAGGCAGGACACTCCATGGGCTTAGAGGAAACCTCCCGGAATCCAGCAAGGGCCACGCTTCTCCTTGGAAAGGGCAGGACAAGCCACCGAAGCGGTCCCTTACCCAGTATGTGAGAACAAAGGGCCATCAGGACTGTGCCTCCTCTGAAGACCTGGCCTCAGACTCCTTCACAGGAGACCAGTCCTATCAGCTCGGGTCCCACCCACTTCCTATTAGCATTGATTTGCCACTGTAAATATCCTATTTCCAAATAAGGTCACTTTCCGGGTACTGGGGTTCAGGACTTCAGTGGCCTTTGTGGAGGGTGGGGCAGGGCTCACAATTGAGCCCTGAGCAGTAGGGATCCAGGGAGGTCCATTGGGGATGACTCCACATGGCTGTGCCCTCCCATTGCACTTGATGAAGAGGGCATTGGTGGAGGAGCCCTGGCTGGGCTGGGGTCAGCCACGCTGCGCCTGCAGTGTGTTCCAAAGCAGGCGTGGTGGCCAAGAAGACATTCTAGGGGAAGGAGTGAGGGAGAAACGTTCAGCTCAGTGGGAGTCGTTATGAGGCTGGAGCACAAGCAACAGTCAGCTCATGAAGCTGATTTGTATACGAGTGGGCCTCCCAGAGTTCCTGGGAAGATAGAATTAAAATCTGAGGGACTGGCAGTTAGCATAATGGCTATGTCGCTGGACTCTGATGTAGTCGACCGCGGTTCGATTCCCAGATCCGGTGGCTTAAACTCACGCCAGGCATGTGTGTGTGTGTGTGCCCAAGATCCCAAGAAGAGAAAGGAAGAGAGGGGATTGTGGTGTGGCCATCCACCCTGAGGAGTGATTTCTTGTTTTCTGTCTCTCTGCCTCGCTTGTCTTTCTGGAGAACTCACGCACCCTATAGCAAAAACCTCTCCAAAAAAAAAAAAAAAAACTGAGTTTATTTTGGTACAAAACTTTTTAAAAATTCATGCATCGTGTTTTTGTTTGTTTGTTATAGGGCATGTGCACTCCCCAGTAAGAGACAAAGAGAGAAGGAAAGTGAGAAATCACCCCCTGGGAGAATGGCCAAACCAGTCTTCTCCTCTCCTCTCCTCTCTTAGGACTCTGGGTAAGCGTGCACACATGTCCAGATGTTTTTCAGACCTCCACATCTGGGACTTGAACTCTGTAATCAGCCATGTTGTGTTCTAGCCATTTTAACCTCAATGCCACCTGCTGACCCATGCATAGTTTTTTCTTAATATGCATTTTCCATGAACATTTTGAAGGCCCCTTGTGCCATAAGAAGGAGCTTCACGTGCAACCCTAAAGAGTGGAGAAAGAGGACCGCGGAGCTTCGGTGTAACTGGGCTTGGTCTTAGCACCTGCGAGAGCGCAGACAGCTCTGCCTCGGTGATCTTGGCACCACCATCATTCTCATTGCAGATAAATGCTTGTTCACAGCAACTGTCTCCCCGAGAAAAAGTGCTGGAAACTATATTGATCCAAATCGATTGAGACTTTTCATTAAATAAATGTTTAAATGGTAAATTACACTCTCGTTTAAGAACTAATAGAGTATTCTAGACATAGAACCACAAATAAAATTTTAACCCACCAAAACTCATATTCTCATGTTCTACACAGCACAAAATAGCACACTTGACAGGATTATTTCTAGAATTGGAGAACCAGCAGGTGGTGTAGTGGTTAAGGCACTGAATTCCCCACGTGGTTGAGCACAGTTCAAGTCCCAGATCTTGCAGCTTGAAACTCAGCCTGAGCACATGTGCATGCATGCCCAAAATCCCAAGAAGAAAATGGGGGAGAAGGGGTGTGGTATGGCCATATCCCATGCAGGGTGATTTCTCACTTTCTCACTGTCTCTGTCTCTCTGGTAAGTGCATGTGCCCTATAGCAAAAAAAAAAAAAAAAAATCTCTTAAAAGAATTATTTTGGGGCCAGCTGATGACATAATGGTTATGTCACTGGACTCCTACATTCTTGTCTGCTGTCAAGACCCAGGAGTTTAAAATTCATGCCAGGTGAGTGTGTATGCATGCCCAAAATCCTGAGAGGAGAATGGAAGAGAAGGGATTGCAACATGGCCATCCCCTGGGGGTGATTTCTCACTTTCTATCTAACTCCGACTCTGACAAGTACATGTGTCCTATACCAAAAACCTCTCTTAAAAAAAAAAAAAAATTGTTTGAGAATAGGGCTAGATAATATACTTGAAGTCACCCTGGTGCAGTTTCAACCCTGGAGGAATGTTTTTGATTCTGTTTTATTCTGGTGTTCTTTTTTCACTGAAGACCTGTTTGGAACCTCTTTATAAATATGCACAAGGGGCCAGAATCAGGTCATTCTTCTCTTAGGAAGTTATTTTCTAGACCTTTATCCTCAAAGACACCACCAATTGTGACAAACCCAAGAAACTGGGACTTTTTTTGTGGTGGGTTGAATTGTACTCCCCCAAAATCCATATGCTGAAGCCTTACTCCCTAGTTTCTCAGAATGCATACTTATTTGGAAATAGGGTTGTTGCAAGTTTAAATGAGGTTGAGCTGGAGTGAAGTGTTCCCCTAACCCAACACGACTGGCATCCCTAGAAAATGGGGACATGGCGACATGTCCCCAGGTCGAGTGCTGCATGAAGACTGGAGGTATGCACCACTCCAAGCAAGGCACTAGCTGTGGCTGGTGGAGAGAAGCCTGGAGCAGGCCCCTCCCGGCACCCTCAGAGGGCCGTGGCCCCAACAACTCCCTTATCTCAGACGTCTCCTCCAGGGCTGAGGGTGGGCGTTTCTGTTATCTGAGCCCTTGGTGAGGAAGCCCTGGGAAATTAACTCGTGTTGGAAACAGCAGTGAGTATCTGTCCAGCCCTCACGACGCGGGCAGGCGCAGCAGCAGTGAAACCTTGGCCCAGCCAAGGCTCTGGCTGTGTGTGGTTGTGACGATTCGCTGTTTTCATTTCGGCAGCCTGCCAGAGAAAACATTTGGTGTCAGGTATCATTTAAAGGCTGTTCATGAGAAGGTTCTTTTACTTGACCACAGAAAATACTTGAAGACTTTAGTGAGAGACTCCACCACCCTGAGCCATGGAGTCGGGGCTCTGCACGTGGCCTGAGGAGGCAGCACGGTCTCTAACCTCGGTGGGGAAAGCCAGTCCACAAGCCCAAAGGCAAAGGAGATGGGGGAACCTCTCTAAGGCTGCTGTCAGGTCTTCAGGAAAGTCAGTGTTATTTTTCTATGTCTTTCTACCCAAAACGGTGTCACGACTTCCTGACAACCCAATAGGTATTATGCCCAAAACAGGTAGTGCTTCAATCCTGAGTTGACCTGCAACTTCCTTCCTGGTGCTGCGAGTGAACTTCTTGACTTCAGAAGGCAGGAAGGACAGTGCACTAGTTACCTCAGGACAAATTCCTCTTGGAACACACCCACCACCTTCCCAGGTATATGGCAGCTCCAGTTGAGTGAATATTTTGGTATTGGCAGGAAGATAAGTTTAGTGTCTGAGATGGTTAATCTTACAAGCAAACTTGACTGAACCGCAGAATGCCCAGATATGTGGTTAAGTATTATTGCATGAGGTGTTTGGTTTGGTGAACTGAGTAAAGCAGATGGCCCTTCCCAGTGTGGGTGGGCACCATTCAGTCTAGGATGGGTGTGGAGTAAGAGCATGGAGCAGGGGGCTTCACTCTGCCTGGCTGCTTCCTCTTCTGCCCTCAGACTGGAGCGTACATTGTCAGTAGTACTGGTCCTTAGGCCTTCAAATGTGGGCTGGAACCACACCTTCAGCTTTCCTGGGCTTCCAGCTTGCAGGTGGCAGATCATGGACTAATTGTAATTTTCTATTGGTTCCTTTCTCAGGAGAACCCAATTCTATAATCAAGATCCCTCTTGATCCATAAATATGTTATTTTTCTATATATTTTGGCTAAGACTTTGAAGCAGAAAAAGATCACCAAGGCTTGGGTGCTGCTGTCTTCGTGTCCCTTACATTTTTATTTCTTAATTCATTTATCTAAATACGTGAAAGATGTTACGCTCAAGCTACATGACAGCCATAGAACCTGGAAGGCAGGGTAGCCAGAAACAGATCCACCCATACAGAACGCAGGGCTGGACGGTCCTGAGCCGTAGTCCCTGCCCTCGGAAACCTCTCGGGCCAGCTGGAGAGAGACCCTAGACCCGGGCAGGGCAGTAAAATATGCCAGGTGTGTGACGTCCTCGCCGCAGAGGGCTGGAACACTCAGCTCTACGTCAGCGTCTCCTCCCCTGGGCTCAGCTCAGGGCTCCTTCCCTTCTGACCATGAGCCGAGTAGGACGTTTTCTGAGTGCTAAGTTTCTCAGCAACTCACTAAAGCCACGTGTTGGAGGCTGGCTCTCCCTCAGGATGGGGAATCCCTCCAGACAGGCTGGGTCTCGTTCGTCCCTGTACCTCCAGTGCACAGGCCAGGCCCTGGTGCAATACTGGCCCAGAGTGAAAGTTTGATGCCCGAGTGGAGAGGTAGCAGAAGAGCACAGACTGGGGGTTGCAGAGGGTAATTTGGACACGAGACAGCATGATCCAGGCGGGCTGCAGAAGCAGCCTACGTGACGGGAGATCCGGGGGGACCGTGGACTGCAGTTATTTCTGCATGGATGCTTTGCACTCAACCCCTTGTTCCATGAGCTGAGCAGCAGCACCAGAGGCCCGATTTCCACACCGCTGCAGGACTGTGCACGTGCTCTAGAATGTCACTGTGTCTTTCCAGGCCGATGAGCCACGGTCAGCCTGTGGCAGCTCCAGTCCTGTTCATTCCACTCCTTGTTTTCTGAACCTGGTTGGCGCTGGGGTGGTCACGGGATCAGATCTTGGCCCGTAAGATGGACCGAGGGTAGCTGCAGCTTGCTGGCAAAGCTTCCTTCTCTGATGGAAGGAACAGAAGTGGTGGGGCACAGTAGCTGCCCACTCCAGGTGCTAGATGCTGACGTGACTCCGGAAGCCACAGCAGCCATTTTGTCACCACAGGAGGAAAACCAGGGCAAGAACACAGGTGCCGGCTGTGAAGGGCACTGCTGATCCTGAGACTATTTGTGAGAGAAACAGCCCTGTTCATACTGGCTGCTGCATGCAGTTGCGGCCTCATACCCCTTCACTCCCTGGGACTCCCAGGCCCGTGCAGCTGAGTGGACCTGCACCAGATCGCGTCACCCCTCGCCCACCCGCACCTTGGCCCTCTGCAGGTGCGTCAACCCCCACCACTCCCAGAGGGTGTCTGAAGCTGCGGGATTAGCTGACTTGCTCAAGGTCAACTGCTAGCAAGTGGTTGAGATGGGATTCAAACCCTTCACGACCACCGTGCTGCTCTGCAGGAAGGGGAGAACTCAACTGAATTGGGAAGAATGAATTCTGTGTCAATAGGAATGGCGTTTGGGTGATTTTTGCCCTTTGCACTCTCTCTCTGCTCAGAAAGTCTCTCATGGCTTAAATTCCTGCTGGGCTTCTTACACAAGGAGGGTGCTCGGACACTTCCTTGCCTAGCACATGTAAGTGCCCAAAAACGGGATGACCAGACTGCCGAGCTGTCGGCAACGACTATACGAAGGTCACTAAGCACTGCCCGGACAGCCCTCTGCACTTGCCAAGCTCCCACGGGCAACACAGCTCTGACCAAAGCATGTTTGGTTTGCGCTTGTCTGTATTGTTTCAAGCGCCCCCTAAACCCACGCTCACATGATCGGCTGGGTGGTGCTCCCGCTGTCCGCTGGGTCCAGGTTCACAGCCCCTCGTATCCCACGCCCGGTCTGGAGGCAGCTCCGGGTCAGCGAGCTAGGTTCTGCCCCCTTGCACTTCTCTCCTACCTCCTCAGTTGTGAATGTGTGGGTGGCGTCTCTTGCTTTTGTCTCAGTTGGAAACATTACAAGAAGTGTTTATTCCTTTTTTAAAATTTCATTTCTTGATTTTGAAATACTAGAATTGATTTATTTATAATTTATTGGAACTGTTAATGTCCTCCAATAAATGGGTGTGGCTAAATCCAGGCAAGTGGTCACTGGCGTCTCGAACTCCTTGTGGCCCTTGTACCTGGAAGGGCGTTGTTGTACCTGTTAGAGCTCCGAACACACCTGACGCAGAGCCCGTGTTTCCTGTCATCCCTTCCAGCTCTGTCCTCCCTGAGGACAGGGTTGTCTCTACTTGCCTTTCCCTCTCTGGAGCCCGGTGACAAAGCAGGTGCTCAACTGACTTGCAGTAATGGGAGAAAGAGAGAGGAGGCCAGGAAGCGAGGAGAGAGGGGGGACGCGGAAAGGTTGGATGATTCAGGAAAGTGCCGGGGGGCTTAGGAAGGTCCAGCCTCCAAGCACTCTGTGTCCCACTGCTGAATTTCATTTTTCCTCTAGGTAAAATACTGGGTTGTCAGACAAGTCAAGATGCAATTTTTTTTTTTTTCCATAGAAAAACAGTTAAAAAAAAAAAAAGTCATGACTTTTCTGACAACCTCCTAGTGAAGGATTATTCATTGCTTTGACTGAGGTGGGACTGTTTATTTTAAATGTCTTGCTCGATTGACCTGAACCATCTAAGTTAATTCTCAGTTCTTATGAAGAAGACACCACTATTATCCCCATTTGATAGCTGAGTGTTATTTAATAATTTAACCTGGGTGAAATAATTAGGCCAAAGAAACACAGCAAGTAATTGAGGTGCCATTATTTGACCCCAGATAATTAAAAATCCAAAGTGACATTACATGTCTCTATTTTATTTTTGCACTAGAGGGTATGTGGTCTCAGAGAGAGACCGAGGGCATGGGGAGGAAGCACCCCACTGGGGGTGGTCACACCGCAATCCTTCCTCAGTGCTTCCTCCCTTCGGTGCCCATCATGTTTCTCAAGCTGCCAGACTCGGGCTTGAACCATGCCATGGGCCGTGTGGGGGTCTGGCTGCCTTTCCACTAGTCATGGAGTCATCCCAATCGCATGCCCTTCTAACTGGAAGATAGGCTTAAAGAAAACTTCTGTACATAGTAATGTTCTTCTTAAAACAATGCATCTTGAGCAGTTTGCCTGTTCAAACTTTTGAACAGAATTTCACTTCTGGGAAGACAGAGTAGACCTAAGTTTCCCTTTTCTTTCCTCTAAGCATAGTCAAAAGCCCTGACCCTTGTATGTAAACCAGAAGGAGAGACGGAGACCCAGGACCTGAGGAATAATGTGAAGGGGAGTTGCCTAAGTTTCTTGTCATTTTTTCTTTGTTTTGTGCCTCAGAAATCCTAACCGGATACTGGAGAAACTGGTAACCCAGAAATGCCAGCAAATAGAAACAAATAAACAAAAAATCCCAGCAGTAGCCTATTCTCTCTAACCGAAGGGCCAGGTAAAGAGGAACCTCGCAAAGCAGGCAACTCCTCTGGTCAGTGGAAACCACAGGAGACTACAGCCGACTACAGCCTCGTCTCCACCCCGCCAGCGAAGGCCAAGGGCACAGTGTGGCCTCGCCCTGGCCAGGCAGTAAGGCACCCTCCCAGTCTTCCTCCTGCCCTGCTCCCCTCAGGGTGGGTCAGAGAAGGTGAAGCAGGAAGCTCGGAATTCCACCTCTGCTGAGTGGCTAGGAGCTCCTCATGGTGCCAGTGAAGACACTGGGGACGTGGACTCTGTCGCTCTCAGCACTGAGGCGCCCTCCTCCTGGAGGCTGTGCTGCAGCCTGCAACCTGCTGCAGAGTTTTCAGACATGACACCAAAAGCAGAATGCGTGAAGGAACAAAATGATACATGGGACTTTATCAAAATTAAAAACATTTGTTCTGCAAAAGATGCTGGTAAAAGGATGAAAAGACAAACGCCGGGAGAGAATATCTGCAAATTGTGCCTCTGACAACAGGCTCGTAGCTCAAGTAGATGAGGAACTCTCAAACTCAACAGGAAAAACAAACAAGCAAGCAATCCACTTAGATAATGAGCAAAGAGCATAAAGAAACATTTTGCCGAAAAGGGCATACAGATGGCAAACGAGCACATGAAAAATGCTCAACATCGCGGCAATCAGACAAGATGGAAATTTAGACCGTGGTGAGATGTCACTATACACTTATTAGACAGCTTAAAAAAGAAAGCGACAATCCCAAGTGCTAGAAAAGCTGCAGAGAAAATGACGGGTCGTTCCTACATCACCGGTGGGACTGTGAAGTGCCCCAACCCCTGTGGAAAACAGTCGGCAGAGCCCTGAGAATCTAAGCCCATGCTAAGTACATGGCCCAGCAATGGCACAGTGGAACGGTTATCGCAGGTAAATGGAAACTGGTGTCCACACAAATCTGTACAGGAACATCCTAGCAGATGCATTTGTAATATCCCAACACTGGAAACAACCAAAATACCCTTTGATAGGTGAATGGTTAAAAAATAACAAACTGTATTTTATCTATACCATGGAAAATCACTCATTAAAAAAGTAAAACAACAAATGATCAGTCCATGCAGCAACACGGGTAGCTCATGCTGAGTGACAAAGCCAGGCGTGCCCCCTGTGCCGGACACATGGTACGAGGCACTGCTAGCACTGTGCTCAGGGGTGAGTTAGTCACACAGGCCAGGGCGTAAGGAAAGACCTCTGGAGGGGATGCCTGCGCTGAGCTCCAAGAAGGGTGGCCGGGAGCCACCAGGACTGGGCAAGGGAAGCTCATCTACATGGTGGCTGAGGCTGCATGTGATCCCCAGGTCCTCCCAGGGTGAGCAGGGGCACCCTATGCATTCTAGAGGAAGGCAAGGATTTTAGAATTGGGACGTGATGGGAACAGCATCTGCCAGCTGAAGGGTGGGCTGGAGGAAGGCGTCTGTGTCTGAGGAAAGGGCACCTGCGAAGGCGGATTGGGCCACGTTTCACCCCTGGAGCGTCCTTGCCTTACTGTGCAGGGCCCTGCAAGCCAGTGCAGATCTGCACGTGGGAGGGGTTCATTTGCTTCCAGGAGAACCACAGTGACATGGATGAAGGCTGGATGAGATCAGAGGTGGGAGTGAGCCTGGAGAGCCCGCCTGAGACCGTGACTTGGGAGGTGGGGTGGAGGCAACAGGCTCCAGGTCATGGCGGCTGATCTGATTGTGGGGAAGCAGGCTGGAAGACATGGGGATGATGGGGTCTAACGTGGAGCTGTGGGTGTCAGGCACAGAGGTAGGAAATATGGGCTGCAGTAGGCGAGGTGAAGTACTGAGCTCAGTGGAGGCGCCAGGGGCTCCGAGTAGCTGTGGCACATCCCAGTGCAGGTAGGGCATATCCAGGGGCAGGTGAGTACATGCAGATGGTGCTCAGGAGCAGCCCCCCGGGCCTGGCTGGAGATCTGGGAGTCATTGATGTCAAGTCGGCAATGGATGCCAGGAAGGGGAGGAGGGGCAGGAGAGAGGAGAGGAGAAGCCGGGCAGAAGTCTCTGGGTTATTCTTTATGACACTTTCTTCCTAACTCAGGAAAATCTCCTGTTTAGTCTCCATTATTATTATTAATTATTTTCCTGATTTCCCTTTGATTGTAGTGTCCTTTGACTTATAAAACCACCGAGTAGAACAAAGTGCGTGCAAGTTAAGGATTTCAGTAAGTTTGGGTTGTGGTCTTCACCACCCCAGGTGGTTGACATAGGTGACCTCGTGTAGTGCCTTAGGAGGCATCCGGTGTGACAGCCAGCATCGGTTCATAGCTTAGAAAAGCAAGGGCTGGCACTCAGGCTGGAAAGTGACAGCTCCAACTCACAGGGCCATCTAGCAACAGAGGTGAGGCTTGATCTAAGGAGGGGACAGAGAAAGAGGGTGGGAGACAATAGGCACTTCCACGTGTCACCTCACGTGAGCAAGAGTCCCCTTAGAAAGGAAGACCACCCAGAGGGGTGCCTAGGGCCAAGTCGGGCTCACCTGGCCCCCACTGTACAGCCGGTTGCTGATACTTCTACAGCTGTGCTCGATGAGGGGCTGAGGGATGGAAGTGAATAGCTACAACATCAAAAAGGGACTTTTGAGTTGTAACACCTGTCACCGTTCTGAAAAATACAACCGAATGGGCAGTGGGAACTCAGCGGGCTGCCATCTTTGCTGCTCGCTCGTCATTCCCTGCAAGGGTGTAAGGAACAATGAACAGGGTAGGGGTAGCATCACTCATGTCCCAGGATCCCTCATTCAGCTGTCTTACCCCAAAATAGCAGCACCCAATGGCCACCAGGTCATGGAGCTAGCACGGGCATGACTTTATATGGGGAACATTCCAGAGAAGAAGCGAATGACCATGATGGCATTTCATTGCATTGCACTTAAGAAAAACATGCTGCTTTGAGACTGAATGTCACTAGATAATCTTCCTGAAATGCCCATCAGTCTCTTTTCAGTGGTAGATTTAGGGTGGACGTTTTGAAGGGATTGTGGGTTTTCCAGATCCATATGGATGCAGAAAGGGAGGAAGGTACCCACAGGACAATGGCAGCAATGGATGGAATACTTAGGTGCCTTCACATGTGCATGTTGAAACGAAGTCTTTGAAGTGATGGTATTGGGAGGGGGGAGCCTTTGGGAGCTGCTTTGGTTTGACTGTGTCCCCCAGGAATGCAAGTGTTGACATTTTGCAAGCCATTGTATTGGTGCTAAGACGGTGGGGGCTTACTCTGGTTATGGTGTTGGAATGTGGGGCTGTCCACTGGTGACTGGGGTTGGTTGAGGTCATCAGGGTGGGTCCCCCATGACTGACCCTGGTGGCTTTATAAGAAGAGCTGACACAGGGACACACTGCTAGGCTCTT
>NW_006159829.1:3756268-3767041 GCF_000334495.1 Tupaia belangeri chinensis | reverse complement strand
TCTTTCCCTTTCCTGAGCAGCCCTTCACCCTTAGACCTCTAAAACCGTGGCTGAATAAACCTCTATGTACAAATTACCCAGTGTGGAATTCAGCTGTTAGTGACAGAAAAGCAGACTAAAACAGGCGGTGACTAGGTTACGAGGACAGAGCCCTCATGAATTTGGTTAGTGCCCTCATAGAAGAGACCCTGAGGTCTAGCTTGTCCTTCCTGCCACGTCAGGACGGGTGAGAAGTTTGCACTGTCTGCAGGTCCTTGAGCTCAGACTTCCCGCATTCACGACAATGTGAAATACTTTCCTATTGTTCATACTCTACAGTTCATGGTGCTTTGTTACACCAGAAGAACTCTTACCTGTCTCACTTGCTCGACCTCCCTCCTGAGTGAGTGCTTCCTGGCCCTGTCCCTGCTCTCCTCTCTCCACCGAGTCCTTCACTCCCTCACTGTCACACACTCTTACATCTCATGAAAGATCACGAAAGACTAAGGGTAACTAGTCAATAGCGAACTGCCCAGTTTGGAATCCGGTGGGCTTCCTGGGTAGTAGGTACACAGACTCCCTCCTCCTGTGGCCGTGAGGACATGCACTAGGGGTCGTGCACAGGACACAGCACGGGCTTGCAGAGCTCCAGGGGAGTTTTCATTATCAGCCTTGGAAAGCCTTCTACACCAGTGCCAAGGCCAGGATTGAGAAGTGAGAGTCTGCAATGTGACGATGTGATATGAAATGTGGAAATCTTGGCTGGTGCACATGAAAATCTTCCATCTCAAAATTGCTGCAAACCTCTGAGCTGCCCAGCTTTTCCCTCCTCTCCTCCTGAAAGCTACTCCTTGCTTGAAGATGATGTAGCAGTCTCTGCACTGAAGGAAGATGCACCATCACGTCCCCTGGTGGCTAGGGCTGTCGTAGCACCGCACACAGCTGCAAAACCACTCGGTCGTTTCAGACAGAGGAGGAACTCTACCCGGAAGAGGCTGCAGGACTTGCCAATGCACAGGCAAGAAGCAGGAGAGCTTATGGAGCTGGCCACTGAGGGTGCTAGATGGAGGAGGGTGAAACAGAAGCCTGGATAAGCAAAACTGATAGGATGGAACACCCAGGAAAGAACACACACTGATAACACGGCTCTTGGAGACGTGAAGAAATGGTGCCAACGAGGAGCTGGGAGAGTCATGGCAGACTCTGGAATGACTCAGAAGTGAGCACACTAGAGTGGACAAATGATGTAAGTTTGGAAAACACCCCAGCTCTGAGGACAGTCCATTTTACTCACTGGGACACACACTGGGGACAGAGGCACCATGTCATCAAGGAGCTAGTGGCTGTTCTCTGAGAGTAGGACCATGGTAGGAACGCTGTAGCAGTCTAATGCAATGTTACAATAACACAATAAGAGGGGCCACATGCAGCACTTAGCTTTCTTTTCTTTTTTTAGAGAGAGATTTTTGCTATAGGGTACATGCACTTGCCAGAGACAGAGAGACAGAAGGTGAGGAATCACCCCCAGGGGGATGGCCTCACTGCAATCCCTTCTCCTCCATTCTCCTGTTGGGATTTTGGGCACACACATGCACACACACCTGGCGTGAGCTTTAAGCCACCGGGTCTATAGTTGACTACGTGGGAGTCCAGCGGCTTAACCATTATAAGCCGGGTGAGAACAGTGATCATAATAAGCAGCAGGTCAGGGCCCTTGGCCCACAGCGAGCCTTGGAGAGGGTTGTCAGGGCTGGGGATGATTCTTCGGTCCTAGACGGCCCAGAAGTTTTCTGACCAAGCTGTGCTAGCTCCTATACTTGTGGATTGGAGAAGAGTCACTCCTCCCATCAGCCCCCCTTGATGGGGCAGAGCCACTCCCTCTCCATCTGCTGAGGGCACAACTCCCTTTACAGGGTGTCTTTGCTGGCAGGGGTCCTTTGTCTTGGAAGTACTTGGGCAGTCAAGTCCCCACCCGGGGAGTAGCAGTACTCAGCCACTCCTCACTGATAAAGCAGCTGATGAATCTGGCCCCTCACCACAGTTAGGATGGCTCTGTGGTGCCACTTGCACTGCAGAAGTTCCCACTGGGGAAGACTGAGTGCAGACCGCAGGGGAAGGATGGGTCTTGAAATCATGCCAGATGGTGGATACAACTGAGAGAGCCAATAGGGGCTTCGGGCTGAGAAGGAAACTCTGGGAGATCATAAACTTCCAATGAATGAGGCCGAGAAGGGGTCCCCAATGCGATCTCTCACCCAAAAGGTTTTTCTTTGATAAACTTTATTGAGGAATGATGTATAATAAATATAACAGAATGTACCCATTTTAAGTTCGAAGAGTCTTGACACAAATGGGTGCACCCATGTAGCCCTCACACAGTCGAGACAGAAAGGAGTCCTCGTTCCTAAGCTGTGTCCTGACCCTGGGTTGTTAACCAGCTAACCCCCCTCCTTCTCCCCGGCTAATTTTTAACAACTTCTGGTCATAATAGACCCTTTCATGAATCCATTGCCAAAACACATAGCCGTAGCGTCAGTGGTCAAGACGGTACATTCAATTAGGACACTTAAGTTTTATAAGTTTGAACTTATGACACTAATAGTAAATAATGACCTTTAAATCCTAGATCTAGTTCCAACATCTAATAAACATCTACTCCACACAAAAACCATTTACTCAGCTCTGTGAACCAATTTTTCAGTTGATATTTGAGCGGAGCATATTTGTGTAAAGCCTGAGTCATTCAGATTGGCTGTCTGGTGCTCTAAACTCTAAATAATTACTGCTTTTCATCTTAATGCTTTGCAGACCTCGCCTCTTTACCGATAGGATTCTAGAAACTCACGCTGATTATTATTATTTAAGAAAGTTAATTTATGAAATTGATAGTTTCTTTTTAAAAATCTTTTTCTTTTCTACCACTACTTATCATGTGGCTATATAAGCACAGGTAGTGTGTGTGCATATGTGTGTGTGTATACGTGTGTGTGTTTACTGATACACTTTATTTCTCTAGAGCACTTTAACATCCGGAGCAAAATCAATAAAAAAAAGAAGAAGAAGAAAAAGAAAACAACAGCACAGCACGTCCCCACATACCTTGCCTACAACACCCGGCACAGCCTGGCAGGCTTGTTACAATCCATGCACCAACACCAGCACATTTTATCACCCAGAGCCCATGGTGGGTTGTACCTTCTCTGGGTTTGGACAAATAAGTACTTACAGCATCAGTGCCCCCCAAAACCCCGGTGCCCCACCTAGCCCACCCCAACCCTGACAACCACTCATCTTTTTACTGAATCACAGGTTCGCCTTTCCCAGAATGCCGTAGTTGGAATGAGAGTGTGCGGTCTCCCCAGGCTGGCTTCACTGTCCTTTACTAATATGCCTTTAAGGTTCTCCCAGGTCTTCTCATGGCTTGCAAGTTCATTTCTTTCTATGCTGAAATGTCGCCGTGTGGACGTGGTCGTTTGTTTAGTCATCCGTCCAGTGAAGGACATCTCAGTAGCTGCCAGGTTTGGGCAGTTATGGACAAAGCTGCTCTAGGCATTTGTTTGCAGGTTTTGGTATGGACATGTTTTCAACTATTTGGGTAAATACCAAGAAGCACAGTCGCTGGGTATGGTAAAAGTCTGTTTAGTTGTATAGGAAACTGCAAAAATGTCTTCCAAAGTGGCAGTTGCCTTTTGCATTCCCACCAGCTACAAATGAGAGTTCTGTTGCTCCACACCCTTGGCAGCACTCGGGTGGTCCATGTTTGGATTTCAGCCCCTCTAATAGGTGCGCAGGGCTATCTCACTGCTGTGAAAATGTGCCAGTCCCTGGTGGCATATGTGGAGCCTCTTTTCATATGCTTATTTGCCATCCATGTATACACTCTGCTGAGAGGACTCCGGGGTTGTTGAATCATAAAGGAAGTAGCATTTTCTATTTAATATATGCCCACCCTGTGATCTGCCTTCTGAATGGTCTGTTCAATTCCCCTCCTCTCTAGCATATTACCTCCCCTTCACAGATGAGAAAATGGGCTTACAGAGGCAAAGATAGGTCCCATGGGAGCAAAGGGCAGAGCTCAAGCTGGAAAGCAAGCCTGTGTTCGCTGGCTGTCGCCAACTGCACTGCAGCCAGATGTGCCGTTCGGAACCTCGTCAGCAAAGCAGGACCCCTAGGATGTAAAACTTTTCCAACTCAACCAGGGTAAGTCAGCAGAATGTGAGGCTGGGCAATTCTAACTGGTTCAACTCTAACTGGTTCTGTATTCTGCTAGAATAGAAACTTTCGATGAAGAGAAAAAAGAAACCTATGGTCAGGTGTGTTTGGGCTTGATAGGATTAGTGTAAGGTGGAGGTGCTTGGACAGCAGCCGAGTTAGGTGCTGCCCTGAAGAGGCAGGCAGGACAGCGCCGGCCCAGACGGCCAGCGGAGACCAGAGCCTCCAGGTCTTCCTGAGGTCAGCACGCATGGGACACGGACAGCTGCCTGTGACCCCAGATGAGGGCTGACCAGTCACAGTGGAGACGATCAGAAACAGAACCAGAATGCTCTATGACTCAGACCCCATGGGGAGTCTCTTAGATGAGACCTCTGATCTTAGACAATGTGTGCAGAGCACACTGAAATAACCCGGGAACCTCGGCATGGCCATTCACTATGGCAAGCTTCTCCGAGCCTTACTACAAATTCTTAGCTGGCAGTTTGGAAAAGGCAGTGGATCACTGCCACTTCTGCAAGCATTTACAGGAAGCTCAGGTGTAACTCCATACCTTGAACTTAGCTACTGCCCAGCTCAGCATGTGGCTAGCCCCTACACAAGGGGCACAGACTCAGCCACTTCCAGGTGCCTTCCCACCTCTCCATAAAGGACCAGGGACCTCACCTGGCAGCAGGGGTGGCTCAGGCAGACCTGCTCCTGTGGGGAGGGCTGGTCACCTGCTGGTATAGCCCCCGTCTCTCAAATGTATAAGCTCCTTATTTCAAGAAGATTTATTTTTTCTTTTCTTTTTCTTTTTTTTTTGTTGAGATTTTTTGTTATTGGACACATGCATTCGCCACAGAGACAGAGAGACAGAAAGCAAGAAATTATCCTCCCAAGGGGGAGGACCACACCACAATCCCTTCTTCTCCATTCTCCTCTAGGGGTTTTGGGTGAGCACATATGCACACACACACACACACACACACACACACACACACACGTGCCTGGTGTGAGTTTCTAGCTGCTGGGTTCAGGACTCAAACTGTGAACTGTGGATGACTACATAGGGGTCCAACAATGTAGCTTTTACTCCATCTGCTGGTTCCCATTTCAAGAGGATTTCTAATAAGTGCTCTCCAAAATAGAGCATAGAGGGAGACATACTTTGGAAAATTAGCAAAGAAGGTAGGTTTAAAAGACAGGAAAAGGAGCAGGAGATGTGAGAGTATTAAGTAGCAAAATATTTTAAAAGAGGGAGAACATATATGTACATAAAACGAATGGAAATAATACATGCATACAAACTACATGTGTGCAATTTTTCTGTGAGAGTACTTTCATATTCATAAGAAATAAAGGCAAAATTTGGTTGAAGCAGTTGTAGACTGTCCGGAACCACCAATGGTGCTAAGATATACAAGGAAAGCAAGTGTTTAGATCCATTTGTAAGCCATCACACAAATTCTAGACATCTGAAATTATTTTAACTCTCTTCACTAGCAGATTTACAAGTATCATACACTCATTGGAGAAATATGATTAATTCAGAGAATGGACAAAGAAGCAATCACAGCCCTCTCGTCCCAGCGCCTGAGGAAATCGTTTTGGTTTGCGGTGTATGCTTCTGCGCATGCTCACACTTTGCACATCACATAAGTAGGTGAAGGACCTAGACGACTCGTCTTCAATGCTGTGTCCAGCCCCCCTACCCTGCGGGGTTTGTTTGTCACTGGGTGTTTGGAACAGTGGAAGTCCTCTTTAAAATCTAGATCCCTAGGATTCGGTTAAGCTTTACTTTTAGTAATTTAGCTCCATAGGAAAGGTTTCTAAGATAAACCTAAGATATGGGTTTATAAAGGAGAAAGACACAGGAAAGAAAAATATTGCTGGAGATTAAGGAGAAGGGAGTGTCTCACGTGCCCTCCACCGTGGTCCTGATCGGAGGGCACCGGAGGCAGAGGACGCTGCCTCAAAGTGTGCATTAGAGAAGGGACTGTGTACGCACACCCCGCAGCACTGAGCATGGCCAAGCCAGAAGTGGCCTTGGAAACACTTGAGTCTCTCTTACTTTGCAGACGAGGAACCTGAGACCCCATGAGGGAACAGAAGTGCTGGGACTGCAGTATATCAGAGGGGGCTGGGCTCCAGAAGAGGCATGGCTGCCACTCCAGATTGTCTCTGTAGACCAGAGCTGTGGTCTACACCTCTGCTAACCACATAAGCTGGGGGAGCCAGGGACCTGGGCCTCCTGCAAATCCACCCAGCTACAGCTTACCTTCTCCGGGGTCCCGTGCCTGTCCCTCTCATCCCACCATTGCCCCCACTTCCCCACTCATTCCCAAGCTTCTGTCCATCAAGAGAAGGCCACCATAACAACTTGCCCTCCCTACTCTCACCCTCTGCAGGACACCTAGCCATTTGAAGAAGCCATGTGACACTGCAGACTCAGCTACCCCACCTTAAGAACAGTGCATGAAACACACCCCATCTCTAACCTCTTACTATCACACCTGCTAGCCAGCATACCCCAGCCCAGCCTCACTCCAGCTCCAAGTGTGAGTCTATCCTTCAGCCCACTGAGTCGCAATGCCTGAAGGAGAGGCAAAAATGTCTGCTCCACTCACGACTTCGGGGTAACAAAGGACGTGGGAAAGAGAGCCTGTGGATCTCGAGGCAGTCTCAACACTCTCCTGTCACTGAGGCAGAAGAGTGGAGCTGAGCACTGGTGCCCCACCTGGGGCCTGTGAGGTCGGGAAGACCCAGACCATATTTTCTTTCAAGTCTACTTCCCAGCACGAGGCAGGAGGCTTTCACTTAGCTGCCTACACAGACACCCACCTTTAAAAATCAGTTCTGCCACCATCGCCGTTCGTCATCACCCGGCGGCCTGCTGGGTTTAGCTCTTCATCAGCCGTCAGCAAGAACATGCTATCTGTGCACTGGTGGCATCAACACCTGTTCTTCCCAGGGCAGGGGTCTCTTTTCTTCATTGCTGTATTTTCAGTGCCTACAAAGTGGGTGGGCACATGGAAGATCTTCCATAAATAACGATGTATTCATGGACACCTAAATGAACCAATGGGTGAACTGAATCGGCAGTGTACTGGGTGACATCTGTAATGCTGTGCTGTCTTTAAATACACATGAGTTTGAGACAGCCCAATAACTATGAACTATATAGAAGAGAGAGTGTATATTTCTCCCAGCTGCTGGCAAACAGCATGCACTCAGCAGGTGCTTCATGGAGCTCGAGACGTACTGCAGCTTCCGAGCTGATAGAACACCCTGGGATGCACAGATTTCTTAGACACAGACAAAATCAGCCTTCCCACCTCTTTCATGGGCAGGACAACTAAGAAGGAACTCCAACCAGTCCCTACTACTATGAGAAATGAAATGGAAACCACAATGTGCAAATGAACTCTTCCCCTATGACAAGACAGGGAAACTGTATCAGATTGTGAATCACCACACAAAAAAAGCATGGATTGTTTCCATGTAAACTCTTTCAGTCCCATATGTTTCCCGATAAGACCACAGAACAGACTTTCATCTTGGTCTCTTATGTTCCAAAGAAGACCACTGACTGGTTGCCTACCGAATTTATGAATTCTGCCACCATGTACCCAAAGTACTCGATGACTAGCACCGGGTCAAAGCCCTGGAAGTCAACACTCCTGAGACTGTGATGCTCAGACTAAGCCCAGCTTTGATGGCCACCAATCTGCCTGGTGGTCTTTGCATGAGCTTTAATGCAGGTCATTTCCTAGTGGTGGACATGACACAGAGGACGCTTGTACACCCTCAGACTCATTATTTCAGAACTCTACTTGACAATGCCAGCTTCCTCTTTGCTACACTTACTTTTCATTTCAACAGTAAATTGTGGGACCAGCAGTTGGAGTAATGGCTATTTCACTGGACTCCCATGTACTCGAGTTCGAGTCCCAGACCTGATAGCTTAAACTCAGGCCAGGCACGTGTGCCCAAGATCCCGACAGGAGAATGGAGGAGAAGGGATTGCGGCATGGCCATCCCCCCTGGGGTGGGGGCTGATTTCTCGCTTTCTGTCTCTCTGTCTCTCTCTGTCTTTCTGGTGAAGGCCTGCACCCTAAAGCAAAAAACTCAAAAGAAAAAAAAAAGTAAATTGCACATAAAGATAAGATTTGGGGTTGGAATTCATTTGTTTCTCTTCACAAAATTGTATATTTCTCTTTTAAGAAAGTGTATCTGTCCAGCAAAACAGAAGGTAAGATTTGCCATGCCTCTAGCTCTGGGAGCTGGACTTTTCAGTCCAATGCAAACGATCAACTCAGTTATTCAGTTCTTGGTCTCCTGCATGGCCAGCCTTCCCCTACCTGGGCACTTGGTCCGGATATGAGCCAGGGGTGGTGCCACACAGGGTTGGTCATAGTGACATTGTGCCAGCCTGGCTCTGGCACAGCCTCTGCCAGTGTTTCGAGGGAGGCCCCATGTGAGGGAAGATGTGTCCGAATCTTCAGATGATGTCTGGGCAAAGCAGTTATGACTGTACATCGTGTAAGTGCTTGTCCCCAAGGAGCTGAGAAGCAAGCTTTTCTGTCTTAGCCCTAATGCGATACAAGGATACAGAGTCTCAATTCCTCTGGAATAGAGAGCGAGGCGGGTTTGGATGAACGATCTGCTCTCGGAGATCCCGGCCAAGCCCCACCCCCATCCCAGGCTCTGCTCCCACCAACCACTGCAGAGAGTCCTATAAAATGTAAATCAGATTGCATCCTCCTTACTGGAACCCCTTGAAAGCCTTCACCTCCTGCAGAAAATCAGCTCTCAAGGGAGTCACACAAGCCTCCCGCGCCAGATTCCCAGCACCTCCTTCGGGTCTCTGCTCAGAACTCGCCTCAGGGGAGAGTCCCAGCTTCCTCTCCTCTTTATGCCAGCATGCCCATCACACCCTGTCTCTTCACCACGGTGGTTTTGTTCACAGCAATTGTCACCCCTACAACAGGCCCTCTCTCTCTCCTCTCTTTGGTGTTTGCCATAGGGTGCATGTGCCTACCAGAGAGAGACAGAGGGAAAGTGAGATACCACTGCCTGGGAGGGTGACCCCACTGCAACCCCTTCTCCTCCATTCTCCTCCTGGGGTTTTGGGCACACGTGCACACAGGTCCGACATGGTTTTCCAGCCACCGGATCTGGGACTCGAACCACAGTCAGCCATGAGGATATCCAGCATCTTCACCACCACACCACCTGCGGGTGTCACCTCACACCTCCCACTTCAATGTGAAATCCACGAGAGGGGAGAGGGGTGCACCCACAACAGTGCCTGGCAGGAGGGCCCTCACAGACACTCATGGAGTAGAGGACACCCACACGCCCACCTGGCTCCCACTGAGGGTCACAAAGCCTGTGGGGGAAAGGGGGGCAATCAGCCCCACATCTCACTGCTGGTGCCTCCCCACAGCACAGGTGAGGACCTGCCCCAGGTCCCATGCTCACATCCCCTGACAAGTGGACAGCATCACCCCCCCTCACAAAGGAGGCTGCTGACGTGGGGGGCTTCAGCAATCGGACCAGAGCGCGCAGCTAGAAAGGGGCAGGGCCAGTCCCGGCCTCTCCTCCATGAGGCCTACACTGCGGCGTCCTCTGCGGGATGTTTTAGAGGCCCTCTTCTTGTCCTAAGAGTCTTTGATTTCTGAAAAGCTGGAAGAGACGGGATACTAAAAATAGAATTCAAGTTTCCTAGCAGTTCAGAATTTTCTTCAGAACTGAAGAAGAAAAGGCAATGTCAGTGTCCCATTCAGTTCTACTGAGCCTAAAGAGATTGTCACTAACGGGCCCTCTTAAAGCTCCCTTCACACAGTCAGTCAGGTTTTTACCCATTTTTTGCCTAAATGTTTAAGAGGGGAGAAGCAGCTGCCTTGAGTCAGGAAAGGACATTCACAATATCTGAACCCATGCCCACTCCTGCCCTGGGCTAAGTCCCTCCTTCAAGGATTTGTGGCCTCCCCAGTGGGGGCCTGCCTTCCTCTGTGAGTCACCTTGTCCTTCTCACTGGCAGCGGGCAGCCTCAGGCCTCTGCAGCCCCCCAGACCTGATACTCATGACAGCAAGACTTCTGTGTCTCCTGTGATGTGGCTTCTACTGGCCGAGCTGCCATGGTACCCCAGCTCTTCCCAGGGCTGGGAGGAGATGCCCTCCCACTGCTGGTGGTGTGGCCCATGGGCTCTTTAGAAGTCAGAGGAAAACAGTCTGTTTGGAAGACTGGAGGAGCAAGTGACCCGCGCCTGCCTCAGTCTCCGCCCAGCCCCTCACTCCCCTCTGGCCTCGACCTGCATACCTGACCTCTCTCCCACCTTTGAGCCTCTGGGTCCATCCAGCGTGGCTTGCCCTCATTGCCAGGTCCTCTTGTTCCTGGTGTGTGTGGGGTACTTCTGTGAGCTGAACAATTTACATTTGTTAATCACATTTTACCCTCCCAACCACCCCACAGAATGGATATGCACACTCTCGAAGAAGGAAACAGATTTACGAGATCGTGCGGTTCATTGCCTCACAGTTGCTACGTGGACGAGCCATTCTGTAGTTTGGAAACTAAATGAAAATAGGGTCAAA
>NW_006159829.1:3734603-3755828 GCF_000334495.1 Tupaia belangeri chinensis | reverse complement strand
TTGGGTGGGGGGGGGAGCCATTCTGTAGTTTGGAAACTAAATGAAAATAGTGTCAAATGTAAACATGAGAAATTTCTCCTTGAGACCAGCAGATGGCATAATGGTTATATCACTGGACTCCCACGTAGTAACTGCTGCTCAAGTCCCAGACCCAGCGGCTTAAACTCACACTGGGCACATGTGCTTTCGTGCCCGAGATCCCGAGAGGAGAATGGAGGAGAAGGGATTGCGGTGTGGCCATCTCCCCTGGGAGATTTCTTGCTTTCTGTCTCTCTCTCTCTAGTAAGCATACATGCCCTGTAGCAAAAATCTCTCTTTAAAAATTCTCCTTTCTTTCCAGTACCATATAGTCTATACAGAAAGACACATTCTTAGAATGTCCACCTTGGTGCTATTTATAATGGTGAAAATAGTCAATACCCTAAATATCAACACAGACAAATCATGACAACTCCACGCAACGACACATTGACTAGCCATTAACTGGTGATGTGCTGTGCGTCTATCCACGTGCCTGTCCAGTGCATGTCGTCTTTGTCATCGCCAGAGAGTGCACATACTTGCTGGAGAGACAGAGGGTGGGGGAAAGTACCCCTCATTGGAGTACGGTCATGCTGCAATCTCTTCTCTATCTCTCCATCCTGAGGAAGTTGGACATGCACACACACACACTCACACACACACACAGGATGTTCTTCAAGCCACCGGGGCCAATCTTCCAACCATGACCAGCCATGTGTGGTCCAGCTTCCTTACCCGCTAAGCTACTGGGCTGGCTCTCATGCATATCTCGAGTGCAAACTCAGACTAGAGATCCAGTCTTCCAATACACTGCTCTAGAAGGTAACATCAAAGTGTCTAAGTTTTATACGTTTTCAGTGCATGAAAGGTATTAAGACACACACGTGAAGAAGCCAGTGGGGACTTTGGAATAGAAAAGTTGGTTGTGAAGAGGGGTTGAGAGCAGAGAGAGGTGGGACCACTTCCAATGAACACGAGCTATGTACATGGCGTGGTCCACCCTCTTGGCAACTGGAGTCCCCAGAAGTGATTTTACAAAACAGGAAACGATTACACACACCGTCCCACAGCCAGCCTTTCCCTGGTCTCGGCCATTGCTTTCAGGTAAGACTTCCCCTGTGCCCTTTAGCAGTCACATTGTGCTCTGTGTGCGCATGCGTTTATTCCCCGTTTGTTGGATACTGCCTGTCACGTCTGCTGCCTACTGAGCACTAGGAATCTAGCTCAGGTTAGCACACTGTTATTTCTTTCACGGTCTCCCTCTCGATACACATTTTTTTCCTGTTACAAACCACTCCACGAGCCGTCCAGTGTGTGCAGGTGCCCTCTGTTCTGCGTCTCTGAGATAAATTCCTAGAACTTACTTAGCCAGAGGGTAAGTACAGCTTCAATTTTGAAAGAATATTTTTACTATTAAAGTCTGAGAAATAAAGTAATGTGGACTTTTTCTAGTGCAGAGGGATAAGTCCATGGGGACAGAAAAGCTGGTTGTACAGAGGGCACGATAGCAAAGAAGAAAAGGTGGAGAACCGCTGTGCAGCTAGCACCAGCCATGGACGTGGTGTGGTCCATCCTGTCTGGCCTCTTAGTACATAGACATCCCCAGAAGAAACACAACAGGTACCACCTGTTATTTTTTTAAGGTTTTTTGCCATAGGGCACATATGTTCACCAGAGAGAAGCAGTAAGAGGGAAAGTGAGAAACCATCCCAGGGGTTGGCCATGCCACAATCACTTCTCTTTGGGATTTTGGGCATACATGCACACAAACTCAGTGATTTTCAAGCTGCCAGGGCTGGTACTTGAACTGCAGTCGGCCATGGAATTCCAGCACCATAGCCACTATGCCACCTATTGGCCCCCTCAGAAATATTTTTAAGTGAATGAATGTGAGGCAGATGCTGTGGTCCCTATTCTGCTGGTGAGAATCCTGAAGCCAGCAGGTTAAACCCTCACTCTACCCCTCCCAACCTGCCAAGGCCCATGGTAAGGTCAGGTCAGAGGGAAGGGGGCTGGGGCTGGGAGACCAGCAGGGGCTTCTTCTCAGTGCTTCCCTCCTGTGACCACGGTTTGCAGGGCAAGAGCAGGAGAGCAAGGAAGAGTCCTACCCATACCTGAGGCTTGCAGAGAGAGTCCTGGGTATGGAGTAGCTTCACCCCTCTCTCTTCCTTAAGAAAAAAAAAAAATTAAACTACTTCCTGAAGTTGCCCAGCCCTCTCCATGTTATCGGAATCACTCTTCCTCCGTCTGCTGTGCAAGCATCCTTTGCCCTGGCCCTCTGGCTGGGCAGCATCAATCATTCTGACAAATTGCAGGAGCTCACGTCTCCTGCCTGGCTTCTCGCTCACTCATATTTGCCAGGAGAAGGACCAGCTCCTGACAAACATTTAGTGCATGGAGAGTTATAGGGACGAGGCCACAGAAGCCAGCAGTGAGCTAGAGCTGCTGACACTGGCTAAGAAGGGCTGATTGTGTGCACCTTTTCCAGCCCCACATTCAGAGACAATAACTGGTTAGAACTTGGATTTGCCCAGCATGGAGTATCCACAGGGACTGGAAAGTGCTGTGAATCAGCCTTCCCTTTCCTGAAGTTTGTTGCTAAACATTTGCCACTCTGCAAGCCTAGAGGAGCCCTGGCTCACAGCAACTTGGTCACCCTGGATGGGCCTCCAAGCCTAGACGGCCAGGTGGGGTTGGCAGATGCTTGGTCCCACCTGCACAAATGTGGAGCCCCATTCCATGAGCATCTCCTGCAGGTCTAGCCAGTGCAGAAACTTGCATGCTTGCTGTGAGGTGTGGGAGCAAGCATCCCTATTCGTAGGTGAGAAAACAGATGTAGGGTGTGGGGAAGGCGCTGGCCTAAGGCTCGTTTCTCAACTCACTGAGTGCCTGCTGTGTAAGGTCTTTGCCTTTCTCTATGCCTTCTTTGAGTTCCCTTGGGCACCTCTGGTTTGCACGTCGCTCTTTTCTGCTCTTGTTTAATTGCCAATGCCTCCTCATCCTTCCTTCCTCCACCGAGAATTATTGGCCTCAAAATGGAAAATATCCAGGGGTGGCAAAGTGGTCAATGCAGCTCGGGCAGGCTCTGGCTCAGGGTCTCTCTGATTCCCTGGCACTGGGCTCCTCCTGGTGACCCTGGATTTTGGGAGTAGAAGGGGGCTGCAGCAGTCCCAGGCCTCACATTTGAAGAAAAAGCGACTGGCCGTGGGGCCACTGTCCCAAGAGCTATCATCCTGCTTTTCCAAAAGCGACCTGTCACAGGGAGACTGTTCCTGTGGCCACAAGAATCACACTATCCACAGACTGTCCTTTCCTCCTGAACCAGTCACCAGCAAAGTGTATCCCAAGTAACTGGGGACTGCCCTGGAGCTGGGACTGAGGTTGGCATCTCACTCCCAGGCACCCGGGAGACTAGGGCAGAGGCAACAGCTAAAGGATATAGAAACACAGTATATGGTGGTAAGTACCAGATATAGCATGTGTCGAAGAGGAGGCTCTGAGGAAGGACATTTAGAAGAAAAATAAGGAGGCAAAACACTAATGGGACAAAAAATGTGGTATTATCTGTTGAAGATATTTTATAGTTTTATCAACTGGACTAGGGAGAAATGTACACCTGTTAAAATATTCACTTTGTAAGCTAAATAATGTGATTGAATATAAAAAAGAAAATGAAATGAAAAAAAAAAAACCTGAAACTCCGAACAAGAAGGAAATAAAATAAATGCTCACCGTCTGTCTTTTGTGCCTGCCACCTGGGCCCGTTTCCCACTCAGGGGACATGGAGACAATGTCTGTTCCAGCGGGACTCTGCCACAAGGCATGTCTGTTACCCCTGGTGAAGGGCAGGCTCAGGGAGACCCCTTCCTGTGTCTGTTCTCTAAGGTGAGTCAGCAGTCAGGGTTTGGGAAGCCCAAAGAGAGGCCAGTGTATTGTGCCTGCTCTATGGCAGACACAGCCTCTATTCTCTGACTTTTCCAGTTGCAGGAATGTTCTGGTATTAGCAACAGAATAGACTAGATTACCTCCTCTCCCCATTCCTTGCAAAGCTGGACAGCTCACACTGACTCCTGGTGTCCTTATCCGCCTTCCACTCTCCCCAGTCACTGGCTCTCCATCTCTCTCACCCAAGTCCCGCCTATCTGGTGTCAGGGGCACAGCTTTCCGGGATCTTCCCTCTGGCACCCCATTTCTACAGCCAGGTGGGGAGAGTGATTCCAGTCCTGCAAATGGAAGAGAGACGGTAAGAAATGCCCACTCTAGCTTCACTCGCTTATGTTTTCCAAGTGTCTTTTTAATGAAATACACCATGAGGACTAGTTTATCGCTGAGTTCTCATAGAGTTTACTCAGAGATTCATACTGCAGCTGAGTGTGGCAGGCCACAGCTGAGCCCTTCTGTGAGGGACGTGCCTTTGCTGGACCGGGGTCAGGAGGTTCACAGGAAGGAGGCGCCTGGCCTGGGTTTCCGAGGATGAGTGGGCACTTTCCAGCTGGCAAGCCAGTGACGGATCTTCCCAGAGAACAGGCAGCATCTTTCAGTGAGCACCTGATTTAGGGCCTGAGTCAGGTCTCTTTGGCAAGAATTGTACCCACGGCATATTCTGGAGACTTTCAGGGCAAACGTACATTTAGCGCTAGCTAATGACGCTTACTTCCTCTCGAGCCTCTGGCAGGGCAAAGTGATTATACCAAGCCCTTCAGGTGCTCGTTTTAAATTTTTAAATTTTATTTATATATTTCCTTTTTTTTTAAGGCTTTTTGTCATAGGGCACACGCACTCCCTGGAGACAGTGAAAGACCGTGAGAGGGAAAGTGAGAAATCACCCCCAGAGCAGATGGCCATGCCACGATTCCTTCTCCTCCTGGAACTTTGAGCACGCAGGCACATGTGCCCAGCATGAGTTTCAAGCCTCCAGGTCTGGGACTTGAAGCATGGTCGGCAATGTGGAAATCCAGTGCCTTAGCCACTATGTCACCTGCTGGCCCCTCCAGGTGCTCATTTTTATAAAAAAGAAGTTAATGCATTTATTCCATAAATGAGAGAGAGAGACAGAGAGAGGCACCCTGGCAAGCCCCAGAGCTGTGATCCACCCTCGGCCGGCCTGGGCTCATGGGCATGCGGGGCACTCAGGGTGGCCCCTGGGCATGGACCAGCAACCTTCCCATGGGGTCAGCCACACAGAGCACGGCATTTACCACTGCACCACTGCCCAGTCCCACAGGTGTTTTGACGGGTGTGTACATGCAACCTCCCAAACTTCCCTCTGTGCCCACAGAATCACACGCTGATCAATAATCAATACACCGGGTCACACACACTTTTTTTCCCTTTTATAGTTTTGTTACTATTTTCTATCAAGAGAAGCAAGCAAGTCGTAATGTAATAAGTATGCTAGCATTGCATTTTTCTGGATTTGGTCCCACCACAAATACTGCAAAGACGTCTTTATGCATATAATTCTTACATGGTAGGATCTGATTTCTGTGGTTTAAATACCCTGAAGTGGATTATTGGGTCAAAAGTTAGATGCATTTTTAATTTTCATAGAACAGATTACTTTCTGAAATGACTACAGTAATTTATAATCCCATCAGCAATATATGAAAATGTCTTTTGCTCTAATCCCTTGCCAGCTATGAATTGCATAAATCCTATTCATTTTTGTCAATTGAGAGGTCAGAAGTCACAGCTCATAGTTAATTATACTCACGTATCTCTGACTCCGAGTGAAGCTGGGCGGATACCCGCCTTTTCTGCAGAGTCCACAGCTGGGAGATGCAAGCCTGGTGCAGGAGGGAGGTGTCTAAGTCAGGAGCCTCACACCCCAACACATGTCGCTGCTCCCTGCTCTGCCCGTGCAGATCGTACCAGTCAACCATGGCTTCCTCTTCTGCCTCCAGGGGCAGCCTCAAATTCCTCTTTTAAAATATTGTACAGTAAAATCTGAAACCCTTTGGGCCAGCAGGTGGCATGGAGGTTAAGGTGCTGAATCCCACATGCCCAGCTGTGCGTGCAGTTCTAGTCCTGGACACAGCAGCTCAAAAAACACAGTGTGTGTGTGGGTGTGTGTGCCCAGAATCCCAAGAGGAGAATGAAGGAGACAGGACTGTAATGTGCCCATACCCCTGGGAGTGAGTTCTCACTTTCCACCTCTCTGTGTCTGACTCCATTGTGTGCATATGCCCTAAAGCAAAAATCTAAAGAAAGAAAGGAAGATAGAGAAAGAAAGAAACCCTTCCGCACTACTGGCAGAAATGCAAAAAATGGTGCAGCACCCATTTAAACAGCAGGGCAATCCCACAATGAAATTAAAACCAGAATCACCTTGTGACCCAGTGATTAGCTTTTCAACATGAGGATGTAAAAGCAGGGATCCGAAGAAGTGCACGGCAGCAGGGTTCACGTCGGATCAGCCAAATGGAAGCAGCCAAGCTTCCACCGGTGGAACACAAACGACGTGAGGTGCAGACACACAACAGGCTGCTGCTCAGCCTCGAAACCAAAGGAAATTCCAACACCCCCACAGCATGGCGCCAAGTGAAGTGACCGGTCACAGGGACAGATCTGTGAGGCTCTTTGGCGAGGTTCCTAGAGCAGTCCACTGCAGAGGACGGTGGCTACTCGCGGCTGGGAGAGCTGGGGAAGGTGGTGGTGTTGAGCGGAGAGTCTCGGTTCCGAAGGGTGAAAAGTGCTCCGAAGATAGATGGTGCGAACGGCCACACGACAGAGTGACGGCGCTGAGTGCCCTGAGCCGCACACTTCACACGCTAAACAGGAGTTCCAGATTGCATGTAAAGAGCTGCCATGCCGTAAGAAACACGGGGACGTGTGCACGCAGATATTCAACTTCTAGAGTCTAATAACGAACCAGCAGCTGAAGCCTGTGACCCGGAAAGGAGTCGGTACTTTGCTCATACGTGTCTCTCCCTGCAGTTGTACCTCCTGTGCAGGTCCCCAGACCTGCCGTTCTGTCTGTCAACATGCTATTCTTAAGGAAATCGTTTATCACCTATATATATATATATGTGAATTCCAAACTAGCAGTTAATTTTGTTTTTGAGCTTTACGAAGTACTGCGTGTGTTGAACACAGTACTCTATGACACTCGCCTGGCAAAGGCCACCTCACTGCCCACCCTAGGCACGTGCACATTACTCTGTACTCCTGCCGTCTGTTGTCCCCGCGGCATGGCACCGTGCGGTTCCGTGTCTGAATGCGACGGGTCGTCTGCAATCGGTTGTTGGTTTTGTACTGTGAGAACTGCCCGCGCTGAGGGGCAGAGTGCGGGCTCTGTTCCTTTTTGACTGGTGTGACCTTGGCAGGTCACTTTTCCTGGCTGCCTCTTAGTTCCATCCGTGAGTAATTACAGTGTCTAACTCACAGGTTTTTCATGAGGGCTTCTTGTGCCCCTGTTTTCTAGTGCAAGGATGGTGTTTGGCACACAGCACACACTCTGTGTGAGTGTGTTAAACACACATGTCATCACAAAACTCATGCACGCGCTCTGTGTGTGTTAAATACACACTCACTATTACAAAGCCTGTGTGTATGTTTCTTGGCTCCCAAGCGAGAGTTTCCCAGTGCTTCACAAACTGCGTTTTGTTTCCAGTCTGTGATTTATGAAATCAATTTAGTGGAGTGCTAACCAGTATTTTTAAAATAAAATGGTAAAGAATCTTTTTCAAAAGGCAGCATGGTGAACCAGCCCAAGGTCTGGTGGTTAAGGCAGTTGGATCCCATGGTGCCAACTGTGTGGTTTGAGTCCTAGGCCCCCTCACCTGGTGGCTTGAAGAACAGGCCAGGTGTGTGTACCTGTGTGCCCAAAATCTGACAGGAGGGAGGAGTGGAGGAGAAGGGATTGCAAAGATGATACTCCTTTTCATTTAATATATTTTTCCTGAACTTTCTTTTTCACTTTTTCTTTCTTTTCTTTTTTTGGGGGGTTTCCTTTTTTATTATTTTTATATCACATTTAATCACATATATCTTTATAGTGTATAACATTCCTTTTCCCAGCATGATTAGTTTGTGAAGACAAAGACATTACTATCCACATCCTCATCATCAAATAGCTTTTCATTTTTTTCAGGTTATTATTATTTATTCTCATTATCGTTTTCTTAAACTTCCAATCACCATACATCCTTTGGCTTGTAAAGAGAATGACCCAACATGAGCCACTTCTCAGACCAGTCAGTCCAGCTGAGAATATTACACATGCTGTCATCGATAGGTAATAAACCATTTCTGTGTCCCACAAATGTCAAGCCGCTCTATTTGTGCTCTGAAGACAGCCTTCTCTATACTCTTCTTCCCCCATCCCCATTCCACACTGTCTTCAGCGTCCATAACTATTTTCACTGCTTTTATGCCCTGCAATATTTCAATCTCTACCACAGAGTGCAGATAGTCAGTATCTATCAAGTGGATACATATAATATCTTTCTTTCATATCCTGGCTTGCTTTACTCAGTAATAAATCTTCCATATTCAACCACTTTATATCAAATGCCAGGGTCTTGTCATTTTTTATTGCTGAGTAGTATTCCATGGAGTATAGGTACCACAATTTCAATCCATTCTTCTGTTTGTGGACCTCTGTTGGTTCCATGTCTTAGCAGTCTTGAATAATGCTGCAATAAACATGGATGTGCACGTGCTTTTCCAAGTGAGTATTCTCCTGTCCTTTGAGTAGATGCCCAGATGCAGATTAAAACCAGATGAGATACCACCTAACCCTGGCCAGAATGACGAAGACTAAAAAGACAAAAAGTGATAAGTCTCCTTCACTTTTTCTTGTGATACCTTTCTGCTGTTGAATTTTTCAAGGCCCACGGTAATATCTTTCTGGGTATTTTATTTGACCTTCTTCTCAGTAAGATGCCTCTTTCAAGAGCCCTCACGTCTCTGATCCAAACTGGGTCCCGCTCACTCCAGGGCTGTCACATAAAGGTTACCCTGCATTTCCCTGACAGCTTTCTTGGCTCAGGTCCATGTTTTCCCAGACCTGGCATTTCCTCATTCTCTTTGCAGTGTCTCTGGGTGACACCTTCTAGCAGCTTCCCAAGAGAAGACCGGCACCATCTGGATGTCCACTACCAATGAACACACTTCACTTGCACTCCAGTCTCATCCCTGAGCCTCCTGTCCTGGTCACCTAAATATCTCGGTCCCTCTGCCTTCCTGAAGGGGTCTGTTGTATCCCCTACTGGCTTTTTCCCCTGCAGTGGCTTCCCCACTCCTTACACATCAGTTACCACTCGGCTGTCTGACTTCCCTGTTCCAGAACGTTTTTGATTTTACTGCCTAGTTTGTCTGTATGGACTTACAGCCTCTCACACATTTCCTGCATGTTTAGAGCCGTCCTCCTTTGGAGAACGGCTAAAAGATTGTGTTCATCCTCCCATATTCACCATAGTCCAGAAACGTCCATCCGAGAGTTGAGTCTCTTTCAAGGCAGTGACTTAAATCTAGCTTCATCTCTGCTCCCTTCCCTCCCTCCTCGTGCCATGGCACTCCACGCTGCCAGCTATAGATATTGATTTCTACAGAGAGAAGAGTAGCTGCCTCTCACATCTGGACATCTGCCACAGCAGTCACTGACCTGGGGTGCTGTGCACCCACCTGTACTTGACATACGAACTACTCATACTTCAGATTTCAGCGTACATGGCAGCTTCCTAGGGTATTTTTCTAAGATCTCACAGCAGGTAAAGTATCTTCTCGGCTCTAAGCGCCGAGCTCTTCTTCTTTTTTTTTTTTTTGGAGAGATTTTCACTGTAGGGCGCGTGCGCTCACCAGGCAGACAGAGACATAGAGACAGAAAGCGAGAAATCACCTCCCGGGGGGATGGTCACGCCACAATCCCTTCTCCTCCATTCTCCTCTCGGGATCTTGGGCACGCACGCACACGAACCCGGTGTGAGTTTTAAGTCACCGGGTCCGGGACGCGAACCGCGGTCGACTACATGGGAGTCCAGCAACATAGCCATTACCCTAACTGCTGATTCCCTGAGCTCTTCTTCTCATGGCATGTACCATAAGTGTTTCAGAGTTTGTAAATTTTTTGGTCTCATTTTTTACATTCAATCACAACTTATTTTTTAAGAGAGATTTTTGCTATAGGGTGTGAGTGCTCACTAGAAAGACAGAGACAGAGAGACAGAGAAAAACTACCTCCAGGGGGGTGGCCATACATCAGTCCCTTCTTGTCCATTGTCCTCTCAGGATCTCCGGTACACAGGCTCATGTGCCCCGCATGAATTTTAAGCCTCCTGGTCAAGGACTCAAACTGAGATCAACTATGTGGGAGTCCAGTGACATAACCATTACACCATCTGCTGGTCCCACAACATTTTAATTTAACTCAGTTTTTATTTTATCATTAACAGGTGCTAAGATAACATGTACCGAATCAAAGAAAATCGATGTACAATCATGCCTACTAAGTGACAGCATTTCTCGCAACAACGAAACTCGGACAAGGCAGTTGTCCCATAAGAGCAAGACAGACCGCGCCACATAGCCAGGGTGGACAGGAGACCTGATCCTCTCAGTCTCTGTAAACATACTCTGTGGTGGTCACTCAGAAACGACATGGCCAACGACACATTCCTCAGAACACGCCCCGTCACTCAGTGACACGTGAAGGGTGCTCCTGTAGGCCTGCCCCCACGTGTTGCTCCTTTGCCTGCCTGCGTGTGACCTGCACCGTTAGATTAGCGTTTGCTCCAGAAGGAGTGCAAAGTTAAAACAAGGTCTTAACTCTCAAATGGAGAAAAGGATTATAGAGCCTAACAAGAACCCTACAAGCCAGCCTATTTTCTTGAGAAAGAAATGGTCAGACTTTTCATACGATCTTTTTATTATTTCAGTAACTGAGGTCGGAGCGTTGAGCTCTTAAAATGTCTTCTACAATTTCTCTAAATTTTGTCGTCTTAGGATTTCTTCTACAAATTCTCGAGGCCCTGTCTGCTTGATTAGAAAGGGGGAAGACAGACATTTAGTGAGAGACAAGCTTTCCACCCCGACATCCTGGGCCAAGAGTAAAGAAAGGGAGGAGTGTTGGTGCTTGTATCTTTAAAAAGTATTTGTCCACTTTACTCATTCATTTGTTTATGTTGGGAAACTATTGGGTGTGGGGAAAGTCATGACACAGTTTTACACAGAAAAACAGAAAAATCTGTCCTGACTTTTCTGACACCCTAATAAAATCACACCATAGTCATGTTTATCCTGACTTCTTCCGCCACCCAGGATTTCATGGGCATTCCTTGCAAACAGCATTTCTTTATGGCTGTTCAGCAGTTTATGAAATGGCTACACTGTCATTGTTGTCACAGGGATTCAGGTTTCTCAGCTCTCAGTGGGGAGAGGAATTACTCCAATAATACAAAAGAAGGTCTCCGTCCCAGAACCTGGCCACAGAAGCCGTGCAATAAATGTGAGTGATTTCCTTCCACTTCAGTTCTCCTTTCTCTGGCACACTCTTCTGAGGCATGCGTGCCCTGGAGTCTGAGGATACCCACCTTTATTAGCCCATAGGATAAAGCTCTGTGTCTGAAAAAGACCCTTTCCCGCTAAGTGGGATGGAACAGCGACAGGCATAGAAGGGGAGGGAAACTCAACCGCTTCTCTGCGCACTCTCCACTTCTCCTTGATAAATGATTTCCTCACAGTTTTCATTTGACCACAGCTTCAATTACACTTAATTGCTTTCCCCAGAGGCAGCTGGGATAGAAGGTCAACTCCGATTGACCAAGAACATGCAGGTGAGATAGGCCTGCCTGCTTTCGTTGCTAGACAGAATGAGGGGTAAACAGCCACCATGTATTGTCTTTGTGGCTCCTAAGTAGAGCTAAAATTTTATGAAATTTCTTAAAGGTGTGTATCATACTTAGATACAATGAAATATATCTAGATACAATATAATATATTTTAATACAATCTAATATTTTAGGTACGAAAACCAATGTCAAAAGACACAAGGAAACATACATTTCTTTCATTGTTATTTGAATGTAAAATGGCACAATTGTTTTTCATTGTTTATTTTGAAGACAATATCAATTAAAGATTAAAATCTGAGTGATGGCATTTCTCGCAACAATGGATTTTCCAGCCAGGCAGTGGTGTAGTGGTTAAGGCTCTGAATCCCACACGACCAACAGTACAGTTCAAGTCCTGCACCATGAGGCCTGAAAAATGTAGTGGGCTGGGTGTGCGCATGCCCCAAATCCCAAACAGACAGAGAAACGAGGAAGGGATTGTAGAGTGACCATCCCACTCAGGGGTGTCTTCTCACTAAGTCTTCTGCACACATACCCCCTAGCAAAATGTTTTAATATATGCAATTTTCACCCTCTAAAAAATGTTGAGGCTGTTTACTTATATGCATATTAATCTAAAGAAATAGTGGTTTACTCAATAAATGTATTTGCTCTGTAAGCATTTATTTTGTATGTCTTTTGCCTCTCTGATTCAAATACACATTCCTTCCCTCTCTTCCTACTAGCTATGATATTATTAAAACATAATTTTCAACATAATAAAAATCATGCTTTCATACAAATATATAATGAATACATGTCACAGATTGTATTCACTTCTTTAGTTACTGGGGGAACCAGTGAGATGTTAAAACTTTTCAAGAAAAAAATTCCAAAGAAGCAGCACACATGGAAATGGGAGATGCCATAATAAATTTCCTGGTACATCCGACACTAATCCCTCTTCCATAAAATGTAGGGTTTGAAGGAAGCTCTTCCCTTGGGTAGGAGAGCAGAGCCGATAGCCCTCACCACCAGACAAACTCCATTTATATCTTTGGCAAAAAGCACTAACTTATTTTTACTCTCAAGATTTTGCTTTGTTTTTAATGATGTACAGCATATAAAATCACCCAGTTAACAACCTCAGAGGGTGCAGACCCTATGGAATCAGCTAGTTCCACAGGGTGTACTAGGCAATATCCAGCATCCCACTGAAAGAATACTCATATTTTAGTGCCCATTTCCAACTCTGTCATGATTTTTTCCTGGCATTGTAATTAAAACAGCATTGGTTATGTAGAAAGAAGATGTGGATTCTAGTCCTGGACACCCCAGTTCATCTGCGCAAACTTTGGGTAAATCACTTGATTTTTTGGGGGCAGTATCATAGAGAACGGTAGAGGCAAAATAGCCTAATATCCTTTTTTTTATTTTAAGAGAAAGGTTATCTTTCATTTATTAGTGAAAATAAACCAGTTCCACAAAATTTTCTCAAGCTATGACTGATCTATTGAACAAGTATTTTTTTCCATTTTTCTATCTTTGATCTTTTTTAAATGTGTATTTATTATTTACATTTAATCACTATACATCTTTATAGTGTAGAACATGGATTTTCCAAGTATGAATACAGTGCATATCAGTCAAGAAAAAGACATTACCGTATACATTGTCATCAGCAAATTACTGCAATTTTTGTCTATTAAATGTATTGCTATTGACCTGCCCTGCCCCCCTCCTCCCCTATTACCCACCCTCTATTATACCCCCCCTTATTGTCCCTAGTATCAACGTTGCCTTCCCTGCCATTACACCTTCTATTCTCTCAGTTCCTGCTGTAGAGTACAGAATGTGGTTTACATTGAGTGGGGAATACAAAGTCACTCTTTCATAGTCTGGCTTGCTTTGCTTAGCATGAAGTCTTCCATATTCTTCCACTTTGTATCAGATGCCAGGTCTCTTTGTTTTTTTGTTTTGTTTGTTTGTTTGTTTTATGGCTGAGTAGTATTCTAGAGAACATATGCCACATTTTTTTTCAATCTGCTCTTCTATTTTTGTTTTTTTGTTTCTCTCTTTGGTTTTCCTGATACTCCTTTCAGGACTTCTTGATGGTTGGTCTAGTATTGGTGAATTCTTCCAGTTTTTGTTTATCTGAGAATACTTTCATTTGTTCTTCTCATTTAAAGGATAACCTTGCTGGATATAGAATCTTGTTTGATTTTCTTAAATGTTTTGAATATGTCTTCCCATTCTTTCCTTGACTACATTTTTTTGCTTGAGAGATCTGGTGTTAGCCTACTGGGAAAACTTTATAAGTAGCTTGACATTTTTCTCTCACCATTTTTAGAATATTGTCTTTGTCTTTGACTTTTTACTAATCTGGCTGTGATGTGCCAGGGGGAGGATCTTTTCATGTTGATTCTATTTGGAATTCTTTTTATTTCTTTGGTTTGAATTTCTCTAGTTTGGGAAAGTTCTCAGATAGTATTTTATGAATGAAATTTTCCCTGCCTTTACCAGCTTCTGCACCTTCTGGAATACCCACTACATGGATATTTGGGCATTTCACAGTGTCAAGAATTTCCCATATGTTATCCTCACTTTTTGGAGTAGAGGGTGTTTTTTCATTCTTTTTGGTAGTTTGGTCTGTGTTGAATACTGTCTTCAAGGTCAGAATTTTTTTCTTCCGCGTGGTCCAATCTACTGTTAATTCTCTCTATGGAATGTTTTTTCATTCTTTTTGGTAGTTTGGTCTGTGTTGAATACTGTCTTCAAGGTCAGAATTTTTTTCTTCCGCGTGGTCCAATCTACTGTTAATTCTCTCTATGGAAATTTTAATTTCTTGTACTGTAGTCTTCATTTCCAGAAGTTCTGTTTGATTCTCTTTAGGGTGTCTATCTCTTTATGGAATTTCTCTTTCATGTCCTGGGATTTATTGTCTGCATTCTCTTGCATCTCATTGAGTTTATCTCTATGAATGTTCAAAATTCTTTTTCTGACATTTCTGTGTGTTCCTCTGTGCTGTCCATTATTGGTGAGGGGCTACTGCATTCACCTGGGGGAGAGTTATCCCCTTGTTTTCTTAAGTTTCTTCTATTTCTTCACTGGGTTTTGGTACAGTATTCACTTTTTCCTATTTATTGGAGTAGATTCTGTACTACTGGAAGAGGGAATTTCCCCCTTAGTACCCAGATGTGCTCCTATTAGAGGGCTATGTCTCCCAGATCAGAGCAGATAAATATTTTACAGATAACTTCAGGTGACTGGCTCTTCTACCAAACTTTCAGCTCTTGATGTGAAAACAAGCCAAGGAGATATAACTTAGTGAAGAGAACTGAGAGCCAGAGTGCCACAAGTTCCAAGATAACCACAGGAGGTGGGCATGCACTCACATGAAAAGGCCTACAGAGACCAGGCCCAGGTCCCTTTTCCCTGCCATTACACCTTCTATTCTCTCAGTTCCTGCTGTAGAGTACAGAATGTGGTTTACATTGAGTGGGGAATACAAAGTCACTCTTTCATAGTCTGGCTTGCTTTGCTTAGCATGAAGTCTTCCATATTCTTCCACTTTGTATCAGATGCCAGGTCTCTTTGTTTTTTTGTTTTGTTTGTTTGTTTGTTTTATGGCTGAGTAGTATTCTAGAGAACATATGCCACATTTTTTTTCAATCTGCTCTTCTATTTTTGTTTTTTTGTTTCTCTCTTTGGTTTTCCTGATACTCCTTTCAGGACTTCTTGATGGTTGGTCTAGTATTGGTGAATTCTTCCAGTTTTTGTTTATCTGAGAATACTTTCATTTGTTCTTCTCATTTAAAGGATAACCTTGCTGGATATAGAATCTTGTTTGATTTTCTTAAATGTTTTGAATATGTCTTCCCATTCTTTCCTTGACTACATTTTTTTGCTTGAGAGATCTGGTGTTAGCCTACTGGGAAAACTTTATAAGTAGCTTGACATTTTTCTCTCACCATTTTTAGAATATTGTCTTTGTCTTTGACTTTTTACTAATCTGGCTGTGATGTGCCAGGGGGAGGATCTTTTCATGTTGATTCTATTTGGAATTCTTTTTATTTCTTTGGTTTGAATTTCTCTAGTTTGGGAAAGTTCTCAGATAGTATTTTATGAATGAAATTTTCCCTGCCTTTACCAGCTTCTGCACCTTCTGGAATACCCACTACATGGATATTTGGGCATTTCACAGTGTCAAGAATTTCCCATATGTTATCCTCACTTTTTGGAGTAGAGGGTGTTTTTTCATTCTTTTTGGTAGTTTGGTCTGTGTTGAATACTGTCTTCAAGGTCAGAATTTTTTTCTTCCGCGTGGTCCAATCTACTGTTAATTCTCTCTATGGAAATTTTAATTTCTTGTACTGTAGTCTTCATTTCCAGAAGTTCTGTTTGATTCTCTTTAGGGTGTCTATCTCTTTATGGAATTTCTCTTTCATGTCCTGGGATTTATTGTCTGCATTCTCTTGCATCTCATTGAGTTTATCTCTATGAATGTTCAAAATTCTTTTTCTGACATTTCTGTGTGTTCCTCTGTGCTGTCCATTATTGGTGAGGGGCTACTGCATTCACCTGGGGGAGAGTTATCCCCTTGTTTTCTTAAGTTTCTTCTATTTCTTCACTGGGTTTTGGTACAGTATTCACTTTTTCCTATTTATTGGAGTAGATTCTGTACTACTGGAAGAGGGAATTTCCCCCTTAGTACCCAGATGTGCTCCTATTAGAGGGCTATGTCTCCCAGATCAGAGCAGATAAATATTTTACAGATAACTTCAGGTGACTGGCTCTTCTACCAAACTTTCAGCTCTTGATGTGAAAACAAGCCAAGGAGATATAACTTAGTGAAGAGAACTGAGAGCCAGAGTGCCACAAGTTCCAAGATAACCACAGGAGGTGGGCATGCACTCACATGAAAAGGCCTACAGAGACCAGGCCCAGGTCCCTTGGTCAGTAGATTGAGCCCAGGCAGTAGGAAACACCAGGCAGTTGAAGTTAGTATTTTTTGTGTGTGGTAACATTTAATTACTATACATCTTTATAGCATACAAAATCAACTTTCCAGGCATGACTATACTATGTATCAGTCCAGTAAAAGATGTAATCCAAGTAGCCTTAATCTTGGAGGATGAGTAGAAATCTGTCCAAGAACGTGGTATGTGGGACAGTCCAGAATGTGCTGCACAGTACACTGAAGTGGGGTCAAAGAACCACAAAAACCCAATGCTGGAATTCCTAATTCTAGAGGAAAGAACTTTATATCCATCCCTCTGTTTTCTCACCTATGAATACTTCAGACCAGTGAACATACACCAAAGAGAACCTGTGAGAATTACGTGAGCTCATGCTTGGGAAAGTATTTTTAGGTTTTCAAAGGACTGAATTTTAAAATTCTGTACTGTGTGTTTTACATGTCCATCCTTCTGAGGTAGATGCCGTTATGATCATGTTATGATCATGTTCTCCAAGTCTTACGGAAATGAAATCTTGGCCACCACTCCATGGCTACTAAGCATTAGGGCCTAGGAGCAAGTCCAGGCAGCCTCTGAAATATACGTATTTCTAAAAGTAGAATGTTGGATAAGGCACCACTGCTGACCTGAAGAAGATACTACCACTCATGGTGGTTTTCTGGGCTCTATTCAGGATTTTTCGCCCATGGTTGGATCACTTGTTAACCTAGTAGTGTATTCAATTGTCCTCTGTTACTCATGTACTAATTAACAGATACCTTGCTCAACATACGATAGACAGATTAAGCCACAAAAACTCTCCATAGATCCAGTCAGTTTAATTTATCAATGAGCAATCTGAGGCATGAAGAGCTCCCATAACTCTCTGGAACTCAGAGAGCATGTAAGTTTTCAACTGTGACTAGAACCTACGACTCTCATTTGCCTTCTGAAACCCAACTTATCCAAGTTCATTTTCAAACCCAAGCCTGAATGACACCAGCTTCAAACCACATGTCTTGTCAGTTGTATCTTCTTTTTTTATTTTTTAAAGAGATTTTTGCTGTAAGGTGTGTGTGCAGGCTGGAGAGAGACAGAGACACAGAAAGTGAGAAATAACCCCCACCCCCACCCCACAGGAGGATGGTCATGCGACAATCTCTTCTTCTCCATTCTCTTCTCAGGAATTTGGGCACACACACATATGTACCTGTTGTGAGTTTCAAGCTGCCAGGTTCAGGACTCGAACTGCAGTAGGCTATGTGGAAGTCCAGTAACATAACCATTACACCATCAGCTTATCCCTGTTTCTTCCAATTCCACAGGCATCTAGCTCGGTTTGCTGCTCCACACTGTTGTTTCCATGACATTCAAACCAAACTGAGCCTCTCCCATGTGCCCTTCCTATTCGCTTGGTCTTTGCTTGTCCTTTTAAACTCACATCCTTCCACCTTCTCTAATCTCAGGGAAACACTTAGCATCAAGTTCTGCACTTAACTTATATTAGTTGTTCTCTTTGGGCTCTATTTTTAACATCTCATAGCTCAGTTTATTCTGCTGTAATAAGGGGATGATGAGAGCACCAATCTCCTAGAGGTTTTGTGTGGATCAAGTCAGGGTGTAAGGTACCTGGAGAGCCTTATGGCTCAATATGAGCACCCAGAGCACATCATTTAGTTAACGTCATCGTCACTGTCTTTAGCCCTTCACTGTGCTGCTCTCTCTGCCTGATCTACTCTCCTGTTCATGTCCACAGCCAATCTACACCACAAGCTAAGTCTTGTGCAGCTTAAACACTCAGAACCCTGGCAAGTTTTCTCTGACTGCTTGGTCTGGGTGGGCAGCCTCACCTGGGCTCATGCAGCATCTGACTCTTTCCTCCGTTCATCATGAACCGCCTGGCATCATGGCTGACAATTATTGTTATTCTCCTCCTTTAATTTCCTAGCAACCTGGAGCTGGGTCTCTCGGTCTACAAGACCCTGGAGTATTACTCAGTGTCTGGCACACAGTAGGGGATAAATGGTGTTTGTTAGATCAGTTAAAGAATGAATGAATACTATTTCTCATACCTTTAAGGGATGGCCGAGCTGCTGAGTTTTCATAATACTGGATCATTCTGCCACAATTACATTAAAAACTGTCTTACCCTCGTTATCTCAAAGAAATTAGATTACACCTCCATTTTGAATGAACAAGAAGACCATTAAAATAATGACCAAGGGAATTAAATTTGTGACATTTAAAGGGTATGCTCAGGAATCTGGGCCCTAAGCCAACACCTCTTGTAAGTGACATTATCAAGTTTGGAGGGTCATTGCATCATGGAACTAAATAAAGTCATGGAGGTGACTTGATCTTATCCACTCATTCTATACTGAGGCCAAGAAGAGAGATGAGTTGGCCAAAGACACTTTAAAAAGACCTGGGCCTGGAGGCTCATCTATGATGTTTATTGCAAGCTGTGCTCCAACCACATGAAGTTCTTTGTGTGTGTGTGTGTGTGTGTGTGTGTGTGTGTTGTCTTACTCCTTTTCAAATTTATTTATTATCATCATAATCTTGTTTATATTATATTGAATCACATATAACTTCACTGTGTATTACATTTCTTTTTCCAGAAGGAATACATGGATGTCAGTCAATACAGAGACATTAAAATCCCTACTTTATCTTTCAATATCTTTTCACTGTTTCTCCTGATCATCATTATTATTATTATTTCAATTATTTTTTAACTAGTCAATCACTATTTCTCATTTTGCTTGTAAAAAACCTTTACCCAACATGAAATACTTCTCAGACCAGTCCAGTTGAGACTACTATACACGTCATCATCAACAGGTAATAAACCATATCTGTGTCCTACTAATGTCATGCCTATTTGTTCTCTTGCTATCTTTCTCCATACTCCTCTCTTTTCTCCCCCCATTCCACACTGTCTTATCCTCGTTAAGTATTTTTACTGCTTTTATGTCCACCAATATTTCACTCTCTACCATAGATTGCGGATAGTCAGTTTATATTGAGTGGATACATACAATATCTTTCTTTCATATTCTGGCTTGTTTCACTCAGCAATAGATCCTCCATATTCAACCACTTTCTATTAAATGCCAAGGATTTGTTGTTTTTTATGGCTGAGTAGTATTCCATAAAGTATATATACCACACTTTTCCAATCCATTCAACAGTTTGTGGACATTTAGGTTGGTTCTGTGTCTTGGCAATCATTAATAATGCTGCAATAAACATTGATGTACAAGCACTATTCTGACTGAGTGTTCTCCTGTCCTTTGGGTAGATACCCAGAAGTGGGATTGCTGGATCAAATGGTAGTTCTATTTTTAGACCTTTGAGGAACCTCCATATTGTTCTCCACAGTGGCTGAACCAGTTTACATTCCCACCAACAGTGTAGGAGGGTTCCCTTTTCACCACATCCCCGCCAACACTTATCACTTTTTATATTCTTAATCTTTGCCATTCTGACAGGGGTTAGGTGGTATCTCATTGTGGTTTTTATCTGCATCTCCCTTATGATGAGGGATGTCGAGCATTTCCTCATATGCTTTTTGGCTGTTCGTATGACTTTCTTAGAGAGATTTTTGTTCAGCTCATTTTCCCATCTTTTAATTGGGTTAATCATTTTTTTTTTCACATAAGGCACTTGAGTTCCCTATGTATTCTGGTTATCAGTCATTGTCTGAGGCATATTTACAAAAATATTTTCCCATTCTGAGGGTTGTCGGTTCACACTTGTTACTGTGTCCTTTGCTGTGCAGGAACTTCTTAGTCTAATATAGTCCCACTTGTCTATTTTAGGGATTATTGCCTGTGCTTTGGGAGTCTTATTTAAGAAGTCTTTGACTACTCCAATGTCTCCCAGAGTTTCCCCAGCATTTTCCACAAGTAGTTTTATTGTCTGAGGTCTTAGGTTCAGATCTTTGATCCACTTTGAGTTGACTGTTGTTAATGGTGAAAGATGGGGGTTCAGTTTCATCTTTCTGCAGGTGGATACCCAGTTTTTCCAGCACCATTTACTAAAGAGGTTTTCCTTTTCCCAATGGATTGACTGATATCCTTTGTCAAAAATCAGTTGGCTGTAAGCTTTGGGGGTTATTTCTGGGGTCTCTATTCTATTGGCACGTGTCTGTTTTCGTGCCAGTACCATGCTCTTTTGATGATCACAGCTTTATAATATATCTTGGGATCAGGGAGTGATATGCCTCCTACTCCATTCTTCTTGGGCAGGACTGCTTTTGCAATACGAGGTCTTTCATGATTTCAGACAAAAACTATGATTGTCTTTTCTAGATCTGTGAAGAATACTTCTGGTATTTTGATTGAAATTGCATTAAACATGTAGATTAATTTGGGTAGAATTGCCATTTTGATTATGTTAATTCTACCAATCCAGGAGCATGGGATGTCCTTCCACTTTTTTATGTCACTTTCAATGTCTTTTTTAAGATT
>NW_006159829.1:3717342-3733613 GCF_000334495.1 Tupaia belangeri chinensis | reverse complement strand
TCAGTCTAGCCAATGGTGTGTTGATCTTGTTAATCTTTTCAAAGAACCAGCTTTTGCTTTCATTTATTTTCTGTATGCTTCGTTTATTTTCTATTTAATTTATTTCTGTTCAAACCTTTATTATTTCTTTTTGCCTGGTATTTTTGTGGTTTGTTTGTTGTTGTTTTTCCAATTCCCTGAGGCATAATGTTAGGTTATCTATTTGCTATCTTTCCATCCTTTCCTTATGCACACTAATTGCTATGAATTTTCCTCTTTTGACTGCTTTTGCCATGTCCCATAGATTATGAACACTTTTGTACTCATTATCATTTGTTTCCATAAATGTTTTGATTTCAGCCTTAATTTCTTCAGTAGTGAAGTCATTCAGAAGTACGTTGTTCAGTTTCCATGTGTTTGTGTATTTTCGAGGGTGTTTCTTGAAATAAATCTTGAGTTTAATTCCATCATGGTCAGAGAAGATGCTGGACATAGTTTCTATGCCTTTGAATCTGTAAAGGCGTGATTTGTGTCCTAACATATGAACAGTCTTTGAAAAGTTTCCATGCTGGGGTGAGAAAAATATATATGTTTTGGAGGTAGGGTGGAAAGTTCTTTAGATATTTGTTAAGCCCATTCGATTTATAGTATCAGTTAGGTCCTGTATCTCTCTATTTATTTTCTGCCTAGAAGATCTGTCTAAAGGAGATAATGGGATGGTGAGATCTCTAACAATGATAGTATTTCTCCCTATTTCTCCTTTTAGCTCCAGTAGTTTTTCCTTCACATATTTAGGTGCACCTGAGTTGGGTACATAAATATTTATAAGTGTTATGTCTTCTTGCTGGATTACCCCATTTGCTCTTATATAATGCCCTTCTTTGTCTCTTCTTCCAGTCTTTGTCTTGAAATCTATTTTGTCTGAAATCAATATTGCTACTCCAGCCCTTTTTTGATTTCCATTTGCGTAGAATATCTTTTTCCAGCCCTTTAGTTTTAGTCTATGTATGTCTTTATCCATAAGGTGAGTTACTTGTAGGCAACAGAGAGAGGGTTTCTGTTTTTTTATCCATTTGGCCAGTCTTTGTCTCTTAATTGGAGAATTTAATCCATTGACATTCAATGTAATTATTGTTATTTCCGTATCTGTTCCTATCATTAAGTGAGCCATTTTCTTGATTGCTTTTTGTTCTCGTATAAATGTCTGTCTGACTTTTTAGTTTTCCTGGTATAGCACTCCCTTCAGAACCTCTTGAAGAGCTGGTCTGGAATTAGTAAATTCCTTCAAATTTTGTTTATCCAAGAATCTTTTTTTATCTTTTTTCCCCCATATGAAAGATAATCTTGCCAGGTATAGTATTCTTGGTTGAAATTGTTTTTCATTTAACACTTTGACTATATTTCCCCATTCTTTTCTTGCCTGCATTGTTTCTGTCGAGAGATCCAATGTTAGCCTGATGGGGTGAACTTTGTAAGTAACTGACATTTCCCTCTTGACAACTTTAGTATCTTGTCTTTGTCTGATGTTTTGGCCAGTCTGGCTATGATGTGCCTTGGAGAGGATCTTCTTGAGTTGATTCTACTTGGGGTCCTATGTATTTCTTGGGTCTGGATATTTTAATGCCTTCCTAGGTTTGGAAAGTTTTCTTCCAGGATTTCATGGAATAAATTATCTATGTCCTTATTATTTTCTTCTTCTTCTGGAATAGCAATTATCCAGATGTTGGGGCACTTGATGGTATCCAGTATTCCTCATATATTATCCTTTTTTTTCTGGGTTGTTTTCTCAATCTTCTTGATACTTTTCTCTAGGTCGGATGTTTTGTCTTCTACATTAGAGATTCAATCTTCTCCCTGATCTAACCTACTTTTAATACTTTCAAGGGAGGTTTTGATTTCCTGTATCACATTCTTCAACCCTGGAAGTTCCACCTGGTTCTTGTTTAAGGTATCTATTTCTTCTTTCAAATCATGAAAGGACTTCCTTATCTCCTGGAGTTCCTTGTCTCTTTTCTCTTCCAATTCAGTTAGTTTGGTCACTACAGATATTCTGAATTCCTTATTGGACATGTTCATGACGTCCATTGTATTGACTGTGAGTAATGTAGGCTTGATGATTTCCCTTGGGGGGAGGCCTTTTGTTGGTTGCTCATACTTCTTGAGCCTCTATGATTGTTCCTAGTCATCAGATGATCTATATGTTGCTTCCTAACTTATTTAGGGTATCTCTGAGTGTTAAAAGGTGTGCAGGATTAGAAAATTGGTGGTTTCTCTTATGGGTAGCCTACCTGTTTCTCACCAGTACCATGTACTGTTGTCATTGGTCCTGGGTGACCCAAAGTCCTCCCTGTTTCTAAGGAGTGGTGAGCCTCCAACTGACCTAATAAGCAACACCTGAAGAGCAAAGAAAAAAATCATTTGTCATGTGTTGCACACCACATGCCATTCAAAACACTGAAATTCAGAGTCCAAAGGCAAGTGGGGAAGGGGCAGAGGATAAGCAACGGGTCCCAGCTGTAAGGGCCTGCAGCCGCAAGCAGCCTGGTCTCCAGAACTGCTCGCTGCCTTGAACCAGTTTCTAGGTGGGGTGGGGGGTGGGGTGCAAGTTTATCTTAAAGTCCCAAGAAACAAACCTGAAGTCCAGAGATGAGTAGGGGTGGGGATGAGCAATGGTCCTGGCTGTAAGGGCCTACAGCCACAGGCAACCTGGTGTCCCACCTCATGAAGTTCTTAAACACAGCCAACACATTTCTTCTTTGTCCTGAGCTATGAGCCTTCTAATACTTCAGTCAGTATTGCTCTCTTGCCAGGGAAGTGCTCTTATTACTAGTTGGGATATGTTCTCACCTTGGGTCTTATGTAGAAAAGGGTTACTTTGGAAGGCCTGGGCTGCTTAAACTCTGCATCTTCCTAAAGCCTTCAGAATTGGCCCTTGGCCCAGTGAGTTCTTGGAATATTCTGTCTGATAAGAGAGTTTTCAGATGCCAGAGGCTTTGGGCCATGCCAGAAAGGTTATGCTAGCAACAAGATTTATTATGAATGCCTATCTGTGTATGCCTAAGGTTTCAGGTTGCTTTGCATCCATCTGACCTCCATGCAGTGAGGGTCTGAGTAGCCAAGATCATTCTCACAGGCACTGCATGTCTACCTGAATGACCCCCAGTAAAAACCCTGAACACCAAGGCTAATGTGAGATTTTGTGGTTGACAACTGTCATGTGCTGTCCTTGTATCTGGAAAAACTAAGATGTTCGTGCAACTCCCCTGGGAGAGAACTAGAAATCATGTCTGTTCTCTCCTAGATTCCTACCTATGTGCCTTTTTCACTTGCTGATTTAATAGGTATTATTTTGCTGTAATAACGTGTAACCATGAATATAACAGCCTTTCTGAATTCTGTGGGTCTGTCTAGTGAACATCAAATCATAGGGTGGTCTTGGAGATCCAGACTCAGATTACTACTCCATTCTTCAAAAGGTCACACATCTGTTAAGGATGCTCTGTCCAGATGGTCTAGAACAGGCATGCCAATTATATCTGTTAGCTTTAACTATGTAGTAATCCCCAAACAGCTATTTGTTTAGCTTACAGTTCTCTTGTTTCTGTTGGGATTGGGCTCAGCAAGGCTGTTCTTCTGCTATCACTGGGTTCGCCCATGTGGTCAGCTGCTGGTCAGTTAGAATATCTGTCCTGGGGGTTAGCTGCCTGCCAGACAGGGGAATGGAGGAGACTGGACCATATTCATCTCTTTTTCCAGTAAATCAACTCTGATTTGTCACATGGCAGTTGTATTCCAGTGAGGAATCAAGCCCCATGTGAAGCATGCCCCAACTTTCTGATCCTATCATCTTTTGTTCATAAAACATTGGTTACAGCAAGGCATGGGTCAACCCAACTCTAGGGGCAGAGAAGTAGAGTCTGTGTGGCATCAGGGAGTGGGTCTGGAAACAGGGTGGGAAGCATCTTTGCTGTCTACTACAATGGACACCAGGGTCCTGACATAAGCCTAGCATCACAGATGAAAACCAAGTGACAGATAGCAGTCTCTGAGCTGGACAGCTGAAGCCAGCAGACTGCATTACACGCCTTTACAGAGCCTCTGCCTGGGGCAGACTGTCACAGCAGCTGAATCAATAAAACGGTGATACCTCAGTACTCATCACAGTATAGGTCAGCAAGCCAGAGTTTCTTGTTTTGGCCTAAGAAATGAATAGGGACTTTTCTATCAATACCACTATCCACTGTCAGAACTGCCTTACATTTAGTGCTTTGCAAAATGCCTTCCAAATGTGTGTGGCTTTGTGTACTTGGGATAATACTATGAGTTAGGAGTTATTACCCTCATTTGAGATGGGGAATTGGGGTTCCCAGGTTCCCTCCCAGATGCACACTCAGTGTCTGATTCCCATGCCACTCTCTTGTCATGGCTGTGTGCTCTTTGGTTCAGTCGTGGCATGCTCGGAGAACACGCTCCTGCTCCTTTTGTACAGATGAGGAGGTAGAGGCTCACAGCAGTTGGGAAGTGGCCGGGATACCATGAGAGTCACCACCTCTGCATGTCACCACACCCATCACACGTGGCTCACTTGGTCCTGGCTGCTAGTCCCCAGCAAAGGCATCAAGAATTTGGCAGTCACATGCCCGGAGCTTGCCTTTAAAGAGTGCCAAGTCATTAAAGAATACATCTTCACAGTTTTTTGCCATTTTGTTTGTTTGGGTTTAAATAGCACACAAGGATGCAGAGATCTGGGCAAGAAAAATGCCATTTCAAGGAGGTGATTCAGAATATGTGCAAACAAGGAGAATAGTCTCTGTTTGGAGGGAGTGACAGAAAAAGAAAGAGACCAACCCGGCCAGCTGGTCTGAAGGCGTAATTGCAGCGCTCAGAGCACTGGCCTCTCCCCACCATCATGCTGGGCTCCACGGCCAGGAAGACGAACATCCAAACCCAGTTTCTGCCTCAAAGAGCAGCCAGAATGGTGAGCTTGCAGCAGTGAGAGGTGCTGGGGTGGCCAGCCCGGAGGGGACCCTCCGTGTCTCAGGAGCGGGTGTGTTACAAGCGCACAAGGGGCCTGGGGAATTGGGCCGTTGCCCCTCCTTCCCTCCTGGTGTCGGGCTGATGCGTCCCTGCTCTTTGCCACGGACATGCTGGTGCCACCCACTGGCCTGAGAGGAGCAGGGCCCTGCCACAGCTGTCGGAGCATGGGGACAGCAGCTGACCTGTTGGAAACAACCCTCTGGGGCCCTGCGTATTTCCATTTGCCCCCGTCCTGCCCCTCCCACCCACCCTAAGGGGGAGATGCTGTGGGTGGATGCTGACCTGAGAAGAATGAGGCTTTAGGGTGAAGCTGAGCCCGGCTGCTGTGGGCACACACCTGGGAGTAGGAAATAGAACATGGCTGCTGGACGCCACTGAGGTTTTGAAGAGTTTTATTAGCAGGCCAAAAAAAAAAAAGGCTGCTAATGGCATATGCTCTGTGGGCCTGCAGACTCCTGCTCTGGGCCCATCTGTCAGGCTTGTGTCTCCCTGGGCCTCATCTGTCCCGAAGGCTGACCTGTTTCTAGATTCCAAACTACCCTGACCTGGTGGCAATAGGTGGTCAGTGCTTGGCACCGATAAGCCCTAGGGGGCACCACACGGTTCTACTCACATGTGTAAGTCAGTGCGGGGTGGGCGTGCTGGGAAATGGACTCACGAGAGCTCCTGTCATATGTTGATTACGTAGATTGACATATGTCACCACGCTCTCAACCACCAGGAGGAGGAGGTCTTACTGGCAAGCAGCTATAAGGACATGACTGCATCATGTCGTGTTTTCCCCACACTCTGCTCTGAGCCAAATGAGAAATAAAACAAAAGCTTGGAGCAGACGAGGACCGCGACATGGCCTGATGGCTGCATGGCCAGCGCTGGAGAGGAAGCTTCTCCTGCGGTCACCTGGGCTTCGGCACACTGATCCCAGGAGAAGATGGGGTCACCAACCAGGACTGATGGCGCCCGCCACCCCCAAGGCCAGCAGGGACTGCAGGATAGAACAGAAAGACAGAAGGCAGACGAGCCCCTGCCCAGAGGTAGAGTGGAACCTCCCGGCCCAGGGCTGGCCCTCTCGGCGCCAGTCTACTTGTCGTCCTTGAGCACACGAGTTGAACCGGCACCATGAAAATCGTGCTGGCCTGCCAGACATGGTCCCGTCCATCCTGGATGTTTTAAACTAAATCAAGTTAGTGGGCACTTTTCAATGGTGAAAAGATTTCTCATAAGAAAATAGGCGTCGTGCTTGCTGGGGCAGCAAAGCTGTTCCGACAACGCTCTGCTGCCTGCCCTCCTGACCACTGTGGGCTGGAGCTGCAGCTCCCCATGGCCACTCCCACCCCCAACCCTGAGCCTCGCTCCTTAGTGAAGGTGTTCGGGGCTACTTCTCAGATCTGAGCCCAGCTAACCTCTCTATATATTCTAACCCTTTAATTTGCACTTGAAAACAATCTGTTTTTTAATAGATAAGGAACCAAGGCTGAGCTGGAAGTGAGTTTGGACCAGGCATGACACACAAACATGGAGAAAGCCCCTTTGCTAAATTCTTCTGTGCCTTCAATGACAGCTCTGCATCTACACCCGACGTCACCAGACACGTTCCCACACACAAGCTCCTCCCTCATCTGAACTTCAAGCCACCACCGTATCTGTCGGCATGGCGTGATGACTCGTCTGCTGGCTTGTTTTGTATTTTCTGACGTCTAGCATATGTGTGAGTGGGTCAGGAAGGGGGGGTGATCTGAATCAAACTTAATTTAACTTTTCAACCAGGTGGTCATGCTATAGGAGAAAGAGCTCCCTCCGGTGTCAGGCAGGCCTGGTTTTGAGTCCTGACTCTGTCCCTAATTGGCTTTAGGGCCTTGAGAAAATGATTTAATGTCTCTGAGCTCATGTTTCCTCACATATAAATGGCCCCTGATTCCTATCCAGAAGGGTTATTGCCAAGATAAATGATATATATTTATATATATTTCATATATTTGTGTGTGTATATATATATGAGATATATATGTATCATATATAAATATACACATGTGAAAATAGCTGATAGAGTCTCTCCTGCATCACAAGCAGCAGACCAATGTGAGTTCCCTGGTAACTCCCCCTCTGCGTGGTGAAGGAAGCGTGCCAGTGAGAATGATAGCGGTTCAAGGCAGAGAAGAGCTGAGGCCTGAAGATAAACGCCAGGAACTGCATTGTGGTTCCTCGGCCTTGCTACCTACAAGGCACCAGAAAGGTTTCGATACACGTGATCTCGTGACCACTACGGCTGCCCGCAGGCCAGCAGAGGCTTTGTCGTCTCTGTTTTTCAGTCGAGGAGGCGGAGGCTCCCTGAGGTTAAGGGAGTTGGCCAACATCAAGATTTCCTAAGTGGAGGGGCCACATGCTGGTGCAGGGATAAAATGTAAAGCTCTGCAAGACACTCCTACATGAGGTGGTTCCCAGTTCAAGTCCAGAACTTCCCTGAGTATGCCAGGCACGGGGGTACTCATGAACCTGGCTGGCAGAGGTTGGGTGGATTGGAACATGAAGACAATGTTGCTGTCAACGTTGCTCTCTTTCTCTCTCTCTAAGAAATAAATATAGAAAAGAAAAAGTTGACTGAGAGAATTAGGTTGGTGCCATGTCTGTCTGCTCCACTCATGAGTCTCACTGTGACGCCTCACCCTTCACATAGACGTTCAGCAATGCTGAAGACTGACCTACAGACTAGCCACAGACGGAGGACGCAAACGTGCCGACTAGGATGCCTTCGTAGTGACCTCAGTCCTCTTCCCCTCCCCCCATGGAATCCATCAGTTTTGAAACCCTGTCTTGGTCAGGGGTAAGGATAAACACACTCTGGGAGGGCTGTGCTGCTGCTAACCTAACCACAGCCTGGTTCATTTGACAGGCCTGGCCCAGCTTCCTGGAGCCCCTGCTCCTCCTCCTTCAAGGACAGTGAATTCCTCTGAATCTGGGCTCCTTGGGGAGACCCCAGAGCGCCAAGCACTCAGTTAGGCAGGGGTCTTGGCTAAGCCAAGATTCAGAGGGAGCTCTGAGAGTTTCATTTCAGAAGGTTAAAGAAATGGCCCTAGGTTTTCCTCTGCCAGGCCCCTGGGGAAGGCTTTGGAAAATTTATATACACAGCTTCGAAGAGCAAATGACAGATGCTCCATTCTGAGCTCTGGTTATCCCTTCATTGTGATGCATGATCACCGTTTCTTTAAGAAAGTCCTTGTATCATAAAGAGCTTTGACTTTGCAAACTTGCATTTCTGAAGAGAATATGCAGACGGTTCCCTTCACCTGACAGCAGGTTGGCCCCAGTTGCCCTTGTAGCAAAAAGTACAGGGAATTGAGCTGCTGACATTGTGATGTTGACCAGAACCAGGGGGCAAGAAGCGCGGGTACCCAAAGGGGCCGCCTGGTTACCGCAAGGCCTCTCTTTTGGAGAGATTTTCACTGCAGGGCGCGTGCGCTCGCCAGACAGACAGAGAGAGACATAGAGACAGAAAGCGAGAAATCACCCCCCAGGGGGGATGGTCACGCCGCAATCCCTTCTCCTCCATTCTCCTCTCGGGATCTTGGGCACGCACGCACACGCGCCCGGCGTGAGTTTTAAGCCACCGGATCCGGGACACGAACCGCGGTCGACTACGTGGGAGTCCAGCGACATAGCCATTACGCTAACTGCTGGTTCCCCGCAAGGCCTCTCTTTAGAGCAAAGATCCACGGAGGCGGAGGCTCCCTGAGGTTAAGGGAGTTGGCCAACATCAAGATTTCCTAAGTGGAGGGGCCACATGCTGGTGCAGGGATAAAATGTAAAGCTCTGCAAGACACTCCTACATGAGGTGGTTCCCAGTTCAAGTCCAGAACTTCCCTGAGTATGCCAGGCACGGGGGTACTCATGAACCTGGCTGGCAGAGGTTGGGTGGATTGGAACATGAAGACAATGTTGCTGTCAACGTTGCTCTCTTTCTCTCTCTCTAAGAAATAAATATAGAAAAGAAAAAGTTGACTGAGAGAATTAGGTTGGTGCCATGTCTGTCTGCTCCACTCATGAGTCTCACTGTGACGCCTCACCCTTCACATAGACGTTCAGCAATGCTGAAGACTGACCTACAGACTAGCCACAGACGGAGGACGCAAACGTGCCGACTAGGATGCCTTCGTAGTGACCTCAGTCCTCTTCCCCTCCCCCCATGGAATCCATCAGTTTTGAACCCCTGTCTTGGTCAGGGGTAAGGATAAACACACTCTGGGAGGGCTGTGCTGCTGCTAACCTAACCACAGCCTGGTTCATTTGACAGGCCTGGCCCAGCTTCCTGGAGCCCCTGCTCCTCCTCCTTCAAGGACAGTGAATTCCTCTGAATCTGGGCTCCTTGGGGAGACCCCAGAGCGCCAAGCACTCAGTTAGGCAGGGGTCTTGGCTAAGCCAAGATTCAGAGGGAGCTCTGAGAGTTTCATTTCAGAAGGTTAAAGAAATGGCCCTAGGTTTTCCTCTGCCAGGCCCCTGGGGAAGGCTTTGGAAAATTTATATACACAGCTTCGAAGAGCAAATGACAGATGCTCCATTCTGAGCTCTGGTTATCCCTTCATTGTGATGCATGATCACCGTTTCTTTAAGAAAGTCCTTGTATCATAAAGAGCTTTGACTTTGCAAACTTGCATTTCTGAAGAGAATATGCAGACGGTTCCCTTCACCTGACAGCAGGTTGGCCCCAGTTGCCCTTGTAGCAAAAAGTACAGGGAATTGAGCTGCTGACATTGTGATGTTGACCAGAACCAGGGGGCAAGAAGCGCGGGTACCCAAAGGGGCCGCCTGGTTACCGCAAGGCCTCTCTTTTGGAGAGATTTTCACTGCAGGGCGCGTGCGCTCGCCAGACAGACAGAGAGAGACATAGAGACAGAAAGCGAGAAATCACCCCCCAGGGGGGATGGTCACGCCGCAATCCCTTCTCCTCCATTCTCCTCTCGGGATCTTGGGCACGCACGCACACGCGCCCGGCGTGAGTTTTAAGCCACCGGATCCGGGACACGAACCGCGGTCGACTACGTGGGAGTCCAGCGACATAGCCATTACGCTAACTGCTGGTTCCCCGCAAGGCCTCTCTTTAGAGCAAAGATCCACCTGCCATTCTCGGCCAAGCACTTGCCTACAGGACAGCAGTTTTTACGGGAAGACTCTTTGCCACCCCATATTTCGGCCAGCTGCTTAGAATCACATAGACCTCACTTTAAAATCCGCCTACATGACAGATACTAACTTAGTGCACATAAGTGTCAGCTTCATCTTGTTAATGGGGTCATAATGGCGTGCGTGCCATTGAGCTGTGAGTATTAAATGGGATAATTCATCTCAAGGGCTACCACCACACACATTCCCTAGTAGTCAGGACTCAATAAAGAATATTTCTCATCCAGAAATGCAGTGATCGACACTCACACCGCAGCGCTCACAGAGAGTTATGAGCACAGACCAAGCCTGGCATGTGCCGCTCCCATCATCGTTACTCCTGTCTTGCCCAAAGCTCCAGCCGTTATGCCTGCTCTCTCCGAGCCACAGCGGTCATGGCACGTGTCCAGTGGGATCGGCATTGTTGGCAGCCATCCAGCCATCCCTGCCTCTGATGCTTCCAGAAAAGTTGTCAGGTTGAATTCCAGACAGCAGCTCCAGGCTGGCCACCCAGGGACCCGAGCCCACGCAGCTGCTCCTGCCCTGAAGCAGCGGTGCTGCTGAGTGCCTGGCAACTCTGCACCGAGGCCTGTGGCCGAAGAGCGCTCGGGTGGTGGGTAATTATCCCACATGCTGCCAACGCCTGCATTGAGATGAGGCATTATTCAAATCCGCCCCCTCTCCAAAAGACTGTCATCTTCCAGGCCCCAGGACGCGCGGCCACTGAGCCCAGTGCAGCCCTGCGCGACTGGTCAGAAAACACCGCAGAGTGATGGTGTTTGTTCTCTGGGAAGCTTCAACCTTCGGGGCTCTTCCTCCTGCCCAGCCTTCTCCCCACACTTTCTAACCTCCTCTGGTTCCTCTCAGGGAGGGAGTAAGGGAGCAGGGAAAAGACGGAGGAGCTAGAGTTGGGGAAAGGAGGAGTGGAAAGGGGAAGGAAAGAAGAAAACCGTGTGAAAGTGCCCACAGGTACCTGCCTGCTCTTGGCCTGTACTCTCCCACCTCCCCTCGGACACGCAGAAGGGCAGAAGGGCCCACGAGACTCCCCTTCCTTTCTGCAAACACTCAGTGTCACCACCAGGCTCTGCCTGAGAGAACCCTGAGAAGGCTCAAACTTGAACGCATCAACCCCCCCCAAGTATGTATGTCCCATGAACTGGGCTCCAGGTACTATAACCATTACAATGATCACATGGAGATGGTCACATATACATACATACACATATACACACAGATACACATACACATGCAAAATTTTGGCAAAAATAAATATCTTCTTCAAGTATACCTGCAGCAACACAGAGGTGCACCTCAGACCCCTCGAGAGGACTTCCTACCCAGCATCGGGGTGGAGGTGAGCAGGGGGCCTCCAGCCCTCAGCTCCATCACAGTACACCTCAGCTACAGAGAGCCACCGTGTCTGAGGTCCTGCCCTTCTGGGGACAGTTCGTACCCAGTGACTGAACGAGGGAGGTGCACAAAGGCCTGGACACCCACACACTGGGGGACACTCTGATGGGCAGTCCTCCCTGCAGGGCCCGCCAGGGCAGCCGACCCTCTACCCGACCTTCCTGACAGTTTGGCCTTTTCCTCTCCCCAGTCCTGCTTCCTCCCTCTTCCTTTTATACATGGGGGTCCCCAGTAAACATCTTGAACCCCAATTCTATTTTGACATCTGCTTCTGCAAAACCCAGCATGTACCCATTTTTACCAGGAGTTGGGAGAGCCAGGGAAGGGTGTTCAGGTGGAAGGGAAGGTGCTAGCTCACAGGAGATCTCTGACATCTGAACCTTCGTGCAAGGTATAGCATTATGGGATGGCTATTGCCGGGGGCCACTGATGTTCTGTAGGGAGTTAACAAACAGCTGGGAGCAGAAACGGGTATCTGAAAGTCAGGCACACAAAGAAACTCTCATCTCCTACAGTGGGGTAGGGACAGAGCTTAAGACCAAGTCCAAGACTTAAGCATTTGAGGGACTGAGCTTCAACAACAGTGAAAGGTCCAGGCAAGCCAGATCTGTAGGACTCACTGGGAAAACCTGAGGCCCTGACCCATGGCTGTCCCCAGACGATTCAACTCCTGAGTTGCTCTGAATCTTCTGAAGTTGCAGACTGTCTCCCCCATTATGGGGTAGCACTCTCCTATGCTAGAAGACAAAGCAGAAACCTCTGCCCTTCACAAAACACGCTGCCCCAGGGACCACCCTAGGTCCCTTTCTGGCTACTATGCCTATTATTAGGGTTACGTGGCAGCATAACCCAGCTAGAGTGGCCCCTAAAAACCAGGAGAACATGACAACCCATGCAAGACAGAGCTGGACTGTCAGATGGTCACAACTGACCATGGAGGAAAGGTTAAAAGACTCAGCCAGTGAGTGCCCGGTGGGACACACATTGTGTACGGATGGAAGACCGCCAGAAATCAGCCTTCCAAGAGTAGGCCTGGAGGACATAGCACTTGCCACAGCCACACAAACGTGATAGTAAGACCGGCACCAGCATTCCAAGAAACACCAATAGGGATATCTACGGCCAGGGCTGACAGGAAGACAGGCTGCTACAGAACTCGGCTTGCTGAGAGCAGCAGAGATAGAGGGCCCTGACGCAGCAAGGCCAAGTGGCAGCCAACAGCTGCCAAATGTCGGGGAAGAATTTCACGCCCACAGGCAAGGCTGGAGTGGCACCAGGGGGACCGGACCCTGAGAGAATCATGGAGATGGTTGAGAGGACCCAACAACCCGGTGAGCAAGAAAGGCTTGCAGCCAGCAGGGCTACTAGCCAGCAGAACACACCGAGGACGAGTGACCAGGAGCAGGGGCACAATACCTTGCCCCGTTTCTGGACTTAGCTCTTAACCTCACTCAGTGAGGGCCTCTAGAGGCCTCCTAGGAGAATGAAAGAGAGAGATGGTGAAGATTCCCTATAGGCTGAATTGTCTCCCCCCAAAGTCCTGTGTTGAAGCACTAATCTGCAGTGCCTCAGAATGTGACTGTATTTAGAGACCGGGCCTTCATCCATCTCCCCACTTCTCAACCAAATCCCCCCTTTACTATCTTGGGTAGTTGACTCCAGCCAAACTGGTTCCTTCACTGTTCTAACAACACCCCGCTGGGCTTATGTGATTCATGCCACACTGGAAGTGGCTTCTCTCTTGTGTTCCTTTCCATCTCCTCTCCCACCTGGGAAGCTCAGTGTACCATTCCCACCAGGGAATCTTCCTGCAGTGCCCAGCCCCCACACACCTCCCGTCTCTCTGAGCTTGAATACGTCTGCCCTGGTCATCTGGCAATTAATCATGCTGTGGCGTTGAGACGTAGCTTTGTTATTGTGCTTGCGGTGTTTACACATTGTCTCCTAACCCAAACTGAAAGCTCATTCAGGGACCACGTCAATTCAAGAAAGCTACTCCATTCATCAAAATCCTCCCTAAGCTTTTTAAGCCACAAAAAAATTTTTACAAAACCACGTTAGACTTGTCTTTTCCATCAGAAACACACAACTACAGAAAAAACCTGGGACTAGATTGTCAACGAGGAAGGTTCAAGTTTAAGTTCTGCCACTCGCACACCATGTGACTTTGATGAGTTACTGAGCTTCTGTGAACTGTTTGCCAGAGGGCACCACTCCTCCACAGGTTTGGTCTGCCAGAAAGAGTGAGAGGATTGCCAGCAGAAGGGATAGAACACGAGAGGTTCTTTGAGAACAAAGAGCTTGACGAGTGTCAAAGGCATGAAAGGAAGCGAGGCTGGCTTTGTTAATTGGGCGTTCAGTATACACTGTTCCCTTCTTGGCGCGTTACCTGGATCACCTCCCCTCATTCAGCATACTCACTCTGTGAGCAGGTAGGTAATGTGGCTACACGGCTCACATGTGGTAGGACTGGGGTCCTCCCGCCTCAGCTTCCCCAGTCGCTAGGATTACCGGCACAGGCCACCAACACAGAACGTGCTGCCCCAGGGACCACCGGGCCTTCAGATTAGACTGAGAATCTGCCCTGGGCTTCTCATGGTCCCAGGCTGTGAGGCACAGCGTCCTGACGGCACACGCCACCGCAGATAAGCCAGGGGATCACTTTAATGTTACGTTTTATCAGAGTACAGCCTACATACACAGACATGAACAACAGCCAGCTCAGTAAAATATTCCAAATCAAACATCTTTGTGTGACCGACCCCAGATGAAGAAATAGATCATTAGCAGAATTGAAAAGTGCTTCATACCCCCTCTAAACACTTCCTATCCACCAAGAGTATGCTCATAACTAATTTCAAAAACCGTAGAGGAGTTTGGCCTATTTTTAAACTTCATGCACGTGAAATCATATAATACGCTTTGTGTTTGGCTTTTTTCATCCTTGATGTTGTGAAATTCACCCATGATGGTGCCTACAGTTATAGCTCATTCATTCTCATTATTAGCATATCACGTATTCATGAACACACCACCTAATCTATCTATTCTGCAGATGGACATTTGGGTGGCTTCCAGTTTTTGGATACTGTGAAAATTGCTACTCTGAGCATATTTGTTCTTATGTTTTGATAAATTAATCTATACAGTTCTTTCAGGAAAATACATAAAACGGGACTTGCTGAGCCACAAAATGCGCCATGTGTAAAACATTTGAACCAGTTTATGCACCACATAGTTCATGAAGTTCCAGTAGCTCCATATCTTCACCAACATTTGGTGTTGCCACTGTCTATATCCGTTTGAGGTGGGTATGTGCTATTACCTCACAGCGTCTTTCATTTCATTTCCTTAGTGAGTACTGAATTTGACCACCTTTTCTTATTTCTATTGGCCATTTTGAAGTCTCCATTTAAGTTTTTTGCCCATGTTTCTATTAGGTTCTCCTTCTATTTTTATGAATTTTAAGAGGGTTTTTGTTTTTGTTTTCACGTCAACTACATGTCCTTTGCTAAATAATGTGCCGGACAACCTTCTCTCAGTCTGCAAATTGCCTTTTCATACCCTTAGCAGTGTTCCGGGTATATGGTATGGGGCCATGGTTTGGGGAAGGCATTCTTTTCCAGTCCTTTCAGAAATACAACGCTAAGCAATCTCTTTCATCTGGGAAGGGCACCTGCATATAATTCCAGTATTACAGATTCTCAGGGCTATCTGAACTCTCCACCCTCTAAAATACTACCCCCTAAAGGGACCCACACTGTCTGGACAATCCGTGGAACATCGTGTAGTTCAATATGCCAGTGACATCCTGCTCATTGGACAGGGTGCCTGACACCTGGCATGGATGCTCAAGGTCTGCTATTTTTGCCAAATTATGTCTTTGTATGTTATCTGTATTTTGGAACGGTATTCAAAGTGTAGAAAGCAAACTCCTTCTAGAATCCCATGAGAGCCACCAACATCATGCTTCCTTCTTAGGGAAAAATACCGTTAAAAATGTTATCCTAGGCCAAGCTATGGTGGCACACTAAGACTCTACGCTGCCCTGACTGAGAGCACATGTCAGGCCTCGCTTTGATTCCTGGTCTAACCTGAAAAGCCAGGAGCAGGGGATGGGCCTGCAATCCCAGCCACTAGGAGGCTGAGGCAAGAGGCTGTGAGCACGAGGCTGGCCTGGGGAACAGAGCAAGACCCTGTCTGGAAAAGAGCTGGGCATGGCGACATGCGCCTGTGGTCCGAGCTGGGAGGCTGAGGCAGGAGGGTCATTGTAAGGAGACACCATCTATAGGGAAGTGTTCTATGGGGCTAGCAGGGGGCATGGCGGTTGGCGTGCTGGATTCCCATGTGGCCAGTTTCAGTCCCGGACCCAGCAGCCTGAAAGTCACGACAAGTAAATAGATAAATAAATGAATAAATAATGTTTTGGGACCAGCAGTTAGTGTAATAGCTATGTCGCTGGACTCCCATGTAGTCGACCGCAGTTCGTGTCCCAGACCCAGTGGCTTAAACTCACACCAGGCACGTGTGCGTGCGTGCCCAAGATCCTGAGAGGAGAATGGAGGAGAAGGGATTGCAGCGTGTCCATCCCCCCGGGGGGGTGATTTCTTGCTTTCTGTCTCTCGGTCCCTCTCTGTCTGTCTGGCGAGCACACGCACCCTATAGCAAAAAAAAAAAAAAAAAAAAAAAAA
>NW_006159829.1:3634769-3716978 GCF_000334495.1 Tupaia belangeri chinensis | reverse complement strand
CGCGCGACGCCCAAAGAAAAAAAAAAAAAAAAAAAAAAAAAACAAAAAACTCTCCAAAAAAAAGAAATGGTAAAAAAAAAAGTTTTAAAAAGTATATTCTAAATCAAATATATGTGTGTACCCTCCTTCTACACACACACACACACATACACACATAACGGAACTCTATATTTATTCCTTACATGCAAGGTGTAAGTGGGTTGTCGTAGATGTAGTATACATGTATCCATGTACACACACACACACACACACACACACACACACACACGCACCTTGTAGACACGATAAATACAGCCAAGGTTGGTTAAATATTTCGGTAGCACCGACATCTATGCTAATGTTTATAGTATCTGTGAAGTCCTAACAAACCTACGATTGGCATGGCGGTTTTAAAAAGGAGGACGCTGGATCTTGGAGAAGGTAGACGCCCTCACCCAGCTCACAAGCTGTTGTGTGTCTGCTGCTGAAATGAGCATGTCTGACTGGGCATCGTGGCTCTTCCTACGCCTTTGTAGTCTCTGGGCTTTGCCACCAGTCAGGCTGTGCCAGGCCCAAATGCGTGTGGCGCTCCGCGTCGTGTGCCCCGTGTGGCACACATTCACCGTATCCACGCTTACGGATGTTGTGTCCCGTCTGCGTGTGAGGCTCATGTTGTTCTATGTTTAGTTTAAAGGGACCTATATGATACACATGCACGCTTATCTGAAGAGAATGTCTGTAGCCCTAACAGTGGAATTGTTTTTGTAGTGCCTTAATGTGCTTTTCCATTGCTTACCTGGCCTAACATTAATCATGGCAGGTTTCAAATGACTCTAAATTCAATTTTCTTTATTCTTGAATCCCAGCCACACAGCTCTGTTTATTGGGAGCACTAAACAAAAGTGGAGGAAGAGAAAAAAAGGTTCAATCAATTTTCCGTCCTGTTAATTGGGGATTTATTATGGGGTCGTTCGCTCACGATGTCAGGGAGCATACACTCTCCAGTTTCTGAGCCCTCCCTGTGCGTGGGGAGGCAGGTGATGGTGAGAGGGGCCCCCTGCAGCCACCACGTGTGGGAGCAGAGGGATGACAAAAGGATAGTTTTTGGATCCATTATTTTCTCTGCAGAATGGGAATCGCTTCTTGGGGGCAGTGGACTCACCCTTTAGAGTGCCGAGCTTTAGCAGGAGAGAAGGGCTGCTCTCGACGTCCACGTCTGGGGGAAAGGCCCCTGGCCTGTTCAGTCGTCCACCCAGTGGCTGGCGTATTTAGCGTGGTGCCCTTTTGCTAACTCCTTCAACAGTGAGCCCTGCAGACTCAGAGCCATGAAGCCCTTTGGTGTTCAGGGACCTGGAAGTGTGGGAGAGAGATGGGCTGTGAACAGCGAGGACCAGAGGGTCACAGGAGGACTGAGGACGAGCCAGTCACTCTGGAGAGTCAGAGAAGGTCCAGCTGCCGAGTTTTGAAGGGTACGTAGAAGTTCAAAGATGACAGAGTAGGAAAGGACATCCCAGAGGAGAGCCTGGATGCCCAGGGGTGCCATCTGGGGGGACAGTGGATGGCTGATGAGAATGGAGGAGGGATGAGTGAAGCTGGGTGGCTGTAGGCTGTCCCTGTCCCTGCCATGTGGCCTCCATCCCAGAGTCCTCTAGGTGCTCAGTTCGGAGAGTCTGTTGGGCCCAGAAGACACCTGAAGGGGAGTTTCGAAGACATGCGTGGGGGCTGGGTGAAGAGAGGAGTATGAGGAGAGGCTGTTCTAAAGGAGAAGCAGAAGCGAGCAGCCCAAGGGTGGATGCCAGGAGGGAAGAGAACCAGGGGCGGCTGGAGGTGGGAGAGCAGCTGGCTTAGGATCTGGGCCAGCTGACTGACGGTTGGACTGAGAAGTGCCCATGGGGGCAATTAAAGGCAAACCTGGACAGATTGAAGTGTGGGCAAGCTTCTCTGAGCGTCAGAGGCTCGTGGATCCACAGCGCCAGGCTGTAAGCAGTTCAGCACTGCCAGTAGGCAAAAGGGAAGTTTTTTCTAAAGCTTATGTATTTATTTTGAGAAGAGGAGAGAGAGACTGCCAGCAGGACACTGTCATACTGTGATGACCCACCCCATCTTCCAGCCAGCCAGGACCCACAGGTGTACCAAGAGCTTTCAGGTCAAGGCAGGACCGGAACCCTGGGCCTCCCACATGATGCCAGCATTATGCAGCATGCCCACTCCCTGTGCCCTGCAGCTGGGCCATGAGGGGGGGACTTTCACGAGGTGTTTGCAGAAGGTAGGAAAGAAAATACCGGATTGGTTAAAGTGAAAAGTCTCTAGTTAGAGGATAGCTGGCATTTCCGATGGCAAAGGTTACGAACAGCTCTCTCCACGTTTGCAGTAACTTGGGCTTCACTCGTTTATGTAGAAACCAAAGCCCGGGGCCATGTCCACCTGTTGTCCTCCCACTTAATTATTTTAACAGCACCACAGTCTACAGTTTTTAAAATGCATGCCCACACAGAATCCCACTGGAGGCACAGCTAGGACGACCTGGTATCTGTGGATGAGGGCACAGATTGTGTTTCTCCTCCTCTGACCTGCCTCCTCTGGTGCTCACTCAGCTGGCTGCACTGTCCACAGAGCCGACCGGATGGACCAGCCCCGCCCTCTCCCATGTGTGCTCCTGGTCTCAACCCCGCATGGTCAGGCTTCCCTCCCCCCTCCCCAGTCACCTCAGCTCCCCTGCCCAGGCCAAGGCCCTGAGGCTGTGCACGCAGCTCACTCAGACAGAGTCAGATCTTTTGCAGCTGAAACGCCACTCCATCCGAGGTAGTCCCCACCCCCGGACTTCAGCTTCACCATTTAAACCAAGTTGAGAAGCAATGCATTTATTCTTGTGACTTTTTTGTGTGTAAGGTCTTCTACCCTTGCTAATCTGAGTATTTTAGGGTTATTCTTATTTCCTCTCAGGACATAGTACGTCATTTGTCCCAATTATAAGAAAAATATGCATTGTGAAGGTTGCAGAGAATTGGGGTACAGCTAAGACTTGACTAATAAGTTTCTGGCCCTGATGATGTGCCCTTGGGTACCATCCTATTGCCCTGACGTGACCTGGAACGAAGTTCTCCTCCTTCCCTGGTCTGACCTGGCCGACCTGGCCCCCCTGTGAGTGGGAGGGTTTGTACTCCATGGGCCACCTGGTCTTTTTTCCACCTGGCAGCCAACAGCCTGTGAGAGGCCGCCCCCTGCTGGTCCAAGATTAATCAGCCACAGGTAAGGAAATACCATTCCCCAGGGCCAGGGGTTGTTTGGCAAGCTGTCAGAGTCATTAACTCCGTTGTTTTCTTTAGGCCTCTCTGGTCAGGGAAGTTAATGTCTTTGTTCATAAATGGATCCTAGAAATCAGAGCAGGAAAGGATCTCAGAGAGCAGACCACCTCGATCAGGGACAGCCAGCACATAGCACTCTCACCACCCCTCCCCTTCTGTGCACCGACAGGCATCGCCAGTCAATCAGGGCATTCTTTCTCAACACCCCACTGCAAGCAGCCATCAGCGATCGGGTCCACCTGTCATATGGAAGCTGAAGCCCCAAAGGTGCCTCATGCAAAATGTGCCCCTGAACTGGCGGGCTCGAAGAGGCTGTGAATGAAGTTGCACTTTACAGGACTCCTAACCCTGTGGTCAGGGCGAAGAGAGTGTGGTGCCCAGTCACCAGGGACTGCCAGTGCCCCGGGCGGGGTGCGGAGACATAGCGACCCCTAGAGAAGCAGGAGAGAGGGCAGTCGGGGTTAAGAGCTGGACAGAGCTGGAGCCACAGAGAGAACTCCTGGACAGAGGAACACAAGAGCCCGTACAGGGCAGGAACAAAGGGCCGAATACCCTGACCTCTCTCCTCTGCCTCCAGCTAGTGGCCAGACCACCTGGTAGCCAGGGAGCAGTGCACAGGTGCTGACATCTTCCCCTGGGGCCATCAGCCCACACCAGGGTACACAGGAGGGTACAGAACTCTGAGCATGGAGACCCCTAGACATGCATGGAGATCTGTCTCAGGTCAGGTTCTCTCGAAGCACAGCCTGTGGCAGGGACTTGGACTTCTGTGACTTGCCATGCTCAGCAGAAACTGGAAAGGGAGTGAGGGACGCAGCAGAGAGGAGGGGAGAAACCGAGACGGCCCTAAGGAATGGGTACGCCGCCGCGAAGGGGGTCTGAGCTGAGCTCCGGCACCTTCCATCATAGCGGCAGACATTGGTGCAAATCCAGCCGCTGCTGCTTGCTAGCTGAATGATTATGGGGGTCGGGGGGCGTTAGCTTCTCTGAAACATTAACTTCTCAGGGGAGCCATGCGCAGAATGAACTGCAGTGCAGGGGGAGAGCGTGTCTGCTGCCATCCGCAGCCCCTGGACCAGTGTAGGCAGAAGCGTGTTCCTCTCTAAACAGCCCAAATGTAGGGTCACGAGGACCTGACTCTTAGAAGCCAGGGGCAGTGGGGAAGGAGCGGGGGAGAGAGGGCAGTGGGCTGTGGGCTGCAAAGCCCCGCAGTTGGCACCGGGCCTCCAGCCCTAAAAGAAGCAGAGCTGCTGGAGGTAAAGAACGGGCCCCAAAGCGCTCCTGGGGATAGACTTTGTGAACGAGGCAGTGGCTTCCTTCCAGAAACAAGACAGAATTATGGGACTGACCTAAGGCAGCTTGAATCGATGCTCTCTGTCCCTGAACACTCTCATAAAACCCTCCTTGAGGAAGAAGATGCTATCATTGTAGTATTTAGCAAGGTGCTTTGAAAGTAGAAGACAGCAAATAAATGATGCTGATAATCACCGTAAGGATTGGACCAAGAGACCCCAAGTGGCTCCAGCCAGTCACTGGGGAGGCTTTCCAGAGGCTCTGTGAGTGCTATGGACTTCATCGTGCCCCCAATTCCTGTGCTGAAACCCCAACATATGAACCTTAAGGGTAGTCAAATTAAATGGGGTCAGAAGGTAGGGCCCTAATCCGATAGGACTGTGGCCTTAGAAGAGCAAAAAGGAAGATCTCTCTCCCCGACCGCCCTTTCCTCTCCTCTCCTGTCTTCCACATGACAGCGCAGAGAAAAGATGGCTGTTAGCAAGCTGGAAGGAGAGTCCTCACCAGAATCCAGCAGAGCCAGCGGCCTGACCTCAGACTTGCGGCCTCCAGAACCTGAGAAATGAATGTCCGTTGTTGCCCGTGCTGGCCTGTTGCAGTGGCCAGCCCCACTCCCCATCCCGCTGACTCAGAGAGTGAGCACGGCAAACAAGCTACGGTGGCCCTGCTCTAATCCTGAGAAGGCCACAGCAGCTCCCCTGATCTCTGCAGCAGGCTGGGGACAGGAGGGAGGAGTGAGACTCTGCCTCTGTGGAGGAGGAGGGGTATTGGAGTCGGCCCCGGAAGACTCCCGGAGGTGCATGAGACAGAGGTGGGAAGGCATTTCCGGAGGAGGAAAGCACCGTGAGCAAGAGACTGGTTCAAGACTTACTCCTCTGTCACTCATCAGGGAGACAGGTATGGAGACCTACCATGTGCCACTCTCTGCAAGGGCCACAGGGAGCTGAAGTAGCAAGAGAATCCGCTCACAGCGAGAGTTGTAGTTGCGTTCTAGCTTTACAAGGTTGGGGAAGGGGCTTGGTGGGCCTGACTGCAGGTACATCGCCAGTCCTTGGTGAAATGACAATCTCATAAAAGGATGCCCCTGCAGGTAGCATAGCAGTTATGGCACTGGACTCCTACATGTCCGACTGTGGTTCAAGTCCCAGATCTGGTGGCTTGAAAATCATGCCAGGTACTTATGCACACATGCCCAAAATCTCAGGAGGAGAATGGAGGAGAAAGGATTGCAATGAGGCCATCCCCCCAGAGACTGATTTCTCACTTTCCCTCTCTTTGTCTCTCTCTGGCAAGTGTATGCACTTTGTGGCAAAAAAACTAAAACAAAGCAAAGCAAAACAAAGGCAAAGACAGAGGAGGAGGCAGTGCCCCTCCTGGGAAATAATCAGAGCAGTGAAAGGTGAGGTGGGAAGGGACCACTGCCAGAGCAGAGGGTCACCTCAGAGTTCAGACTTCACGCTGGTTCGGCAAGAGCCCCGAGGAAGGTGCTCGGGTCAGAACTGCGGCTCACTCCCTCCTCCTGTCCCCAGCCCTGCTGCAGACAAGTGGGAGCTGCTCTGGCCTTTTCAGGATTAGGAGGGGAGAAGAAAGGGGAGGGGGGAAGGAAGGGGAGGGGGGAAGGAAGGGGAGGAGGGAGAAGAGAAATCACCCTCTCTTCTTGCTCTTCTAAGGCCACAGTCCTAGCAGACGGAGCTGAGTGTGCTTGCTCCTGTCCCCTGGCAATTGCTGTCCCTTCCATTCAGAAAGCTTTTGTCTCCACCTCGCATACCTGACCAACCCCTGCGAATCCTCTGAACCCCACCTGGTGTGACCTCTTCCTTGATACCTGACGGACTGCTCAGCCCCTCTTGACTTGCTTACGTCGCATCTGCATCACATCGATGTGTCCACGCGTACTGTCCCACTAGAGCACGAGCTCCTTCATCAGAACAGGGCTTGGTCATCTCTGTACATGCCAAGGCCCAGACATTGCAAGGGGATGGCCGAACGTCTGTGGACTGTGATAAAAGCCACAGCCCAGACACTCACGGCGGAACTGGCCCACTCCTCGGACAGAGAAGGTGAATGGGGCCGTGGCCTTCCCAAATCCCACCTCGAGGTAGTAGCTGATCCCAGAGACCCCAAAAGGGGACGGCAGAAGCCCAGGGCTTGTTTCTAAACCCCACATGTCCCAAAGGCCTGGGGATACCGTACTGGCCAGAAGACCAGCCGCACTCACCGAGCGCCAGAAAGGGCAGGCAAATAACAGGAAGCCATGCTCCAGGGAAGTGACGATTTGACATCGCCACTGTCCAAGGAGTAAAATGGCACTGCCAGAAACTCGCCAAGGAGGGGGGGTGCTCCTGAGCCCTGTGAACCTGCCACTTCTCTGTCTGGGTCTCTTGGCCTCACCCTGTGGGAAGAGGAGTGATGGCAAATGCTAAGAGGTGTGCATCTCCTGCTCCTTTTGCCACCAGTCCTTAAAGACTTGGTGTTTTGGGGGTGCGAATAAGTAGTGGGCATTTGGGGGATGGTCTCCCCTTTTCTTGCACCCCTCACGTCCCCACGCAGTTAATTACAGGCAATGACATTATCTCGACCATGACACGGCACCATCCCAGCTCCATGACCCGTCGTCCCAATTAGCAAGCGGAGAAAGGATTTTTCTTCCTTCAATTTGTGTGCTCTAAGGCTACGGAAATTCACAGGGGATGAGCCTGGTTGAAGCCAGCATGAAAAAGTCTATCGGAGAACTGTGAATTTTGAAATTTGATACTAGAGTTGTACAGTTCCACGTCCCCTGTATTATTTCGGCCAATCACAAACAATATGACAAACGTAATAATTATAAAACTGATACTAAGGGCAGCTTCTATTTCTAGTGCTTACAAGGGCATTTTGGTGTTTCCAAAGTGTGTTCCCAAAGGCCTAGCTCCTCATCGTAGTCTCTGAGAAGAGCTCGTGACGACCAGGCACGTGGCTCACCGTGGTAGCCTTGGAGACCTACCGTACCCGGTACAGCTGGCCAAGAAGTTATGCAGTTAAAGTCATTTCAATGTAAACTTGCTCAAAGGTGGAATTCATGGTAGGATTTTCAATATTTCTTCTGTTCAACATAATCTTGTATCATAAAGAACATTTAACTAGGTACTGCATTGCAGATAAGAAAATTGAGGTCGACAGTGGTTTCTCGGTCGATGAGTAAATCCCCGGAAGCTGAGCCCACAGTCCATGCTCCCCAGTCTTCCCCAGCCCATGCCAGCGGCCCAGCCCAGTCTGCACCTGCAGGGAAGGTCAAGTATGCACTGTGCGTGCTCCACTAGGAGGCTGCTGGTGACCCTGCACAGCCGAGGCTCCAGGAGGGGAGGGAGAGAAGAAAACCATTTCCTAAGTAATCACAGGCACTGTGTGGCCCGGAGAACGCAGAGGTGCCCACCACACAGGCGGAGAAGGAGCTGCCCTTACAGTGCCCCCGCTCACAGATGGCCAGTTGAAAGAGCAAAGGCTTTGGTGCCGAACAGCTCCCAAGTCCATGAGAACCTCGTACGTGCCAGGTGGTGACCTGACCACAGCCGTTCCCAGCAGCAAAACCTGGGGCAAATCATTTAACTTCTTTAGGTCATTTTTTTGTAGAAGAGAACCCATTTTAAAAATGAAATTAAAAAATGGATTTATTTTGGTGCAAAAAATTTTGAAATCCAAGCATGGCATTTTTCTATATACGCATCTTCCACATCCTTTTTGAACATCCCTCATATAGCAGTTTCCACTCACAGTGTAGGTGTAAATAGGAGCAGGCATTCTCGTGTTTTAGCACAGCGCTGATGCGTAGGATGCGCGAGGGCGTGCTTCCACTAGCAGCCTCTGCCCCCATCTAATAGAGCATTTAATGACTTTAGGACGCACCAGCTCCAGTGAGAAAGTTCTAAAAGGGTATCGGAAAGGAAGTAACTGCTGGGCCCAGGCGTAGAAACTGTCTCCTGGAAAAGCTCATCTCTCAGCTCTGCTGTCTCTGATGTCTCTGATGTGGGTTTCAGCCAGGTAAGCTGTTCCCCTGTAATAGCAAGATGGCACAGGAGGCTTCAGCCTGCACAATTTACATGCTGAGCAACCCAGCAGGACGACGGTGCCCCTTTCAGGCCAGTTCCACCAGCATCCTTAGTGACGCACCTTCATTTCCCCCCAAGAACTGCCAGAGAAGCCCCCCGCGAACCATGAAAGATGGATCGAGAGTGTGAGACTTGATCACTCTCTATTTTCTTCAACAATATTTTAGAATCCTTCAATCTTCTTGTAAAACATCTAGCTTCTAGTTGTTCCTTAATAAATGCTGGGTAACTGCATAATTAAAAGAATGTTACATTATTTTCTACCTTCTACATGAGTTTCTTTCCTAAACGAGTAACCAGAAATTCTAGTAATCCAGGCCAAACCACATAAGTAAAACAGGTTACTTCTATGGGAAATTTTTGAAAATGCATTTATTCTTTTGGACTTTTAGAATAATTGGAAAACTTTTGTCAATTTTTGTATTTATAAAAGTTTTAAAGCACATGGAATGGCCATGAATGAAAGTGTGGTTGTGCATATCTGGAAATAAGAAATTCAAAAGAAGGAAAGAGAGTTAGTTGATCTTTTGTTCCTGGTTCTGGTTTTTGATGGAAATGAGATGAAGGAATAGCTTTAACAACAGACCCTCGGTGGTCAGCTCCATAGACTAGTGGTGGAGGGAGATGGATCCCACAAGGCCGATCACAGTTCAAAACCTAGCCCCTGTGGCGTGAAACATGCTGGGTGCATGTGCATGTGTGCTCAGAACCCTCGCAGGATGGAGAAATGGAAGGGGAGGTATTGCAGCATGACCACGCCCCACCGGGAGGTGCTTTCTCTCTTTCTCTCTGTCTCTCTCTGGTGAGTGCATTTAAAGGAAAAACAACTGCAAACTATACATCCAATAGGGATTTATAACCCATACACAAGAAACTTAAATGACACTGAAAAAAAAAGAAAAAAATCCATTCTAAAAATGGGCAAGTGATCTGAACAGACACTTCCCAAAAGAAGTCATACAAATAGGTCAACAAACACATGGAAAAAAGCTCAACCTCAATAATCACCAGTGAAATGCAGATCGAAATCATGGAGAGATTATCTCATCCCAGATAAGACAGCTATTATAAAAACAAAACAAGGGAACCAGCTGTTAGCGTAATGGCTATGTCACTGGACTCCCACATAGTCGACCGTGGTTCACATCCTGGACCCAGTGGCTTAAACTCATGCCAGGCGCGTGTGTGTGTGTGCCCAAGATCCCGAGAGGAGAATGGAGGAGAAGGAATTGCGGCGTGACCATCCCCTCTGGGGGTGATTTCTCGCTTTCTGTCTCTCTGTCTCTCTCTCTGTCTGTCTGGCGAGTGCACGCCCCCTATAGCAAAAACCTCTAAAAAAAAAAAAAAGTGCTGGCAAGGATGCAGAGAAGGGGGACCTCGTCTCCACTGCTGGTGGGAGTGTAAATTAGTCCAGCCGTTTTAGAAAACAGTATGCAACTTCCTCAAGAAACTAAAAGTGGAGCTGACATACGATCCAGGCATCTCACTACTGGGCATACATCCAAGGGAAAGGGAGCCAGTGAGCTGTAGAAATAGCCGCACTCCTGTGTTTATTGAGACACTTTCCCAAAAGCCAAGGTATGGAACCAGCCTAAGAATTCATCAACAAATGAGTGAGTAAGGAAAGTGAGGGGAATGGAATCCTGTTTGGTCACAAAGAATGAAGTCTGGCTAGCTGCAGGGGTGCGCACGTGCATGCCAGTCCAAGTTGGCTGGGGCTGGGGGAGAACTGGGGCATGAACACCCTATTGAGCCTCTCTCTCTCTCTCAGAAGAAGTGGATAAATGAACTTAGAAAAAGTAAGGGCAAAAATGGAATCTCGTCATCTAAGACAACACGGGTGAGGCTGGATGGCACTGTGTTAAGGGAGACAGGCCAGGCACAGAAAGAGAAACACCCCCTACGCTCACTCATAGGTAAAAGCTGAAAAGTATAACCTCATAAAAGCAGACAGCAGCGCGGTAATTACTAGAGGGTGGGGAGGGTGGTCGGGAGAGAGGGAAGGAGAGATGCTGGTTAATGGAAGTAAAATTACAGAGAGATAAGAGGAATAAGTTCTAGCATCATGTAGTACGATTAACTATAGTTAACAAAAACAGATTGTATGTCTCAGATTCACTCTTCATTCAAAGAGGACTTTGAATGTTTCTGACATAAAGTAATCACAAATGTTCGAGAGGATGTGTATGCTGATTATCTGGCTCATCACTAGCTACTGCATTCTACTAAAACCTCACACTGTAACTCATAAATACGTGTCAGTATAAGCCATACTGAAGATCAGGGGCCAGTAGGAGGCAGGGTGGCTAAGGTGACTGTTCGGAAATTTGGTTGGAATGAAAAAATAGCAGGAAAGCTCTTTATTGTCCTTGTGCTTGAATTCAAACCATCCCTAGAGGAAGTCAATCCAAAAACATCGCCTAAAACTGCTGAACTTCCATCTGGATCAGAATGCCAGTCTCGCCCCATGTGACCTGTCTGGGTTATGGCCTCTGCAGCCTGGCACGCCGGGCGCTCAGAGTCGGACCCCCTGCTCTCCCAGCGTCGGCACTCCATGATAGCTTCGTTAGCCGAATGGACCTCCTGGTTCACCCAAGCACGCAGCTCCAGGCCCTCCCTCCACCACCTGCTCTACGAGGCCCCAGGCCCTCCCCTGAGAGCGAGTCACCCCCGAGCCTTGCACCTGTTCCGTTGGCCACGTTCTGCTTATTCTCACGGCACTCTGGGCACAGAGCAGCACACACTGAAGTTCTGTCAAGGAAACAGCCAAGGCTCAGGTGTTGTAGTGCAGCCGTGGCTCACCCCTTAATGCCTGGAGCCCCATGGGAGGTCAGGGTTCATATCTTGGAGTTGCTGGGACATGCTGGGCACTCGTGTATATGCCTGTGATCCTGGCTGACTAGTCTGTGGGGAGGGGTGGCATGAGACCTTATGGGGGTTGCTTCTTTCTATGTCTTCGTATTTCTCTTATAAAATAAATTATTTATCTATGTATTTATTTTAAGAGAAGAAAGCAGTAGAGACCAAGGATATCTTTTGGACAGATAACGGTCACTGAATTAACGATTACATTAGGGGCTGTGATCCTTGCCGGCTTTCAGTGTTCTCATCTACGAAATGGGTGGAAGCTGGGAGCCACGGTGCCTGAGTTTCCAAAGGATTCTGATAATCCTGGAAAATTCCGTGCTCAGACCTTCTAGAAATAGTCCTTGTGAGTGATCTAGATTTAGCTCCAGTCCACAATGCTGAAAACCTTGGGGCCAGGCATCCCAGGCATCCCGGGAGCTTTGCCAGGCTGCCCGGCCATCTATCTCCCCTTCAAGAAGGGCTCATCCTCTGTTGACCTGTCGCCAGCCTCAGGCTAGTCCACCTGCTTGCTGTCAGGAGGAAGGGGGAACTCTAGAGAGGGCTTCCGGTGACAGCCGGCCCGGGGAGGGAGCCTGCAGGGGCTGGGCTCGTGTTCAAGCTCCAGTGTGTGCTGTGAGCAGGGGTGAGGTCAGATGCCCCGTATTAATCAAGGCTGTCACTTCAATAGAAGCAACAAAGGTATTACCTCGTTAACTGATGAACTCATTCACTTTCTCCCTTTACTTTCGTGTTCATTTATCTTCTCCTTTTTCCAAACGAAATGAGGGTGATTATGTGTATCTCGGTGGTCATTGTGATGGTAATTGGCAAGGTCTGGGAGGACCTGCCTCCAGTTCTGGCACCGGCACCGCTCAGCGTTCTCACAGCACCGGAGATCTGTTCCTGTTAGCCCTCTCACTGAGAGTCTCTCGGCTTTGTCTCCAGCTGTCACCAACCAAATTGAGTTTTCCATAAGACTCCATTCTTTTCTCTTGTCTTTCAGGTTGTTTTTTGTTATTATTATAGGGCACATGTGCTTGCCAGAGAGACAGAGCGAGGGAAAGTGAAAAATCATTCCCCGGAGGGGATGGCCACACTGCAAACCCTTCTCATTCATTCTCTTCTTGGGATTTTGGGCACAGGCACCCAGCATGTTTTTCAAGATGCCAGGTCTGGAGCTGAAACTGCATGGTCAACCGTGTGGGATCCAGTCCCCTTGGCCACCACACCACCAGCTGGCCCCGACACTCCACTCGTTCTGCTGGGATGAGCTATGAAGAAAATGAAGACTGTTAGACTGACCATCTAGGGAGACCAATGGTCCCAGTTTACCTGCGACCGAGGGGGTTATCTGGAAGATGAGACCTCTAGTTGCAGGATGGGAGCATACAACAACAAATTGGTCACCATGATCCAATGGGCTGGAGGGTGAAGACAGAATTCTGACTACCTTTTCCTGTTCCGAAGTTGTTTCCAGGGCGTCCTGGAAGAGTCATGCCTACAAACTAACAGAAGCCAGTGAGCATGAACAGACCACTGTGGTCCATTAATGGGGGACGCTATCCTGTCCCAGGCCTGTGTTTTGATGATGCATGGTCAGCCTTTTTACCTCTTAGCACAGACATTCATTAGCTGATTTCTTTCAGGAACAGAGACTTGTGTTTTTCTTTAACCAATTACTAATTGAAGAATTTCAAACTCACCTATAACCTCCAAGCCTCCACTTCCAGATGTCCCACCTTTGGGGGCCAGGCCAATGTAGACTCCTTATGCTCATCGACCTCTCCTGCTCTTAAAACTACATAGAAGGAACCTGCTGTGAGGCAGGCATTTCTACCTGCTTCCATCTCTAGGTCTCAGAAGCGAACCCCTGAGGTGCAGTCTACGAACTCTTGGGATTTACGAAAGCCTTCACAAGTTTGTTTCCCATCATCCCCTTACACGAGGAAGCAGCTGAGGCTCACGGGGGCTGAACCAACTGCTCAGAATCTGTCCAGCTGACGGCCTCAGTGTGGGACGCTCTCCCCAGATATGCAGGGCCTGTCATTAGCAGAGCAAGTGCCCCGAGATGATGCCCCACTCGCTTCCCTATTGGCCGCTTCTATCTCGGTGGATGGCTTGCGACAGGTGCTGCATGGTCATGTATGTGAAATGCCCAAATGCCTGTTTGCGTGAATGAATGGAAATGCACCTGAACAGGAAAGCCTGGAAAAGCGTGCCCGTATCTTGGCTCTGCTACTTGACTTTGCGTACTCGCTTCTGCTTTCTGGCCCTGCTTTTCTACCTGTAATGTGACTTCCTTAAACCTCATAGTTCCTCATTTCTGTCTTCGTGCCCAAGATCCGTGTGATGCAGCACAGGAAACAGAAAGTAAGCTCTCTTCCACTCTCTGGAAACCAAATCAAAGATGCGCTGAGAGAAAGGAGAGAGAAACTCCTTTGGCGTAAGGATCTGAAGTGGGCCAGAGGGGCCACAGCGGAAGTGCAGCTGACCCACAGGGGAAGGCCCTGAGATGGAGCCTATCGGGGACCTCCCTGCGTATACCTGATGGGCGTGGAACCCCGATCTGAGGCCAGCAGTGCGCAGTGCTGGGTCTCCGTGTGAAGACCCTGTGCTTGTCTCCTGTCTCTGAGAAGAAACAGATAAATAAGCTTTAAAAGTCCTGGAGTTACTAGGCAGCAGGACTGGCCATGTGTGGGTCACAGTGCAAGATGAAAATGTGAATCCTTCATTAAAGATTTTTAGAAAGGAGAGGGGACATCAGAGGAACTTGGTCAATATTTCCAAATAACCGAAAGGGTGGACCATACACAGCACAGAGCTGTGAACATGGGTGCAGATGTGCTTATGGCCCTGCTTTGACTGTTACACGTGCTGTGCACATTTGTGAAAACCACACTGTACCTCACAAAGCTGTCTATCGATCATATATTAATTAAGTTAGGAATTATGAGAAACATGACTATTACAAAGTTTTAAAGAATTTCAAATGACAATAGCAGAACGTTAACTTGGCACACACACACACACACACACCGTTTTTATTTTTAACAGAGTCAAGTTCTGTCACGGTCCTCCTGCCTAAGTCTCCCAAGTAGCTGGGACCACAGACACGCACTGCAACACTTGGCTTTCAGGGTGTACCAGGCACTGAACCCAAACCTCCCCTATAGGCTCAGCCAGCTACCATAACTGGGACTCGAGAGCAAGCTCTTCTGAAGGGGGTGCTGTGGTTTCACACCCACGAAGCCAGCCTGCAAGTGTCTACCTGAGTTTGAACATGCAGCTCTTGCTCTGGCTCTGGTGGAGTGTCTCTCTTCGGGAACCAGGGCCTACAGACTCGCAGAGCCTGGAGTTGGGGAGCTGGCGGTGATGGCAAGCAGGGCCAAACCTCTTCCTGGTGGGTTCCCAGATCTCCCTCAAAGCTACTTACTGAGTCACAGAGCCATAGAGTGGCAGGTGATTTAAGGTGTTTTGTTTTGTTTTGTTTTGTTTTGTTTTGTTTTGTCGGGGAGAGAGGTTTTTGCTATAGGGTGCATGCGCTCACCAGAAAGAGAGCGAGATGGAGAGACAGAAAGCGAGAAATCACCTCCCAGGAGAGATGGCCACGCCGCAATTCCTTCTCCTCCATTCTCCTCTTGGGATCATGGGCATGCACGCACACACGCCCAGCTTGAGTTTAAGCCACTGCCACCGGGTCCAGGACTCTAACAATGGCTGACTACCTGGGAGTCCAGCGCGAGAGCAAGCTCTTCTGAAGGGGGTGCTGTGGTTTCACACCCACGAAGCCAGCCTGCAAGTGTCTACCTGAGTTTGAACATGCAGCTCTTGCTCTGGCTCTGGTGGAGTGTCTCTCTTCGGGAACCAGGGCCTACAGACTCGCAGAGCCTGGAGTTGGGGAGCTGGCGGTGATGGCAAGCAGGGCCAAACCTCTTCCTGGTGGGTTCCCAGATCTCCCTCAAAGCTACTTACTGAGTCACAGAGCCATAGAGTGGCAGGTGATTTAAGGTGTTTTGTTTTGTTTTGTTTTGTTTTGTTTTGTTTTGTCGGGGAGAGAGGTTTTTGCTATAGGGTGCATGCGCTCACCAGAAAGAGAGCGAGATGGAGAGACAGAAAGCGAGAAATCACCTCCCAGGAGAGATGGCCACGCCGCAATTCCTTCTCCTCCATTCTCCTCTTGGGATCATGGGCATGCACGCACACACGCCCAGCTTGAGTTTAAGCCACTGCCACCGGGTCCAGGACTCTAACAATGGCTGACTACCTGGGAGTCCAGCGACATAGCCATTACGCCAACTGCTGGTTCTAAGGCAATGGTTTTCAGCCTCACAGACCATTTGGCAATGTCTAGAGACATATTTGGTTGTCACATCTTGGGGAGGGGCTGCTGCTGACACAAAGTGAGGGAAGTCAGGAACGCTGTTTAACACCCGCAGAGCACACCACAGCACGCACCGCAAAGAGCTGTCTGGCCCTGAACGTGACTAGGCTCAGAAGACCTACCTAGACTCAAAGTACACACTGCATCTAAAAGTCACCCCATGTGGCAGGCCTCTCAGTCTTCGTTGCTTCCACTTTCACCACGTGGAGTGCCTGTATCTCACCAATGTCTTCAACACACTCGCTCTCTCCTGCTCACCTTGTCTACTGGTCTGATGTCACTTCTACATCGTGAATAGCACTGGATTCTGAGGGACTTCCCAATGTCCCGGATCCCTCAGACCATATGATGGAGAGGTAAGGTTAACATGGCCTTGGATGAGCAAGTAAAGGGGCACTGCTATCTGCTCACGTAAATGCACTCTGCTTACCATCCTGCTTTCTGATTAAGACTTTAAAAAACTCAACGAAGTTTGCCATATTAATGGCCTCCTCATGGATACATATTAAACTTGACCAGTTTTTAAGTGCAACAGGGAAGGGAATGAAACATGAATAGATGCGAGTGAAAAATGAACAGTTCACATATTCACACGCCCACGCACAGAATATAATCGAGGGTTTCTGTACACACCTATGATGGTGAGGATGACAACCTTTCAGGAATGCAGAAACACAATCCACTTGTCCCTCTCATTGGAGGCCCCCGACCTTGCATACCCAAGGGAAGGTAAGAAACAGGAAGCACATGTAAGAGAGAGGACAGTTGTTGGCTAATTTCTCTTCTGGCACATCTGGCTGAGGAAACTCAGTGGACACTCCCAGGTGGAAGTGGAGCCAGGAGGGTACAGAAGGTCCCCCAGGACAGTTGCAGAAAATGAATGAGCACAGTGGGCCCAGGGTGGAGCCCCGAGGAACCCCAACCTCTAGAGGAAAAAGGGGATAACAAGCTCACGAACTAAACTGAAAAGAAATGCCCCCCCCCCAAGTGTGAGAATAACTGAGATGGCATGAAGGAAGCCAAGGTAGAAGAAAAGGAGGTCAAGGCCCAGGTGAGCATCAGTCCCGAAGGCAGCAGAGAGATGCGGAAAGACAAAGCCTGAGAGCTTAAAAAATGGCCATGACTTTCTCTCGTTATAAACTAAAACCTGGAGCCGAGGGGAGCGGGTTTGGGGGAGTGTGGAGCAGAGAAAAGGCTCAGGAGGCAAGTCGGTTCATCCCTCCAACACCTGTCCCCGCTCTACCAGGACCCGTTTCTGACCGTGGTACATGCACACCCTGCCTGGTCTCTGGTTTCACCCCGAGGGAGCAGAGACAGGCACATGTGGCCTGCGAGGCTGCGTGATACTCCCGTGAGAGCGGAAGTGATAGGTGATTTAGCAACTGTTCGTGACTTCTTTTAACGTGTGGGCTAAGGCTAACAGAAGAGATTTGGATTACCAACGACTGCACACCTTCCGGATCTAGAGTGTGAATTTTGTACAGCATCTCACTTTCCTCCACTCCAGTGTGGAGCTCATAAAGGTCGAGATGGCAAATACCTGTGTGAATTGTATCAAATTGTAGGAACCCCCAGGGTAGGTGGCGTAATGGGCTAAATTGTACCCTTTCCCAGCTCATATGTTCAAGTCCTATTCCTCAGAGATAGGTATTTAAATAGATAATCAAATTAAAATGAGGCCATAAGGTGAGCCCTGTAAGAAGATAAGTTTAGGACACAGATCATACAGGAAGCTGACCAGGAGAAGACCCAGGGAGAGAAGATCACCTATGAGCCCAGGGAAGAGGAAGAAACCAACCCTGAGGAGATCTTTCCTCAAGGGCCTCGCAAGGAACCAACATGCTGACGCCTTGATCGTGAACTTCAGCCTCCAGCACTGCGAGAAACCCGTTCCTGTGAAGTCATGCAGGCCGTGGTCCTCTGTTCCAGCAGACTTAGCCGAGTTGTCCAGGCTTACACAAGTGCAGGCCTGTTCTCACTTGGAGTAGCTTGTCCAGTGCGAGAGCAGCTAGTCATTGAGGACCCAGAATATAATGTTTTTCCTGTCAACTTTTATTCTTAGTTGTAACATGGCTGAAGAGGAAAGAGGAAAGATTTCTTCCAGTGTGGTCTATTCATTTTACTAGGGAAGTTTTCCTCACATTTGGAACTTTGCAAGTTTAACAGCACAGACATAAGCTGCATGACCATCTCTGCCGTGGGGAGTCTAGAGAAGTGATTTTAGCAGTGCTCCCTTCCTCCCAGATATCACAGGGCTTTCACCAAGAGGTGGAGGAGTGAATGGTTGTTGAGTAGACAAACCCCAGGGTCTCAGCATGAGTTCAGGTACCTGCTAAAACACTAAGCCGCATGGTCTATAGAAAGACCTTGCCATGGTGTCAGGGTCAGCTGTTACGCTCACAGGACCATCTCCTGTGAAAAAGACTCAGGGCCAGGGTGATAGGCACTTTTCGTGATGGAGAATGCAAGGGCTCACAGTCCATTGTCTGCTCCTTCCTAAGCTCCTAGGGAAGCTACACCTCACAGCCTCTCACCAGAGGTGGCACCAGCGAGTGCTTCTGTCCTGTGGGCTGTGAGCCCCATACCTTGCCCCTCCTGGGTGATAGCGCTGTAGAGTAGGGTCTGCTTCTGTTTCCCTTGCCAGGACTTCAAGGCCATGTATTCCAGATGTCAAGTCTAAAATTGAAGGATGACCTTTCCCACATCGGACATAACATGAACCACAGAATACCTACACTTCCTCAGTTAACCATCAGAACCTTGGGGTTAACTCATTCATTGTTAGCCTCCCAAGTGCCCTCACTACCTGCACCAGTGCTTCATACTCTCATTCGTCCAGTAGACTAATCTCAATAGAGCAGCAAGAGTAATGCTGTTATCACAGTCCACAGCCCCTGGCCCTCAGGGGTCTCACTCAGAGCAAAACCCACCATCCTCCTTCCATATACTTCCACCCCTCTGCCTCTGATCCTCTCTGTCTCCTCCCCCACAGTTGCTGTTCCTCCGCAAGTAGGCCATGCCCCCAGAGCCTCTGCATCCGTTGGCCTCTAGTCCTCACGCTTGTCTGCACCAAGGCTTGTTGTCTCACGTTCCTACTCTCTTGCTTCCTCTGGGTCTTTGCTGAGATGTGCCATTCTCAGTGAGGTCTTCCTTCACCATTCCACTTACACTACACCCCACCTTGACCTCTTATGTATCATGTCTCTGCATCAGTCTCTGCACCAACTAGTATAGTTATGTATGTTCGATTAGCTGGACCCAACATCATCAGATTGGATAATAACATACTCTTCACAAAAGCTGAGAGGTTAGTCTGTTTACATCCCCGCTGTCTCTCATGCCTAGAGTCATGCCTAGTCCATGGCAGGCACCCAAGACCTGCCAACTACATGATCTGGAGCTTTGCAAACAGGAAGTTGACTGGAAGAGACTCTCATTCCTGGGATTTATCCCCACAAGAGAGGGGTAGAAGTAGTACTGGGACAAAGAAACTGAAGTGCAATATGGACTCTACTCTCCTCTGCCCAGCAGAGCCTTAGCTAAGTCAGGAGCTTTGGTGGACCCAGGGTATTTCCAACTGAAGCCAGGTGACTGGGCTCAGTGCTCTGAGTGGGCCAGGTATGGGCTGTGAGTTGCCTCTGGTATGGACAAAATAACCCCTCCTTGGGGTGAGTCACACAGAGGATCTCCACTGAACTCTGTCAGCCATGGACTGACTCCACACAGTTTGGTATCCAGTCCCTCACCACAGCACCCCTGGGGTCCAGAAGTAAGCTACCTGCAGTGTCCTGGCAATGTGATCACAGCATTGTAAAGTAGTGGACTCTTGGCTCTGCCCTTTCTATTTCATGCTTCTCTGATCCACTAGGAATTCTAGAATGTTCCATGCATATGGCATCAGGTGCATGGAGTTCCAACTCTCCACAGGAAAAGGGTCTCAGGCTTAGATTTGGGGTACATGAGGAAGACTAACTCTTGGGCTCAAGCTTGGCCATATCCTCCAGCACCAAGAACAAGGAGCACCATATTGGGTGTCAATGCTCCTTCTGAACCAGTAATGACATCAGTTTTCCTCTCTGACACCCACCACTTCTTATTCCTGTTCTCAAAGACTTGAAAACCTAAGCAGGAGATGACCTGTATAATTACAACCATGAAATTTCCAACTGTGGGTCTCTATAGGTATATTAGAAAACTCTGTTTCTTCTAAACAAAGAAAATAAAGCAATGCAACAAGGTTGTCCTTTATATTTAGCTGACAGAAAATGTATAACCCAAGAGCACATGGCCAACTCAACACATCTTTAATGCCAGGATTACCTATTCTGAGAATTAAAGTATCTTAAAGAAGACAGAGTCTTCAAGTTGTAGCAGATGTCTTTGCAGTATCAGTCTCTCTTCTGTTCTCCCTCTGGGCCTCAGTTACCAGGATAATAACGGAGTTGTAGCAAGTGTTCAAATAAGGAACTTTAGGGAAATGAGGAAACCTGTAAAAGGCAGGGAAAGAAAAATGTGAATATAGCTGAAGACCAGCCTCAGATAGATACCACAGGTAGCTGTGGTGGCTTATCCTGCCTCGAGCCAAAAGTCAGAGACTGGCTTATGGACACCCTCTAAAGAAAGGAGAGTAACTTCTGAGGAAGACAATGCCAACTCCCATAGACCAAGGAAAATTTTCTAGGGAGCTTCACATCTTACTCTGTGAGCAAAACTCACAACAGATGGAGTCTGGGCACAGGGGTAGGGATATAGACAGATCTTCAACTATGGCCCACGACAGTCCACCCCTTGCACTACTCATATCCACTTACTTCCCATATCAGTCCCAAATTTGTAACTGCTTCTCAAAAATTTGGATTATTTACAATTTGGAGGAAACTTTGAAAAAGAAATTTAATGGAACAAACTATAGCACTTGCTGGTGGAGTTGGTCCCAAGGCAATAAAGGACATTCATTATCTCCCTCCTCTGCCATGTACCCTAGAATCCCTCTCCTCCTCAGTGCCTATGCTGGTCTAGATGGCTCCCTGGTGGAATGAGCCAGACCTTCATATCCTGAGGGAAATGAGTCCCTGGTTATCATCTGTTTATAAGCTCCTAGTTATGATATAGTTCAAATTGGGCCTAAGAGTACAAAAGATGCCCCAGAGGATGACCAGAGTGACTTCTGCATTTCTACCTGCCCCAATTATGGTGACAGCATCAACTACACATACATTCCCTCCTGTCAATCAACTGGCACAAGGAACAATTTGATGTAATCATGCAGCAGTACAAGACTTGCTGTGGCTCTTGGTAGATTTATATTACATTCCTTGGAGACGCTCCCCGTCTCTGGGAACTGGGACCTCTAGATCCATAGAAATCACATTTTTAGGAACATTCAGAGTGCATATTTCCCACATGAGTCTCTGTGAGTGACAATGAGCAGGACCACTCCTGCCCCACCTCCAGGTTCCCTGATGCATGGATTCTGCATACTGCGGACAGAGTAACATGTGACAGTTACTGGATTATGGGGGTAACTGCCAAGCCAGTGCCTCCAATACACCTTTAGGTCATCTATGGAACCTGTGAGGTAAGCCACTTTGGGTGGCATGGCATATAACAGGACCGAAACCTCCCATGATCAGTGCGTCCACTGCTACATCCCCTGACTGCACAGTGGGCCCCATGGTCTGAAGCAGTCACGCCAGGTTCTGTGTCATAACTCTAGGTTCTGCATGAGTCCTAGGACATGGGTGCTGGCAGAGGCACACTCAGAATACATGTCGTCCCCAGTCAGGATGAGCCAGTGCCTTTTATACCATGGAAAGACCCAGTGGAATCAATGCACCACCGGTGACTGACCCTGATCTGTCCATGCATTGATTGGCAGATGGCCACCAGCTGGTGGGTGCCTTCTCAATAGCAGCATGTAGGAAATGCCAGCAGAGGTAAGACAGCTAATCTGGAATTGTTAGAACGCATTTATTATGGATTTTTCCAGCTGTAACTGTGTTTTTTTTCTGATTAATAAGTCATTTATTTATTTGTTTACATATTTTAGAGAGATTTTTGTTATAGGGCAAATGTGCTCACTAGAGAGACAGAGAGGGACAGAGACAGAAAGTGAAAAATCACCCCCCAATGAAGGATCGCCACACCACAATCCCTTCTCCTCCACTCTCCTTTTGGGATTTTGGGCATGCACACACATGCACCCAAAATTTTCAAGACACCAGGTCTGGGACTCAAATCACGGTCAGCCATGTGGGAGTCCAGTGACATAACCATTACGCAATCTTCTGGTCCCTAAGTCATCTTTTATTTTAAAAGCAGATAGCTGGGCTGTTAGTTCAGTGTTTGCAAATCAAAAAATAAAAAAAAATGTATAAAGGAGAGAGAAAGAGGGAAAGAAAGGAATTAACCTATACATTCCCCCCAAAATAATATAATGATTTTAAATTGCAACCCATATTCAAATGTTCGTGTATTTATGGATGTGCCAGAAATTGAATGCTGTCTTAACCAACCATCTATTTAACTTAAAAATGTCTAAGATTTCTATTGGGTGGTTGGGGGTTCATTCGGTCTCTGCTTGAATGTCCCAATGAGTGGCAGTTCTTAACTCCTGAAGTCACTGCTCTGTCACCCACACATCTGACTAGAAGAAACAGAGAGGAACACATTCACTTCCTGAATATGCTGCCTGGGACTCAAGAACGCCCAGTCCTTCCTCTTCATGAAAGGATTTCATGTATGTAGACCAGCAAGCAAGCCAAGAAACTCCCTTTTTCCTGCCCCTCAACTCCATTTTTCCAAAGTACCCAAATTTGGAGTAAAGCAAACTGAGTTTTCTCAGTACACCCATAACAAATCCCAAAGTCACTGCAGTGGTGCTTGAGGCGCCACGTGATTGTGATCTGCCCCTGCCTATGACTCCCCAACACGTCCATTTTCTCTGCCCCTCCCTCCCTCTTTAATCCTACCTCCCTGGTCCCTGGGTGCTCCCCAAGTCCACAGAGCTCACCACCACATAGGACCCTTATCTTCCCTGTCCCCTTTTCTTGGAATACTTCCCTCACAACACACCACTGTCCTCACTCAAACCCTGCTATGATGTTACTTCCTCAGAGGGGCTGCCTGACTTCCTTGTAGATGTGGTGACATCCCTCCCTGCTCTTTACCTGCTCTGCTCTCCTTCATAGATCTTGTTTCTACCTGACATCTATCTATGCATATGAGTAGGGGTAGTCTGCCCCAGCTCCAACTCACTGGAATATGGACTCCATGAGAGAAGGGCCTTGGCATTGAATAAATACATGGATGAGTGAGTAACTCAATCATGCCTGCCCATACACCCATAACTCAGCTGTCCTCCTGCAGTCGACCTCCAGCCTGCCTCTATCCTTTGGTAAATTGTGTTATCCAGAACTATAACATTCCAAGTGTGGTTTTACTTCCTTCGTGAAATTGGGCAAGTCAGTCAATCACCTGGGCTTCAGTTTCACACATGTCGACCTGAGATGATAACGATACCCAGATGTCATCACAGTGTGATGAAGTGCTTTGCAAGTGGGGAAGTGCTACCTCAATGCAGGGCAGAGTACATGGTGTATTTATTAATCAGTGCCTGGAGAGGGCCCCGCTCACTTCACTGCTGGTAGCTACTCTGGGAATAGTGCTCTGCCTGGGGATGCAATCAGGAATCCCATCTTCTTCGTAGAAGCTGAGAGCCCCCTGGCTGACCCTCAGCTCAGACCTTCAGTGCAAGGCCTAGCCAGCTCAGAGGGCCTGCAGAAGGGCCTCTCTCCTAGTGAGGGCCAAGCAAGGGCAAGAACACCTGGAAGCTGGCTTGGAAAACAGCCTCACCGAGTTTCATTATCCCCTTCTTCTGCACTCCAGTGACCCTAAGATGAGACAGTATCAGGTTGAAAGCTGAACAACAGCTGTGAGGAAGCCCACAAGCCAACTTCCAAGCACTGAAACCTCCAGAAAGGAAAACAGCCTTCTCTGTTCTCAGGAAGCTGGTGGGGCCACTCAGAGCACAGGCTTAGTTCAGGAAGACCTGGTGTGTTTTCCTTGTGTCTCTCCCTGGGCTGGTGGCAAAGTGTACTCAATTCTGGACTACTTTTTTTGTCTGAAAGATGCAGACAACTAGGTCATGTCTTCATCCTCTTCCCTCCTGAAAGGCCAGAGGTTGCTGAAAGTGGGCCTCCATTCTGACTGGGTTCTGCAGGCTTGTACGAACTGTTGGTATTTTGAATGCTCCCAAAGCGAGGCCATCTTTGGGGAATCCCCATCACCAAACCTGCTGGGTTGATGTTCATACCATCCTTCATGATAAGTGACCTCAGGATGGCTTGCAGACTCATCCCTGGCAAGGGACAAAAGCACACTTTGACACACGACAACCAGAAGGCCTTCCTTCAGCTCAAGGTGCTTCCCTTTCCTAATAGAATGGCCACTGAACAGGAAGAAACTACTCAGGACAGTCCTTCCCAACTCCTCACTCCCGTCCAGGAAAGAACTTCCCAGGAATGAAAGCTCACTGCTGGTCCCTTCCCACTGGGAAGGACAGTTCGTGGATAGGGCACTTTTTGAAAATTCCATGTTTATTGGGCACAGAGTGATGTGATCTATGAAGATCAACTTTAAGGGAGTTGCTGAGACATGTGAATCATTTCCCATGGGAATCACCTCTTCTTCCTCCTTGTAAAGGTGATCACAGGCAAAGAAGTAATGACAGGCATGGAAGTCCTGTGGTTCAGAGACTCATACTCAAGGTTATTTGGTTTTTTTGCAGAAGTCAGTTTTTACCACTCATATACGATGGCTTGTCTACTGACTTGCTGTGTGATCCTGGGGAAATTGCTCTTCCTCTGGGTTTTTGTTTGGTTTTTGCTTTTAATTGCCACAGGGTGGATGTGTTCACTAGAGAAAGACAGAGGGAGGAAAAGCACTCCCCCATGGGATGTGCTGACACCACAGTTCCTTCTTCTCCATTTCTCTATCTTGTCAGGATTTGGGGACATGCATGTATGCATACCTGGCATGATTTCCAAGTTGCCCAGACTGGGACTCAAACTGAAGCTGGCCATGTGAGGTCAGGCTCCCCTAACCACAAAGCCAGGGGCCCAGCCCTCTTTCGGGTTTTGTTGTCCTTTAACACAGCTAGAACAGACAGCACCTAAGAGCTAGACGGAAGCTTAGAAAACTCTAGTCTAATTTCTGATCTTATAAAAGGGGAAGGAAAGTTCTAAGGAGAGGACAGGGCTTGATTTCTGGCTCCCAAAGATTCTGAGCTCTAAATTCCAAACAACTTACGCAACCACTGCAGAGTGCTGCTAACTGATGTATGGAGACAGCCCACCCTGACAGGTTTAAATCCTTCCTCAGATGGGACTGCCAGTGATGAAGATGGAGTCTGGATGAAGTGCTACTTCAGAATCCTGTTCACTTCCTTGTACATGTCTCTGTCAAGTCATGTGAGGTGAAGAGGAAAGACAGTGGAACTGAAACCAACTTCTGACCCAGCTGGAAAAGGGGCTGGAGGAGGAACTCTCAGGCAGCGTGGAAAAGGGATGGGTTAAAGTATTCATCTTCCTAGGACAGACTCTAAGGCTGAGCCTATTGAGTGGTGAGATGCATTCGCTCTGGGTTTTTAAGAAAACTTTGACTCTGCTTCTTGGGAGTCCTGTGGATCCTTCATCTTTCCTTTTCCCACCCTCGGAGAGAGAACCTGGTATCAGAAAATCCGGAATCAGACAAACAGGAATAGGGAGCTGGAGGGTTCGGGAATGCCTGCCTCCCAGCTCATACTACAAAGAAATGTTCTAGTAAGTATCTTTGGAGTCAGTGTAATTTGTTTCAGTCTCCTTCACAAGTTATCCTTTCTCTCTCTGATTTTTTTAAGAGAGATTTTTGCTGGAGAGACAGACAAAAAAACAAGAAATCACTCCCTAGGGGGAATGTCCACACAGCAATTCCTTTCCCTCTTGGGATTTTAGGCACGCATGCACATGTGCCTGGTGTGAGTTTTAAGCTGTTGGGTCTGGGACTCAAACCATGATCAACTACATGGGAGTCCAATGACATAACCATTATGCCACCTGCTGGTCTCTCTCTCTGATCTTTCAATGTTGATGTCCCCAGACTTTTAAGTTTTTCTTTCATCTCTCTATTTGAAGTCAATCATCTCCCACCCCTTTGAGGATGGAATAAAAATTGTTGGTCCCCTGTCAAGAACGGCCATAAACACATATGTGGAAGTGCAGGTCACAATTGCAGGGGGACCAAAACCCTTGTTCCATGCACAGTGGAGGACCCCATGCACTCCGTGGAAGGAGGAAACACCTTATCTCCATCGCGAAGTTCATGAATCTCATTGACTTCTCCTTTGCAATGAGTACTGATTAGTACTGCTGGTGCCTACTTGTTTACTGTCACTCTTTTCAAGACCCTTGGAGGTATTTAATTTGATTGACTTTTCTCTGTCCCTAATGGCTACGATACTCCACTTACTGGGGATTAATAAAATGAAGCCCTGTTTAAAAGAGTAAATACGGTAAACGTTGAGCATTTTAGATACATCCTTGAATAGGAGTTAGGAACACTGACTTTGGGGAAGAGAACTAGGTTTAAAATTCAAACAGGATCTTAACTTTGAAATTTCTCATCTATAGAATTTTATTAATAATAGCACTTATTCTAAAGATTATACTGAAGATTTAAATGTGATAATGAACCTGAAGTGGTTAGCAGAGTGCCCTTCACAAATAAACATTTCCTATGAACATGTTATTACTATTTAGTGCTATGAACCTTAAGTTTATTATTAAGATGAAATAGTTATTTCTAAAATTATGTGAGAGGAACTGGCATCTGGCATAATCGTTACGTCGCTGAACTCCCACATAGTCAACTGCAGTTTGAGTCCTGGACCCAGCAGCTTAAACTCACACCAGGAACATGTGCATGCATGCCTAAGATCCCAAGAGGAGAAGGGAGGAGAAAGAATTGTGGCATGGTCATCCCTCCTGGGGGGTGATTTCTCGCTTTTTGTCTTTCTGTCTCTTTCTGTCTCTCTGGTGAGTGCACATGCCCTATAACAAAAACCTATAAAATAATAAAATTACATGGGAAAGGGGCCAGCACTGTAGCCTACTGGGTAAGGGAGTTAGATCCCACATGGTCAACCACAATAGGAATCCTGGCCCAGTGAGCTGAAAAACACACCAGGGGTGTATGTGTGTGTGTGTATGTGTGTGTGTGTGTGTGTGTGTGTGTGTGTCCGTCCAAAATCCAGGTAGGATGAAGAAGTGGAGGAGAAGGAATTATAATATGACCACACCCTAGTAAGGAGTACTTTCTCCCCGGTGAATACATGCACTTTACTGTCAATAAAAAGACAAATAAATAAAATAATATGAGAATAAAAAATAGTCAAAGCAATCTTGAAGAAGAAAACGCTGGAGTATCTGTATTACATGATAGCAAAACTTCACACAAAGCTACAGTACTTTTTAAAAAATTTTTTGAGAGGTTTTTTTCTATAGGGCACGTGCACTCGCCAGAGAGACAGAAAGCGAGAAATCACCCCCCAGGGGATGGCCACGCCACAATCCCTTCTCCATTCTCCTCTCGGGATCTTGGGCACGCATGCACACGCACACATACCTGGAATGAGTTTAAGTCACCAGGTCCAGGACTTGAACCGCAGTCAACTACATGGGAGTCCAGTGACATCGCCATTACGCTAGTTTCCGGTCCCGAGGGAGGTCTTTAAGGGAAGTCGCAAGCAGAGAAGCCCTGTGCTGGGCAAGACCATGGTGCACCTGGAGTAAGAGCAAGAGCTGGGCAGAGAGCTGGAGAACTGGGCTGAGCCTCAGAAAGAATGTCATCCTTTTTTTTTTTTTTTTTTTTTTTTAATTGCCAGAAGGCGTATGCACTTACCAGAGAAAGCATCTAGGTGGGGGTTTGGGGGTCACCTCCCAGTGGGGCATGTTCACACTTCAATCCCTCCTCCTCCATTACTCCATTCCATCAGGGTTTGGACCACACCTGCACCAGTGCCTGGCACGTTTACCAAGCCTCTGGGGCTGGAATTCTGACTGCTGGCAGCCATGTGGGATCCAGCTCTTATCTACCAAGCTGCTGAGCCAGCCCTTCCCTTCCCCTAAATCAATGGGAACACTGGAAACTTTAAACAAGGCTGAAAATGATGCATTTGTGTTGCGAAATAAGGCAGCAAGCTTCCTCCCAGCAAAGGCCTGTTGGCCGTGTGAACAGTGCAAGCACAAAGAGCAGGGAGAAACAGACACTGGTCAATTCTGGGTGAGCGCTGTGCGACGAAGCTTCAGCAGGCTTTGACTGCTCCTGTTGCACAGTTCTGCATCTTACACATATTTTACATCAATATGCTTTGCATTTTCTCAGAGGAAAATAACGTGTGCTTTGTTTTTTTAAGTCAAATCCCTGCAGATGGTGCATCTCAGACAATAGGAATAAATTGCAGAGGAAATTGCCCTAATGTGACCCAGACTGGAACTGGGCAAGCTTTAAACATAAATAGAAAAGTCTTTTGATGATGTAATTTAAAAAGTGTCCTTGACATTCTTGAAGGTTTTAGCAGGCCCAAAAAAAGAAGAAAATAGAACTATGTTGCCGAAAGAAACCTTACAGTTCGCTCGTGTTTTACCATTGTGGGAAATGAAGCCGAGAACAGATGCTTCAAATCCACTCAATGACCAATGGTTTCTAAGCATCATTTTTAACCAAGCAGATGTTTAAATGTTTCTTTTAAATTTTTACAAATAATTGTTTCACTTATTTATTATTTACTTTTAATCACTATACATCTTCACAGCTAATGGTTAAATGTTAGGAAGTCTTCAATCATTAATGGCAAGCAGGATTTGACTGCTCCTGTTGCACAGTTCTGCATCTTACACATATTTTACATCAATATGCTTTGCATTTTCTCAGAGGAAAATAACGTGTGCTTTGTTTTTTTAAGTCAAATCCCTGCAGATGGTGCATCTCAGACAATAGGAATAAATTGCAGAGGAAATTGCCCTAATGTGACCCAGACTGGAACTGGGCAAGCTTTAAACATAAATAGAAAAGTCTTTTGATGATGTAATTTAAAAAGTGTCCTTGACATTCTTGAAGGTTTTAGCAGGCCCAAAAAAAGAAGAAAATAGAACTATGTTGCCGAAAGAAACCTTACAGTTCGCTCGTGTTTTACCATTGTGGGAAATGAAGCCGAGAACAGATGCTTCAAATCCACTCAATGACCAATGGTTTCTAAGCATCATTTTTAACCAAGCAGATGTTTAAATGTTTCTTTTAAATTTTTACAAATAATTGTTTCACTTATTTATTATTTACTTTTAATCACTATACATCTTCACAGCTAATGGTTAAATGTTAGGAAGTCTTCAATCATTAATGGCAACAAAACTTAGATTAGCTGAGAATTTGTACCAAATATGTACAAATTCCTCACGAAGGCTATGAGAAAAATACCTAACGCAGGAATTACAGCCCACACAAATCGAGTTTAACATACCAGAGCAATCATGGGGAACTTTGCCATCAGGACCTGTGGAAGGACAGACGTACAGGGCAGGTGTGCCCTACAGCTTAGATTGACTCTGTGGGAAATAGAAGGGAATTTAAGAAGTTTGTGGGAAAAAAGTAATAAAGTAAGAGTTTATTTCTGTACAAAAAAAAAAAGAAAGAAAGAAATCGAAACCCACGTGCAGGTTTCCATGGTATACATCTCCCATGCACCATCTGAAGACCTCCTCATATGTCACTGCTCCACATATGTTAAGCGTATATTCATTGCCATTCCAGTAAATATCCTGGCAGGACTGGTTGTTTGGTTGTTGTTGCTTTCTAAATCAATTTTATTGAGATAATTTACACTGAATAACATGCATTCCATTTCAAGTGTACAATCTGGTGACTTTTGGCAAACGTCTACATCAGCGTAACCACCACCCCGATTAAGATTTTCATTACCTCCAAAAATTCCACAGGGCTTTGTGTGATCTTAAATCCATACTTCAGAGTGAAGAGTCAAGATGCGCTCAGACAATGCTGAGGAACAGGTTGGAGGCTTTTATCTAACTAATAATAAAGATTAGCTTTAAAACCATAGTAATTAAGGCATCAAAATACATACTTACGCATTTCAGGAAAAAACACACTCAGATACGAACACCCCATATTCATACACCAAACATGGCATTTCAAGTCAGTTTTACTAGAATACAGTCATGTGGATTCGTTTACAGATTGTCTCTGACCACTTTCAAGGGCAGAGTTGAGCAGAGACCGTATGGCTTGTGAAACATAAAATATTTACTGTCTGATCCTCTGCTGAAAACTTGGCCATCCGTGCTCAAGACTTTTGGTGAATTCTGAAGCTGTATGATATAGGAGGCTAAAATGAGAAATTATTTGTATTCCTTTTCCCTATAATCATGGAAATTTAAAATTCTCTAACTCCTTTTATTCTCTCCCATATTTTGGATTATTGTTCTTATAAATTCAGTTTCACATTTATATTAAACTTTACCTTTCCTTTCTGTTCCACAGTTTCATATTTTCATGTGGGACCATTCACTTCTACATAAAGAACACCCTTTGGTATTTAATGCAGGTGCATGATATTAAATCAACTCACTTTTTTCCCAAGGTAATTTTATTTGCCTTCATCTTAGAAGTTTTGCTAAGTTACTTTTGCTAGACGTGGAATATATAGTGCTACTTTTTGTTTTCCTTTCAGCATTTCAGGGGTTAATTTTTGCATCTTTGACATATTACAAATCTAATACAAGTTATTCTTTATGCCAATGCCCTCACAATGCTAGGACTTTGGGATATTCAAATTCCAAAGATTACCTTCATATTTTAGGTTACAATTGATCAAGGGTCCACATTCTTATCACTGGGTAACTTCTAAAAGAAAAGTAACAGGTGTATAACTAACAATAGAAAGGTAAAAGGAACAATAAGTTATTTTTTTAAATCTAAAAGGAGGTCAAAAAGGAAGAGAAATTAGGACGTGAGATAAATAGGTGGATCAGATAGAAAACAGATAGTAAGAAGGCTGACGGAGCTCCAGCTACTTTTGTGCTTATTTTCATTGTCATTAGATTAAATAGCTCAGTTAAAATTCTCAGAGCATCAGAGGAGATAGAAGAGCAATCTCCAGAATACTTTGGCTTGCGGGGGTCATATATTTATTACAAGGGCAAGAAATATACAAAGTACTAAGGCAGAGCATGGATCTCATGCAAATTCTAACCTAAAAACACTGGGTTAGCTTTAAGGCAAAATCACTTTAAGGTGAAAACCCTACTAAAATAAAGGGACTGTTCCCTTATTCAGAAAAAAAAAAAAAAAGGTCAAGCCATCAGGAGAAAACAATTCTGAATCTGTATATACCTTTCAGACATATACACACAAGAAAATAAAAGCAAACAGAAACGAAAACTAACAGAACCAAAGGAAAAATAAAGAAATTCACAATGATACAGGAAATTTTATCACACTTCTCATAACAGCCAATAGATTAACATAGAGATTTTTTAAAAATCACAAACTTACATTAATTGACACATTTTGAGCACTGCATACAACATTGACCATATATTAATTTTCTCAAGTATATATGAATACTTTGCAAAATTGACCATATGCTGAATTATAAACCTTAGCAAAATTGAAAAGATTACAACTATTAGAACTATGCTCTCCGGTCATGGCAAAATTGAGCCAGAAATACATAGCAGAAAGATAATACAGGGCTGGCCCCAGGTCCCGGTGGTTGGAGGAGCCAGATCCCACGTGGCCAACTGTGCTGTTTCTATCCCAGATCTGGCCGCTTGAAAACCAAGCCGGGCCTGTGGGTGTGCTGTGCCCCAGGTCCCAACAGGACAGAGACATGGAGAAAGAAGACTGGAGTAGCCACATCCCACAGGGGCATGCTATCGCATTCTCTGTCCCTGTGTCTCCTTGGTGAAATCACCAACTACTTGTGAATTAAATGGAATACTTCTAAGCAGCTTGTGAATTAAAAAAAAAATCACAAGAAATAAAAGGCTTTTTAACTTAACACTAAAAATACAAAGCTTTATTAAGATAAACTAACTAAATCTAACTAAAGTAGTCCCTAGAGAGATGAATAGCCTCAAGTATATCTATTATAAAGTGAAAAAAGATAAAAAAAAATGTTATTCACCTCATTCTTCTCATGAAACTAAAAAAAGAAAAAGGAAGCATAGAAGAGGAAATAAAGGCCCTAAATTGATAAAACAAGACAAAAGTCCAAAACAGAGAAAATCCTCAAAGCCGAAGTCCACTCTTCAGAAATGCTAGTACAATGGGCACCTCGGAAAGATTGGCCTTGTTAGATTCCGGTTCTGTACGTGGCTTACTGTGTTACAAACATACTGTCCTATGGGCTACATGCTGTCTCGAGTGACTGGTTTTACTCTTTGCATTTTTATTCTTTGTGCTACCTAGAAGAGACAACAATTAGAAGCTATGCAAAATCTATCAAAAGACAAGTAATAAACGTGGAACCTTTCACCATTAGGATACTACATAGTATTTTTAAATGAATGAACTATGCCGAAATGTGTTGACGCTCACATAGTTTAAAAAGCAGTTAGCCTTCAGACGAGTACGGTCTGATACCATTGATCAAATATGGAAAGATGTTAAAGCCTGCTAGGCATTAAAATCAGTGGAGCACAGCAGTGAAGGACTCGGAATGTGGTTCAGACCCCAGCTTCCCTACCAGTGTCCGGCCCTGCAATCGCATCTCCTCCATGTACTCACTGCCTCCCTCCATAAAAGGAGGATGCTGTTGCCATCCATCCTGTAGGACCGCTGTGGGGATGGAATGAGCTGATCAATTCCCACCAAGTGCCTGGCACACCACAGGTGATGAGTAGCTGTCAGTTGTTGCCATTACTATATTACAGAGCGGGCTTCAGCATCGTATCTGTAATGGTTCATTTCTTAGGAATCCTCGGAATGGCCCAGGCTTTGTGGTGCAGCCAGGGGCATGCTGGCCACAGGGGTGGAACCCACATGCTGAGCATAGTTCAAGCCCTGGGTCCTGTGGACTGAGGGCACACCGGGTGTGCATGCTTGGGCTCAGGATGTGGGCAGGCAGGGGGTCTGGGGGACGGGGATTGCAGCGTGCCCAAGCCCCGTGCGGCTGCCTCTCTCCCTCTTCCTCATGCAGGCTCGCATGTCTATCATGAATTTTTAAAAAATCCTCCAAAGCAGCATGGCAAGATGTTAGAATTTATTAAAACTGGGTGATGCTTGCATAGCTTGTTTTTTTGAGGCTTTCTGTTCTTTCCTACACATTTAAATATTTTACAAGAAAAACCACGTGTGGCTTGGAGACTAGCTCACAAGTCAGACATTCTACCTGGACTTATAGCCCAAGTCCCCCCACCGGCCTGCCGGCAGACAGCTGCCACCCCATGGTTCTGACTCCGCACCCAGTGGTGTCTGAAATCCAAACATCAGCTTCCCCCCACTATCTCACCCCTAATTGATCGGGTAGGATACTAAGTGTGAGAAATTGAACGTTAGTTCCAGCGGGGGTCGTTTCCATCCCGACACCAACCGGCCGGAGCCAGTTTCAGAAGGCCCTCGTGATCCCCTGAGTGGCTTTGTGTTGTGCTGGGTCCTGTTTCTACCTTGCTTCTCCTCTGTGACTATGGCTGGAAAGCTCACCGAAAAAACACTCCAGTGCCTTCCTGCCTCACTTCAAATAAAGTGCATATCCAGCATGGCTAAGGCAAGAGATCCCATGTGGCTGGCCATGGTTCCAGTCCCAGTCCTAGAGGCTTCGAAATGCCAGGCATGTATGTGTGTGCCCAGAATCCTGACAGGAGAATAGAAGAGACAGAATTGTGATGTGGCCATCCCCCCAGGAGGGTGACGTTTCACACACACACACACACACACACACACACACACCCATTTCTGGTGAGCTCATGTGCCGTATAGCAAAAACCTAAAAATTATTAAATAAATAAAATAATAAACAAATAGTGTTTCTACTATTTAAGTCCATATACAACAGCTGACCCCTGGATTCCTTTCTCACTGTCTAGCCCACCACCCTCCCTTTGCCCTCTGCTCGGCCCACATTTACTATAGTTTGTTGGTTTCCTTTCCATTCTGCCAGACGCTGCAAATCTCTTGATGCCTCCCTTTCTCCCACCCGCAGGTCCTTCCTGATCAACCTGTCGCAAATAGCCATTTTCCAGCCTTACCCTCTGCCAGCACTGGTTATTCTTCCCATATCTCTTACCCTGGCCGGTCCCCAACATGCACAAGACCCAGAGCAAAGGTATGAGTGGAGACCTGTGTCACAAATTATCCATCGGATGCAAGCCAAGGAGTCAAGGCATGAGAAAGGTTTTCTTCTCTTCTCCTGCATTGATCAGTAGATACACACTCAAAACCACTCCCCAGGCTGTTTGAACCTGGTGTTCAGATTCCTGTGAGGTTCAGGTCTGCAAGCAAGGAGGATGGGCTCCTGAACTCAGGCTAAGGCTGGTCTTTCCTGCCCCAGCCCTATCCTTCTGCAGGAACAGCCTCCCAGCTGGACAGCCCGGCTCACATGCCCAAGCTCCACACTCATCCCTCATACACTCAGTACTGCTTATGCATACTGGGGTCAAGGGAAACAGGCCCTACCTCTGAATTGTAACTGCCCTATCTTTCCTAGTGTAAATTCACAAGCAAGGAGTTCTGATTTTCTCTGAGCAGAGCCTGTCAAGGTGTCATCTACCATCAGACATGGCTGCAAGACCAAGGGCCCAGCACTGCCCCTAGCCAGGGTGGTGGGAGAGACAGTCACATTAAAGGAAGCTGAGTTGGCACACCCTCAGCTCCAGGGCCTGAAGGCACTCATCTGAGAAACAGAGTCAGGAAGGATAGGCCAAGCTGCCACCCTGATGGGGTGGACGGTTTAGGGATGTGGGCTCTTCCATCATTCAGCTCACACTCAAATCCTAACTGTGTCTCACCAGCTCTGTGACTTTGAACAGTTACGTAACCATGCTCTGCCTGCCCCAGAGAGTGTCCGAGGTGATGGCTTGAGTTAGTACAAGTGATTAGAACAGAGCCAGACAGTTATTAAACCCCTAAGAGGTGTCAGTAGCTGCAGTAGGGATGGCCTTGAAAGTTCTCTCTGTTCCCCATGACCAAATCCTAGTGGCTTAAGATAGAATCAAAGACTAATACCCAATCAAATATCTCCCTGAAAATAAGTCCTGAAGTGTAGACTTTATATCCCATAAATTTCAGGGAAAGGAGAAGAGAGAAGGCACTGGGGTCGCTGAGAAAAGCTTCCTAGAGAAGGTGGGGCCAGGAAGAACCCAGAGGATGAGGGCGTTTGACTGGAAAAGAGCTCTCGAGGGTTTGGTCAAGACTGTCTCAGTGGATAAGGGTTAATGTCCTACAGCACGGTGCCGAGGAACGGGGAGCTCAGGCAGCTAGGCCCAAGTTTGAAGGGCAGTCAGGTTGTATTTTAGATATAACTTACTTACAGTTTCTCTCCCGGGGTGGCAAAGCAAGGCAGCGTGTCACCATCCTATTTCCTGTCCCCTGACAAGGCTTCCTTTCCATCATAAGGCAGTCTCCTCTCCCAAGTGGCCATTGTTTTTGCTGCTGTGAGTGAGCATGGCAGGAACTCCGCCAGGGATGCTAACTGCACTTTGTCCACAGAGCCCCTCAGCTTTGCTGTCTAGCTGGAATGTTCTAACGATACAAGGACGAGCGGCAGTCTCTGCACAGACGCCGTGTCATTCCAGTTCATTCCGAAAGCCCTGGCTACCTCATGCCCAGATTAGTTCTCTGCTAATTAAACCCCAGCACCCCGAAGTCAAGGTGGATTCGGGGGGATCTCGCTGTTCCTCGACTTCTCTTCCCCTTATTCCCTCCAGATTGGTCTGAAGGACGACTCAGTGCTTGGATTTGGAAAAGGCTTTAGTAACAGAGTGAATGTACCAGCTCATATTGAACCCAAGGACAAGATAGGTTGGTTTTCAAGAAATCCCGTGTTCGATTATAACGTGGTAACAATAGATATTATTAGTATATTATATAATAGTTTATATTATAGATCGGATCATTCGTATAATATTAGCCTATTGAAGCAGCATGTAAGTTTTGCTCCAAAATCTCAACACATTTCTTTTTTTTCTTCTTTCTTTTTTTCTTTCTTTCTTTCTCTTTCTTTTTTGTTTTTGTGTGCTTGCCAGAGAGACACAGAGTAGTAATGGGGAGGAGAAAGAGAAAGCACCCCCAGTGGGGCACGGCCACACTCACACCACAGTCCCTTTTCCTCCACTTCTTCACCCTCTCGGCAGTTGGGCACACATGCACACATGCCTTGTCTATTTTTCAACCGCTGCGTTTCGGCTTCAGATGGTGCAGGTGGCCATGTACAATCCCACTCCCTTAACCACTCGGCCATGGGGCCAGACCACTCAACACATGTCCATAGCTGTCTTTTCATAGTAATTTCTACTTGGAGTTCCTCGGACCCTCAAAGAAAACCCCCTTTCCCTCCTCTGCACCCACGCCCTGCCTCTCGTTCTGGCCCTCCACACTCAGCTTCCTGTCAGCGCTGGCTGTCCCCACGTTTTCTTCTCCTCAGCTTTCCCTGACCCTCACTCTCTACAGGGTGTGGTCGTGGTGCCTACGCTCCCGTGTGCTCTCTCTGCACCGGTGTTTCCCGCCTCCAGCACTGTGGACGCCCAGGCCAGGTTGGGCCCACAGGGCATGGTCTGGTGCATCCAGTGAACCATTCCTGGCCTCAACCCACTAGATGCCAGATACCTGCACCCCAGAGCTGTGACAACCCCAAATGCCTCCGGACATCACCGAACGTCCTGTAAGGGGCCAAAGTGTCCCTAGCTGAGCAACACTGGTCGAAGACGAGGCCTTTCCAATCCCACTTGCAGGCCTGTGATGAGGAGTCTCTGTGTGGCCCTCCCACAGGCCCCCCACATGGTCTGGCTCCCAGCATCCTCTCCCTGACCTGTTCCTCTTTCTGAGTTGCTGTCATCATCGATCCCTGATTCCTCCTTCTCTGCACTGGCTGCACAGGCTGCCGAGGCATTTCCTGTGTCCACCCTGCCCCCTCCTCTTCAACCATCATTCTGGGTCAGAGTCTCCCGACTCTTGGTGCTCTGGGCAGGACCTTCAACTCCAGCTTCCACAGAGAACTGACATTGTCTGTTTAAAAGGCAGATCCAGTCAGATCACCTGCCACACAATTTCAGAAGGGATCAACTGCCGGAAGCTGCAAGAGAGGCTTGAAGAGGACTTTCCTTCCAAAGGGAACCAACCTCGTCAACACCTGGCTTTGAACTTCCAACCTTCAGAACTACAAGAGAATACATTCCCAGTTTTAAGCTACCAGTCACAGTAGCTGTTACACAGTCCTGGGAGAGTCACACAGGGTCAACACACTGACATCTTCAACACCACAGAGCACAGCAGAGACTCAAAGGGTGTGTCCCGCCCTGTTGACCCTGTGCCCGCCGGCTTGTCTGGAGCAGCCTCTGTGCCTGTCTGGCTTCCTTCTGTTTTCCGTGACTCAGTGTTAAGTTGCTCCTCTTAGACACAAATTTCCCCTACGATGTTGGATCAATTGACCCAAACTTCTCACCCACCCTGAATTTAGCACGAAGAACCTGAATCCTGTGGGGGGACAGAGCATCTCACCAAGTGCACGCAGAACCTTCCTGAACTGTCCCTGAAGCTCCTGCCTCAGTCTCCTCTATCATGGTTCTTTCTGAGAGCAAAGAGGATTGACATCGTGAATCCTCCGGACCTCTCCCTTGCACCATTACTCATTCAGCCACGCAACGCGTATCTACCACGGCGATAGTGCACTCCAGCCAAGTCTGTGGTGGGTGCAGCAGTGGACAAAGTAGCCAAAACCCTCGCCCTCAGAGAACTTACATTCTCGTAGGTGAGGCCAAATAATAGGCAAAGACAGAACCTACACTACACTCGGAAAATACCGTGTCACACGTGCCGTCCAGGGTAGGCTCTGTGGAGAGAGGCCATTTCCATCTGGGAGCTTTAGCCCGTGTTCTCTGCGTGTCGCACTGACTCACGGTGCGATCATTCTTTCTTGCTTATGGGCCTCCGGGCCAGTCGCAGTTCTGGTTCACTGGAATGAGCTGGGTCCTCCGTGTCTTCTCAGTTCAGGACTCAGAGTGTGAGAGCAGCCTCTAAGGTGCTCCCCTTGGCCCGGCATCCTGACAGGCTCGTCTTTGGACAGCCTCCTTCCCTGGAGTGTGGGCTGGAGCTGGCGACTGGGGAAAAGCAATGGACTCTCACTGCTAACTCAGCTATAACAGGACAGGGCCATTTGACTGGCTTGTCCCTTCTCATTCTCACACAGAAGCCAGTTGCCATGCCGTGAGCTGCTCTCGGAGAGGCCCACGCGGCTGCTGGCCAACAGCCCGAGTGTCCTGCTCAGGGTGTGTTCATAAACCGCCGCCTGGTGGCCAGGAGGCAGAGGGTGAGGGCGAGAGGCAGGAGAGGGCCTCTCCCTGGGGACAGAGGATAGACACCTCCTAGAAGGTGGCACCCTGCCAGGGTGGAAGAAAACATAGAAAACGCATTTTTTTCCTCACAAATTTATTCTAAGAAAATCAGATGTTGTTGTATTTCTTTTTCTGAAAGAGTGAAGTGAGATGGAGACAGGATTTTTTTTTTAAGATTCCCCACTAAGGAACTGTTATTATTTTGAGTTTCTTTGCTATTTTTTACTGATCTGATATCTTGGGTTTCTTTTTCACCATGGTTTTATTATTATTTTTCTTTCATGTAGAACTAGAAATACAACATGTGCTACTTTCCCCCCAGAGCTTGTTTTTACGACACTCGGGCACAAAACTATTTGGGGATTTTTGCCCTCCCTCCATTAAAATAAATCTCTGTTGGTTCTGTGGAGAGTGCCCACTGGAGGGGGAACACGTCAGCCTGTGAGAGAGCAGAGACGCTGCGTGACTCAGGGAGGCTGACTTAAGGATAGCAGCTTATGGTGGGGGCCTCTTTCAGTTGCCTCCACAAACTGAAACTCTGGGTTTATAATACAAGAATCTGGGAGTTCTAGTCCTAACTCTGCCACTTAACACCTGTGTGGGCTTTGGCAAATCCCTTCACCTCTCTGATCAAGTTTGCTCACATGAAAATGGAGAAACTGATAGACTTTGAGGGACCTAGTATTTGGGCCAAGAGAAATGATTCTGTTTCCCCAACACCTGGTGACAATTTAATCTCTCAGTTTCTTTATGTCTAAATCAAATGACAAGCCAAATGGAGAAAAGACAGTTTCCAAATGAATCAGTTTATTGCAGAACAGAGAGAACGAGAGAATAGACAAATAGGTAGTCATAACAAGTCAAAGGCACTAAGTAAAATGCAAGAGGGAGGCCACACAAGGACGCCTTGCCGATAACAAACCAAGCTCCACGAGGCCACTGAGAAGTCTTCCACTCAGCCCGGGAGAGCGGTCCCCTCAAGGTGACACTGAACAGGTCTAGAATGCTTTCGAGTTACCGGCCATGAGATTCAGGGACCTATCCAGAGACGGGGCCGCCAGCTGCACTGGCATGACCGAATGGATCCTCACCAAGAGCAGAGTCACAGTGAGATGTGTCTCAGATAGCAGTTCAGAGGCGCTGATATTTATAACTCCAAAAGACAGGCTATCTCAGTGTCCAGATGTCGAAGTCAGGGAGGAGAGCTAGTTTATGGCACGCACAGACAAGGTGGCTATCAGCTCATTTGGCTCAGTTACAGCAGGTATGACAAAGCACAAATTTATATGCCCGAATAGAGTTAGAATCAGCAAAGCATAATCAAGCATAAAATGTAAGCATTTAGATTTGATGAGAACCATAACTGCAAAATGCACATCATAGCACCTGGTATGTATAGAGAACTTGATAAAAAGAAGTCTGACCAAATACAATGATGCCATCATTATAAAATATGAGAAGGTAGCTGAAAGTTCTTAGAAACCCCTAAGGTTTTGTACGTATGTTGCATCTTGTTATTCTTAAGCTAAGAAATGATGGGTCCCTCCTTCTGAAGGACACGATGGAGCTGGGTGGGCAATGAGATCTTTGACTGTTGAAGGTCGATCCAGGGCCTGATAGCCTTTTAAATCTGACAGTAAAAGACTTTCAGGATAACCATGTTCCCAGACCATACCTAACCCTACTCACCACCCTTACCTTTCTCCTTCCTCCTTATTTCTTTCTCTTTGATTACTTTGTCTCTTTCCTTCTCATCATTCTTCTCTGTGGCAGCTACACAGGAGCACATCTCAGATCTCCCTTGGAGAAGGAGCTTGCCCATCAGCTAGGATGAGCTCCATTGGCTCCCAGCAGCTCCCAGTACCACCTGAGACAACAGCCCAACCCGGCAGTGAGGAGGACAGGGCAGTAGGGCTATCTACGTCCACCCAAGGTGGGCTCCTCTCCCGGGTACTCTGCACCAGACCTCTCTTGGCATTGACTGAGATGTTGCCAGGGCTGCCCTGCGTTGGAGGAGCTCCCTGCTCAAGTCCCCTTCCTTGATTTTCTATCGCAGGTATTAGATCTGCTCTGGGATGGGTCAGAAGGCCTTCCTCCCTCTGTGTTCCTAACGTCATCTGAGCGTCCACTTACTGAATTGACCTCTTTTCCTTCTCTGCCTTTGTTTCCATAAGATGCGCGTGTCCATGTAGACCCCCAAAGCCCTTTACTTTGCAGATCTAGATGCACTAGTTCTAGAGTGAGCCTAGGGATCTGTGTTGTAAACAAATGCCCAAAGAATTATTATAAAAAGGCAATTTGGGAAATGGTGGTGGAGGGCAAGAGTCAGCCAACTACTGCCTATGACCAAATACCTGGGCCTCTGTCCACCTGTGTAAGTCAGGCAAGTCCCATTGACATGCAGTGACAAGCACTGTCCACAATCATTTCCTGCTCCATTGGCAGAGGTGAGTAGCTGCAATGGAGACCTTAGGGCCCACCAAGCCTAAAGTACTTACGGTTTTGCCTTTTGCATGAAATGTTTGCAGACCCTGGCTCTAAAGCAGTAGTTTCCAACCTTGGTGTTAGAATATCTGGGGAACCTTTAAAGGCTCCTCCACCCAGAATGGAACCCAGGGGATAAAGCTAGTCTCTGCAGCTGGCTTTTTCTGGAAGCCAGACGTCCACTCTGGGATAAGCGCGTTTCGGATCCTATGTTTCTCCAGTGTTCAGCCGAGGCGGAGAATTGAGAGACTGGAAACACACGTGGATGACGGCCAGACCACACACAGCAGAGCCCCAGCCAGCAGCCTCTCTGGGGAACCAGACCACGACCACTGAAGCAATCATTCCCAGATGGTCAGGACTTGGTCAGTAGCTGCCAGATTTCCTAATTTTGACCTCTACTTCTGACCCAGAACTGACAGGAGAAAGCCAGTACACTCTCCTATCACATAGGACACCCTGCTGCTAGCTAGCTGCCTCCTGCTTGGCCATGCTCACAGCTCCCAAATGAAGCAAGGGGACACGGAGACATCGCTTTCCTCCACGCCCAGGCTTTCCCACTTCTGATGGGCAAATGCATTGATGGTGGCCGACTCCCTTGCGGGCATGGAACAAATAGCCACTGTTCACTTTCAAATGGGAAGTCTCTTATTTCTAGGAACTGCTGCTTCAAGGGTAGACCTTACCCTTGTTCCTCCATGTGGTGGAGGAACCAGCCAGTGCCAGAGGTGCTCTTGGTTTTAGAGAATGAAGACGCCCCAGGATCCAGATCAGGAAGGCAGAGCCAGCTAATCAGAGATAAATCTGAGAAGGAAGTTTAAGAATTAAAGGAAAGTACAAGGCTCACTCCCGCAGTGTTCAGAGCATGTCAGGACCCAACCTCAGGAACAGTCCCCGGTGCCATGTGGGGGACGTGTGAAGGGGTTAATGACCTGAGCCTGCCCTGTGCGGAAACCCTGCCACCCTCCTCCTCTTTATCCCATGCACGAGACAGAGTGACAAGCAGTGGGAAAAGAGAGGTAGCTCCTGGGGGCTGAGCACCCCCGGGAGGCATCAGTTAACTGTCAAGGCGGGAGGGGCTGGGAGTTGGGACTTCAGGGAGCTGTGAAGGTTTAATCTCAGGTTTGAAAATGAGTGGGCGGCTGCTGTTGACAATCCTTTGCCAACTCCATTCTCATTTCAAGGTGATGAAGGTAGTTAGGCACTGAAATCACTCTGGGAATTTAATCTGGACCAGAGACTCTCCAGGGCAGGGACCACCAAGCGAGTGCAGATCCTCGGCTCCTGGGTGGGGGTGTTTGTCTCCTTCCTTTCCCCAAACCCACGCCCTTCAGGTGTTCACAGCCTGGTCTCTACTCCAAGTACTCGGGGGCTTTTGATCTCAGTACCTCCTCAAACCAGCCCTGGAGAAAGTCTGATTAGCACAGCTGTGGCTATGATGCCAAGATTTTTCAAAACCTTAAGGAATTTTTGAGTGGAAATTGAACTTACCCAGAGGGCCTATGCATGTTATCAAGGGTGAAAGACAATACCTTAAGCCAAGAAAAGAATTCCAAGCAGCCTGAGCCCAGGTCCTGTGGGAGGAGGGCTTTGTTGTGCTCTGGTTTATGACTCCAGGATCACACAGGCTATTCACTCACCTCACTCTACCTGTCAGGAGGCCAGGGACAGCCCTGGATGACTCCTCGCTCAGCGTGTAGCAAGGGTGGAGCGTTTCCACACGGGGTTATGAAGATGTATCTTATTCAGACTTTACAACAGTCCTCTGCAGTGAATATTAAGAAGCTTGGTTTTTCATTAGTGGTTAACTGACTTGCCAGGACCATGGGGCAGTAGCAGAAATGGAATTGGGACCCAGGTCTGGCTGACCTCCAATCTCATGCTCTTGCCCTGTGGGGCTCCTACAAAACTCCCTAAGACTCACCTGAGTTTCATACCAAAAACGCAGTCCTGGAGGCCCCGCCGCCTGTCCTCTAATGCCAGTGGAGTGATGAGCACAGCCCACCTGACCCGAAGTCACTGCCCCAGGTCCAGCTCCCAAGAGGGCCTCCAGGAAAACCAGGCCAGGAGACTTACAGAGCGAGTTCTCAGGATCAGCACCTACACCGACAGGCAAGGCATTAGTGGAACCCACTGGAAGTTCTGAAGCTGGGGAGGCACTTCAAGAGTGACCTCAGTTGGAAGGAGAGGGCTCGCACTCTTAAACAGCAACCTGAGTCAACAATGGGTATGAGCTCCCCTGGGAGATGGGCTATGACCTAGAGCCAGGCAGCTCCCTTCAGCAGAGGCAGCCCAGAAAGAGTGAGAATGGAGAACTGTTAGCCAGCAGCTGGCGACATCCATCTTCCAGTGCTGAAAGAGAACTTGGGCAGCACAACGCAGCATCCACGGTGCGAGCCTGTGTGCAATCCACACAAACCATGTATGCAGTTGCAGGAGTTCCATGATTGCAGTTTACAGATCCACTTCCATTGTCCTCGCCGGTCGTTTCTGAGAGCCAGTAGGGGGCAGCAGAGAGCTATCCAGGTGTGTGAGGGTGCACTGAGGTGGAGTAGCAGGAGCCTTGTGAATGGCACCACCTGGGGTGGAATTGCTGGGTGTCAGGGAGTCAGTCAAGCCCAAGACTGGACCATGATTGGCAGAATCTCGGAAGAGAGAAGTGGGTGGGATCCAGATCACACAGAATGGATGCCAAAAGAAGTTGGGTGTTGTCCTACAGGCTATGGGGAACCCCTGGGGGTCTTAAATCTAAGAAGTTGCTGCATTTCACGTGTTTTAGGAAGCTTGTTCTGTCTGACAAGGGTGCAGTGACTGGTATGCAGAAGATGCCTTCTAGGGGCTCCACCTCTTTGCAACCATGCAACAAATCACTTAGCCTCGTTACCCAGGTCTGGAAAAAACATGGGGAGGTAATAGTACCCACCTTGTAGAGTTCCTATGTTAAAAAAATAAACTGTAAAAATGTTTAGCACAAACCTTAATAGATAATACCTGCTCACTAGAGCTTTCTAGGTTTATTATTTTCCTTATATTGACAGATAACTTGTAATCGATAAAGAGGGTGTGGTAACCAGAATACACAAGGAACTAAAGAAGCTGTTTGGAAAAAAGATGATCAACCCTATTAAAAGATGGGAGAAGGAGTTGAAAAAAAACACTCTCTAAAGATGACATATGAATAGCCAAAAGGCATATGAAAAAATGCTCAACATCCCTCATCGTAAGGGAAAGCAGATCAAAACAACAAGGAGGTACCACCTAACCCCAGTCAGAATGTCTAAGATTAAAAAAAACAAAAATGAGAAGTGTTGCCGGGGTGTGGTGAAAGGGGAACTCTTTTACACTGCTGGTGGGAATGTAAATTGGTTCAGCCACTGTGGAGAATAATTTGGAGATTCCTCAAAAATCTACAAATAGATCTACCATATAATCCAGCAATCCCACTCCTCAGTATCTACCCAAGGACAGAAGAATTCTTCATTGGAAAAGTATTTGCACATTGATGTTTATTGTGGCACTATTCACGATTGCTAAGACATGGAACCAACCCAAATGCCCCCGTATGGATGAATGGATTGAAAAACTGTGGCACATATACTCTATGGAATACTACGCAGCCATAAAAACCAATAAAACCCTGGCCTTTGACAGAAAGTGGAAGAATATGGAAGATTTACTGCTGAGTGAGGCAAGCCAGGATACGAAGGAGAGACATTGTATGTCCCCACTTAACATATACCGAATGTCAGCACTCTATGACTGAAACTAATTGACTAAAGGTTGTACAAACACAAGAGATGGGTGTGAATGTCAGATGAGGTGTGTGCGGAGGAGTGGGGCCTAATGAAGGACATTTTAAGAAGGGATACGGAGGTAGAGCATTGACGGGATGGGGAGGTGTGGTGGTATTGGTTGAAGATATTTTGACCAATGGGACTGGGGAGAAATGTTCACATATTGAAATGCTCACATTGTAAGCTAAACAATGTGATTGAATGTATATACAAAAATAAATAAACAAATTTATTAAAAAAAAAAAAGAAGGTGTGGTGATGGATTGGGTGCCAGGTGAGGAGGAGGATGGGCCAGCTGCAGAGACCAGGCATGGAAGTGGGAGTTTGCTGAGAGAGGGAAGACAGCACAGGAGGCAAACACAGTAGGGGGCACTGTTTGGGCAAGGATGGAGATGTTGGGCATCTCGGAGCTGACGGTGTATTGGAAGAAACTGTGCCAAGAGAGATCACCCAGAGAGGGTACCAGACAAGTAATCAAGCATGCAATCAAAGCAGTTTCAGAAGAGAAAGGAAGGAAGAAAGAACTATGGGGTTCTGACACTTTAAGGATGTGAAGGCAGGAGAAGAGCAGCTCCTAACGGAGAGTGGAAAGGTTAGACCTGTGTTAGGAGAGCAAGGGAGAGACAGGTTGCCCCAGGAGCAAGGAGAGGGGGCTTCTCAAGAAGAGAAAGTAGCTGGGCAAGTCCAGTGCACACAGACGTGATGGAATGATGGCCGACCTTCCCAAGAACAGCCCTGTGCAGGGAAGCCCATTTGCAGTGAGCGCAGGAACTCTGGAGCCAGTGGGGTTGGAAGCACGGGAGAGCCAAGAGGAAGGTGTGGGTGGGCAGGTAGGCGGTCTAGAGATTTTATTAAGTGGGGAATGGCTAGAGTTGTTTATCAATGTCTCTACAGTGCTTAAAAGCACTCAGTGGCATAGCAGGTATAAAATAAATAGTATTGAATGAACTACAATAGAAAGCAAAACAAAACAAACATGTTATATCTTGGAGTTTAAACATTAGATATTAATGCATTCTAAAAGAAGAACTGTCCTAAAATTTCTTTACAATAGTAGAATAAAAAGGAACAAAAGTCTCATTCACAAATTCAATATTCCTAGTCTACAGCCCATGACACGTGGCCAGAGAACTGTGAGTAGGGAGTTCTCGGCGTCCCATCTGTGCGATACAGTTTGCAAGGCTCAGGTCACACAGAACCCATGCAAGGGTATGGCTGCTCTTGGATAGTCCACAGTGGCTGTGACTGCCCAAAGGCACAAATACGTTCCGGTGGCCAGCAGCCACTCTGAGGCGTTCCTCGGTGCCACGTATGTGTATGTTTGATACCCCATTCCTTAATACCCATAGTAGCAGGGAAATCCAAGAGGCTCTACCAAGATGATGTGGAACTAGATTAAATAATCCAATTTAATGTTCAGATCATGAAACCCTGTTTGAATTTACTGGTCCAATCTCCAGAAATATTATTTGTCCAGATCAGAGCAGGACTCAGGAATTCCAGAAAAATTATCTTCTAATGCACATATCAAATATCCCCTGTTGTCTAGGAGAAATGTTCCCAAATATGGAGTCAACTCTCTGGTGTATCGCAGTGAGCTGTGTGTCATAAGTAATTTGAGTAATTTAATAGCCATTAAAGAACGGATGTGCTTCAAATGGTGTACTTTATAAATAACTTAGAGGAAATTCAAGGTTACCCCTATGAAAGCATCCTTCTTGCTTACAACTCTGGTATGTTTTCTTAAAAAGCATGGTGCGGGGTGTAACTCCCAGGACCCGGCTCTGTGCCCTGGAAGCTGGTCTGAACTGACTGCTCCCATGGACTCTGTGGGAAATTGCAAGCGTATTCCTCATATTCCACATAGTCCTCCCTTCCTCGACTCAGGCCCTTTTGCAATGTGGCTTCACTGCTCTCCCCCTGAAGAGACAGAGTCTGTTCATCCACTTCCCCCATCTCTTCCAGCTGCTGGGATCTGAACTGACGTGTGACTCACCTTTACCTACAGAATTAGCAAAAGTCAGCTGCGAGAGTTCTGAGTGTGAGGAGGAGGCCTTCAGGTCCAGCTCTCTCGCAGAAGCTGAACCCAACATATGAGGAGTCCTGGGCTAGGGACTCCTGAGGATGGGAGACCAGATGAAGAGGCCCAGGCATGCACCCAGGACAACTGCCAGACACGGATCAGGCCGTCTTAGCCTCTCCTTCCTCAAGTGAACTGCCAGATGACTGGAACTACCAGGAGGAACCAGCAGAACTGCCCAGCTGAACCCATTCCAAATCGCTGACCCACAGAACCTTAAGTTCAAAGCAAATTCAGTAACATTTCTAATGAGTGTAGTGGCCTAGGGACCCACTGATGTATCCATCCCAAAGTGAAGTACAGGTGGCTGTATCTGGTCTCCCCGTCGCTCCCGTAGCAGCACAGTGCCTGGCGCATCGCTCTGTATTTTAGAGACGACGAATGTTTCATTTGGCCAAGCCACTCTGACCCACTTTCCAGGTCACATACAGGCCATCCATTCTGATCAAGAACCGCAGGAAGAAAAAGCCCACATCAGGCCAAAGCTGTCATTCAAACTATTCCAGCACTTAGGTCATGTAACCCAGCAGATCTGGTGGTGTTTGAAATGTCCGTAGTTGATTTATGGGGCCCTTAGCAGGCCTCTAGAGAAAAATCTCAGCACCTGAAGAAATACGAGTAATCGATGCCCTCTTCTTCAGATACTATTCTTTGGAAAGTTTCTAGCTTGCCACCAGCCCTAGCAAACAGCAAATGTTTAGTCATAATGCACCGAATTACTAGACAGCCTGAGCTACCTCACTGTGACCGAGTTATGGAGTGGCCATGCCCCGTAGTGCGTGTCGTGAGGTTCGTCATACAGAGAACCTGGGCTAGCAGGGAACAGAGCAGAAGTAAGGTGCCTGGACGGTAGCTTAGACCCCCACGGCTTCTGCTCTCGCCACAACGTCCACACTCTCTCTCTCGTTCTCTCTCTATTAACATCGTCTCATAGGAAATTCTCTACGACCAGTTCACTGAGGAAGCAAAATGTCCATACCTGGTTTACTGGTGGGTCCGCACACATCCTGGTACTGAAAAAGCAGGTGGCAGCAGGGCTCCAACTGCATTAGTAGTAGCCCAAAGATCACTCATGGCAATCAACGGAAATCCTTGCAAAACTGACTGAACATGCATCAGAACCACCCGGAACCTCCTCAAAACAGAGCCCCAGGCCCACCCCGGCCCAGCCTGAGAAGTGCAGAGGCAGCGCCGGGACCCGAAGATCCAGCAAGACGCCAGGTGATCCAGTCCATGCACGGCTCCGTGGACCCGTGTGGAAGCTTCAGCACGAGATGACCACTTGGCCTGGAGCCAGCACCCCGGATGCTGGGCTGTGTTGAGTGTGACCCTCCGGAGGTCACCTCCGCAGCCATCTATTTTCAGATCCACCTCCCGGGCTTCTGGCAAAGCCTGTGCAGATCGTATTGGACACTCCTCTCTCTCCGTGTCTGCTTCCTAATCTAATTTTCACCACCCCCAGATTTGACAGGTCCAGTCCCAGCCCATTTAAATGGCTCTAAAGGCACCTCAGTATTCAGGCTTCTGTAACTTCTCCTCCCTCCTCTAGCCAAACGCCCAAGTTCCTGACACGTACTCCCTGCCAATTAGCTAGGAAGTATCCCGCCTAAATAATCTGATTACAGGGCACCGAACAACCACTGTCTGCCACAATCTAATCCGTGTCCATGGAGAAAAGAAAACCCACCATCTCAGTGTCTTAGGTCAGTCTCCTGCAGCCTGAAGCCACCTTCCTCCAACAGCCTCGCCCCTGAGCATTGTCACTCTACGCCCGTCTTCCATACCTTTAAAAACGGGAGAGAGTGAAGGTCTCTTCCCAATCAATCTGTAAATCGATTTGCCTGCAATTTCCAGAGCACGTGGCCCTTGGACACCATTGTTGGTCCCTGGCCCCCGGGGGCAGCTGTCCTCCTTCTCCCTCTTCATCGTATTTCCCGGAGACCCAGCTGCTGATCCGACTGGGCTTCCTGGACATCTTCATGGGCTTGGCCTATGAGGGGGCCTCCAGAGGTGTGTACGCCCCTCCATATTAACATCACTAGACCGGGGGCACTACACCCTAAACCTCCTCACTGACTTTGTTAATCAATAAGCTATCCTTTGCTGTAACCTTCAAGCCATGTATGTACAAACCAGACCCCTGTCCCAGTGACAGGGAGCCTGCATTGATCTTTACTTGATTTGTGAGTGCCCTGTTCTTACTGTGTAAAAGCTAACCCTGTGCTCACAGCAGCACAGACCACTCTCCACCGGGCAATCAGCAGGCCCCTGTTTTCCCCCGTGTAAGTAAACTCGTGTCTTCTCCTGCTGGCCCTCTGGCTGTGTTCCTCAGGATCAGTAAATGTCACGGACAAGCCCTCTCAGGTTTGGGGTGCCCCCAAGAGGCTCGCTGTGCAGTTTCCGTGCTCCCTTCAGACTTTCCTTATACCAGAATTCCTTTCTGGACTTGTCAGTGGGACCGGACAGTCTTCCCACCACTCCTCGTTGCCCCTTTTTCACGTAACAATACCCCCTGGCTGTCCTCCCATGCGGTGACGTCCCTGTGTACTATTCTAATGCAGGATCGATCCCATGGTGCGGACTTTCCCGGCCTCTGGTGGACATCAAAGTTGTCCCTTCGGCCTGCAGGCAAATACTGCATCGTGGGAACGCACAGATTTAGACATCATCATGAACAGTATTGATCAGAAAAGGCTTCGGGGAGAGAAAACAATATTTTAAAACACTGCTAAACGCAGATCAAATCATGTTATAACAAACAGACCTGCCCGCAGTCCCCATCGCCTGGCAGACAGTCGCAGGGTTCTTAGATGGCCTGATTGAGGCCACTGCCATCTGGCCCTATCGACCAGCTCAGGCCCCCTTCCCCCCCCCCCACCAGCTCTCCCACCCTGAGCCCTCAGGGAGCTACAATTTCCTGGACAGGCGGTGCCTTTTCTCCTGCTATTTCCTGTCTGAATGTCCGCCTTTCTTCTCCCTCCATTGCGTGCTCAGAGCCTGCTGGGGAGCCACCAGACAGATTTACACATTAAAGGCTTAAAGAGAACCTGTAGGAAGGGACAGCTCTCACTTCCATCCACAGCTTCTGTTTCTTCATCCAGTTCTTCTCCCCCTGACTTACCATGGCCTCCCTCCCTCAGCTCCAGGACTAGGGAAGACAAAGCAAACCTGGCTCCTCCCTTCCCAGGGCTTTGCCAGCCCCCAGGGGGACAGGCCACAGTTCACAGATTAACAAGGAACGTTCCTCTTGCAGCCTGCGTCCTGGGCTTCCTCTGAGCTGTAGCGTGGGGGACCACAGCGCTGTTCATCTGCGTCCAGCCAGCTCTTTCACCCTCTGTTCTGAGGACATCCTTGGCTTCTCTCTCCCTTCCCTCCATCACGCCATCAGCCATCCTCAGATGGGGCTGATCAAGGCACGGGCCATAACGTGCCAGAAAGTCTGGATTGGCCAAGAGAAGGTCAGATGACCCAAGCAGGACCAGTGAACTCCACTGGAGTTGATATTATGGCAGCTTTGTCTTTCCACCAGCCTTTAGAGCAGCTGGGAGATGGTGAGACCGCTGAGCAGAGAAGCCAGGCTGCAGAGATGGATAAGCAGCAGGGGCCATGCGGATGTGACGGTGTCCGATCAAGTACCGGGGCTTGGCCATTGAAGTCCTTCCTGGGTCCTCCGAGCTGCCCCTGCTTCCCGCCAAGTGGCGTAGTACTGGAACTGGAGTCACTTAGACTTAGGGTCTGAGTCCTGACAGTGAATGTTGTCCAGCTTAGCAGCTAGACGGTCTTTTCATTGTGCTGAATGCCCGCTCGGGGGCCCACGACCGGGGTGCAGAGTCACAAAACGCCCCAGTGGCAAGGCCGTGCATGAAGGCCCAGACCTGCCCTCTGAGGTCTGCCTGTGCATGCAAATGTGATCCTGGCGGGTCAAGGCTGGAGTGGATCATGACTGAGGACAGGACCTGTCGAGGATGCCAACTCTCTCTCTCTCTCTCTCTTTCTCTCTCTCTCTCTTCCCCTAAAGAAATAAATATACTTAAGAGAAAAAAAAAAAGACTTCTGGGATTCTCTGCCTCTCTGAGCTTATCTTGTTTACCTCGGTCCAGGACCAGCTCCTCTTCAGCTGCAAGGCCTCTTAGCCCACGTGTTCTCTCTGGAAGATCTGTCACTGCAGCCAGTTCTGTTTGTTTTCAGGGGCTTTCTGCTGGGCCTGTACCTGTCGTCAGGTAAGGGAAGTCAACACGCATGCCCAGCGTGGACTCAGGGTATGAGCATCACATGGGGACAGTTCTGCCCAGGTCAGCTACTGCCCTGAGTGGGGAGTGGGACGCTGGCCCAGCATCCCCGAGAATTCCTGTGTGCATACGGGGAATGGCGGGAGGGCAGACAGCAGGCTTCTCTAGGTCCTTTAACAACAATTTAAGTAATAAAATTAGGTAACGTCTCCTCCCTTGGCGCCAGGGGTCAGCCGCAGACACTGATGTGTCAGGTGTCCCCTTTGTGGACATACTGGGGTCCCTGCTCATAACCGTCTACCTGTAACAGTCTGATGCAGCTTCTCCCTCCCACACTGAGACCCGAAACGACCTCCTGTGCTTATGCACAGGCTCCTGCTTGTCCCCTTGCGAAGATAAGTGCACGAGAGCAGGAATCTTGTACATCTCGCTCCCCACCGTGCCCACAGCCAGGGCAGTGCCTGGCGTATGGCACGGAGTCGATCAATATCAGTCAAAAGGATGAAGAAGCACGTAACGAATGAAGGAGTTGCTGTACAGTAACCGGGTCAGATTTTTAGACAGATGACCTGTCTTAGTTCAGGCTGCTGTAACAGAACACCGTAGGCTCGGTGGCATATAAGCAATGGACCCTCATCTCTCACAGTTCCAGAGGCTGGAAGGCCAAGGCCGGGGTGGCAGGATCCTCGGGCCTGGTGATCCTGCAGCTCTCTCTGCATTACACACAGCCGACTTTGACTTCCTGTCTCTTTTATAAGGGCACTCACCGGTGTTTGCAGGCTCCACCCTCAGGACCCTGAATCCCCTCCTACTACCATCACACTGGGGATTAGGATTTCAACACATTTGAATTCAGTGTGAGGACACAAATATTCAGTCCTTTGCTTGACCTCGGGTCACATTGTAACTCTCCCACTTAGAAGCTTACTTCTCTTTGGGAAACGTCATGCATTTCCTAAGGTTCAATATTACTACTTACACTGGGAAAATATCAACGCACAGCACACTTACCTCCAAGCCTATGTGAGTGTTCTGCATACACTGAAGGGCTGGCCGCATGGCGATGGTGATGGTGTTAACAGCAGGAACAATTATTAGGCACCTGCTACATTCCAGACATAGTGCTAGCAGTTTTCTTGTGTGAATTAATTCAGCCCCACCATGACTGCTGGGCTGTATTAATACACCGAGTTTAATGATGGAAAGTGAAGCTGGAGCTGAGACACAGAAGCTGTGTTCTGAGGTGGGCGGGGAAATGTGAAGCCTGGGGTCTAGATCACCATCCACAAACATGCTGCACAGAGTGGACCAGGCAGCCGGGAGGCCTGGGCTAGGTGACCTTTAGAGATGCCTTTGAACTCCAGGGTTCTGCGGACTTGGGACTCAGCTAGCTGCTGTTTATGACCTATTTCTCCGCGCGTCTGTGCTTCTTCTTGGCCACTGTTTAATCAGCTCTTCACTCCTCTTGGACTCCAGACACCCTTGACCACGAAGCTGTGGGTGAACTCAGGACACCCGATTGCTGAGGGAAGAGTGATGTGCGGTTTACCGTGTGGTCTCTGGACCCAGAAAGCCTGGCTTGAACCGGCTCTACCCTGACTAGCCGAATGGCTTCAGGCAGGTCACTTTCTGTCTTCATTCCCCAGGGTGAAGGGACAATAGCAAGGCTCTCCTCATAGGGGGTTCTCTGAGGGTTACACCAGCACAGGACAGCTTGAGCGCCTGGACTGGGATCTCGCCCTTAGCAAGCGTTCAACAAGCATTCTCTGCACTGGGAAGGGCTGCTGAGAAACAAGAGGGAGCAAGTCAGAATCAGCAAAACATTCTGAATTATGCAGCGCCCTCGGGGAAAAGACCCCCAGGGCGGGCTCAGGGCCAGCGCACAGACAGTGCTTTCTGCATGCGTGTTGCTTTACAGCAGTCTTTGTTTTTGCATTCATTCAGAAAAAGAAAAGCCTTATTGAGAATGGATAGCACCCGCTCCTCCCCCCTCCCACCTGAGACATGCAATTATTAGCCTGATGAATTAAGATGGAGAAAATTGTGTTCAGCAGAGTTCTTCCCAGAAAGAGAGCAATGAAGCATTGTAGGCAACCAGGAGAAAACCTCCCAGAGCCTCTTGGGGCAGGGGTGGGTCTCTCCAGGCTCTTCGTAAATTGCTGTCTGAGAAGGGGGTGCCCTCCTGAGAGGTGCTCCTGCCCCCCAGTTAGCAGAGCACCTGACAGAGATGCACAAGTAGAAGCAAAGTTCTCCAGCGGAGTTCATCACTCCATACTGGGGAAGGCTTTGATTGTGGAATGGGGTGGAATGTGCAAAGAAAAGAAGAGGAGCTGGAGGCTTGATGTTACAGGGAAGAGGTTGGCTACGCCATGGCCACGCCCGCAGAGGCTCAGGTGCCAGGAGGAAACTCGCCTTTCGCTCTGTTTGAAAGGGTGATGTCGGAGGAGCAGTTGTTGTCTTCCATACAAAGTTCACTTCGACAGCCTCAAATGCTCAAAAATGGAAGGCAGTGCTTGGAGAGGTGATGTTTTCTCTAGCAATGGAGGTGTCTAAGCAGACACAGACAGAATCTGCTTCTGATTCAGCTACTTGGAAAAGACAGAAAAGTCGACCTGTGTTGACGGATCGTGTGCTATGGAGAGCGTCCTGCACAACCCACGGCCCTGCTCCATCTCCCCAGCGAACCCTTCCAGCAAGGCTTTCCTGCAGGTAGAGTATTGCAACCCAACATGAAGGTGCACCCAGGCTGAGTCCAGGTGAGTGAGAGCAGAACACCAGAGCAACGCAGGTGACCTTGAGATAGAAGGACGCATGGGGCTGAACGTGTCTCCCCAAAATGGGCGTGCTGAAGCCCCAACTCCCAGTACCTCAGAACACCTTCAGAAGTAAGGCCCTTGAAGAAGTAATTAAGTTAAAAACCAGGCCTATAGGGCGGGCCTCAGTCCAATTTCACATTTAACAGACACACGAATGGAAAGTTCTTGTGTACGGCAATCTCTTTGACTTGCAATGCATTTATGCTTTGAAAAGCTATATCATATACTATGAGGATACATAATGATTAAATGTAAGTAAAAGATAAAAATAAAAGAGAAGCCATCAAGGCATGTGGAGCGACACCTCAGATACATGCACAGCAGAGACAGCCATCAGCTAGCAGAGGAGAGAGGCCTCTAAACGAGATGAACCATCAGCGTTGACCCCGGTGTCCACCCTCCAGGCCTGGGAGGGGTGAGTCTGTTGTCGAAGCCATCTGTGCTATACTGTCATGGCAGCCTTACCAACTAGTGTGGAGAAGCAACATCTAGGTCACTTGCATTTTACAAAAGGAGACTTGGGAACCAGCAGTTAGTGTAATGGCTTTGTCTCTGGACTTCCACGTAGTCGACCGCGGTTCGCATCCCGGACCCGGTGGCTTAAAACTCACGCCGGGCGCATGTGCGTGCGTGCCCAAGATCCCGAGAGGAGAATGGAGGAGAAGGGATTGCAGCATGACCATCCACCCTGGGGGGTGATTTCTCACTTTCTGTCTCTATGTCTCTCTCTGTCTGTCTGGCGAGTGCACGTGCCCTATAGCAAAAACCTCTCCAAAAAAAAAAAAAAAAAAAGGAGACTCTACATTGAAATTAAAAAATTTTCCCCAAAGCAAGTGATAAAAGAGGATTTTAATCCAGGTATGTGTGATCCCAGTGTCTGGATTATTTCTGCTCTCTGAACTGCTTCTTAAATAGAGGATATACGTTCAACGCCCAAAAAAAAAAAAAAAAAAAAAGGAGACTCTACATTGATATTAAGTAATTTGCCCCAAAGCAAGTGATAAAAGAGGATTTTAATCCAGGTATGTGTGATCCCAGTGTCTGGATTATTTCTGCTCTCTGAACTGCTTCTTAAATAGAGGATATACGTTCAACGCTATAGGAAATAAAAATAGGTGAACCACAGCGAATTGTCTCCTCAGGAAGCACCCCATACCTTCTTAAATACCTCCCTCGCTGGAGAGTTCACCACTTCTCAAAGAAGTCATTTTATTCCTGAACATGTGAGTGTATAAAAATAAATCTTCTTTGTGTGGAAAACAAATGTCTTAGAAGACCCACTTGTTTCTTCACAGTTCTCTCTTTAGAGCAGCATGGAAGGAGTATTGCGGTCCCAGAATGCCCTTCAAGTTCTGGTAGAGGACAGTCGTGTTTGTACTGGGCCTTCTCTTCTCCAGATAAAGCAACTACAATGTTACGAAAGCATCTTTATACTGACAACATGTCCAAATTCCTTCCTTGTTCTAATAAAAGTAGGTTAACCAAGAGATGCCTGGTCCAATTAGTAAAACCATCCTTAAAAATGGACAAGCACGATTTACGATGAGCATAACTTGGCATCATTACCAAGTCACAGGCACAGGAAATTATTCACCAGCAGTTTGCCTCCTCTCTGAGCCAAAGGCATGTTGGGAGTGACCTGGAGCACGGGCCTGGGCTGCCAAAGCACAATGCAATGGAGTGAAAACCACCATCTGCGACATGCAGATGAGAGCACCTGAGAGATGCCGGGAGCAAGCCCCTTGTCTCAGAGCAGAATCTCGAGTCTGTTACCCGCAAAGCCAATGGGAATGAGAGTCTAAAAAAAGCCCCCGCCCCACCTACCAGCACAGGGCAGGCAGAGAAGAGTATGCTAGGATGCCTGGGGGGACGTGTTGGCACAGTGGGAGGGACATGTGGTACCCTGCACGTCCTTCTTATTCCTGGCTGTCAACCATTTGGAATGGCTAAGTCATTCCAAATCATCATCAGACCTTGTCGATCCCCTACCAAGGAGAGGAAGGCAAGATGGTGTGTGTGCCATGAGCCACGTTGGAGCCCAAAGAGAGACCAGTGACCGCAGGGGTTATGGAAAAGTCACTGAAAATTTTTGAGTGGATTCAGCAATAAGCCGGATGATGGGGCATATTGAGACTGGTTATACATTCCAAGCAAAAACGAGTTTGAACAATTCATGTACAGACACCAAGGTGCCGTGAGGTGTTTGTGGCACTCTGACCAGAAAACTGATGGGAGACGTGTATCTTCAGATACTTTTAGGAGATAAAGAATCTTCTACTTTAAACAGCGTGCAAATACACAAGGCAAGCTAACAAAGAGGTCCATAGTAGGTCTCAGAGAACCAGCCCTAATTACGGTGCCCCGCTAGGCACCTCCTTAATGCCTTTATCTAATGTGCCTGAACATTCACTATCAGGTACATTGAAAATTTCTCTCTCACAAGAGCAATGAAGAGGATAATATGCCTTGACAAACTTAACCTAAATTAAACCAACTTATGTAAAAAGAGGAAAGAAAGAAAGAAAAAGAAAGAAAAGAAACACTGCCACCGCCACCACTACCCAGCCCCACATACTGAAATCTGGCCGAGCGTTGTCAATGGGCGTAAAGGAGATCTGAATGAATAGAGGACTTCACTATTGGGTTGTTGCAAAAGTCATGATGCATTTTTGGATAGAAAAACATAGAAAAAATACATCATGACCTTTCCAACAGCCCAATATGTTCCTCAACAGGAATACACGATATTGTAGAACTGTCAGTTCATTTTAAATTATGTTTATGAAATTCCAACCTAAATCTTAGTGTGTTGTTGTGAAACTTCATGAAGGTTTTGAAAAGTTTATCTGGACAAAAATAAGCACCATGAATTAGCCAACATATTTTGAAAAAGAGCACAGCGTGCCACTTTCCCTTCTAGGTAGCAAATGTAATGAGCCTAAAATACTCTAAACAATATGGTACTGTTCTAAACATACACAGAAAGCTGTGATAAAGTAGGTAATTCATAAACAGATTCAATTATAGAAGTTTCAGAATATTAAGCATTTCAAATTAGCAGGTTAAAACAAAGGAGTATTTAAATGGTTCTTTCTAAATTGGTATGTTTCAGAGAAAAGCCAACTTAAACTCTCACTTAACACTATATGAAACTAATTATAGCTCAATTAAAGCATTAAATATATTTTATTGTTCATGTTTGAAATATTTTTAAATTTCATTTATTTCTTCCATGAGGAAGTGAAATAGAATAAAAGGCCCTGAGCAGGGCGCTTCAATGCCATGATCCCCCCAGTTTCAGGCAGCCCCAGATCACCAGCAAGTGCACGTCCAGAATATTTACACACATCTCCGGACAGGAGCCCAGAGCCTTCCCACGCGGGTCAGCCTTGCAGAGCATTGCGTCTTCCCACAGCACCACTCTCCAGTCCCATAAAGACAATGCAGTCATGAAAAGGCTAGAAGAAAATACACGTTCCTATTTTGGGGGGGAAACAGGTAGGAGCAGGCTTTATAAAGATAAAAGAGAATGGGACCAACCAGTGGTGTAGTGGTTAAGGCGCTGGATCCTCCATGGTCAAGTGTGAGGTTCCAGTTCCATGTGTGGCAGCCTGGAAATTATGTCGTGCACGCATGCCCAAAATCCCCAGAGGAGAATGGAAGAGACGGGACTTTGGTATGGTCAACCCCCTGGGGGTGGTTTTTCACATTCCTTTCTCTCTTTCTGGCAAGTACATACAGCTGTGGCATGAAAAAAAAAAAAAAAAAAAAAAAAAAAAAAAAGTAAAAGCAAATGTTTAAAGTATTACAAAGGAGGGGACCAGCAGTTGGCATAATGGCTGTGTCCCTGGTCTCCCATGCAGTCGGCCGCGATTTGAGTCCCAGATCCAGTGGCTTAAACTCATGCTTAGTGCATGTGCATGTGTGCTCAAGATCCTGAGAGGAGAATGGAGGGAAAGGGATTGTGGCATGGCCATCCACCAGGGGGAGGGGTAATTTCTCGCTTTCTAATTCTGTCTCGCTCTTTCTGGCGAGTGCACGCGTCCTATAGCAAACCCCCCCCCCAAAAAAAAAAAAAAAAGTATTACGAAGGAGAAAATAGATTGTATCAATTAAAGCCTTAGCCATCTACATTTCAATAACCACAACAAATTAACAGGTAAAAGGAAGTCACAATAACACTGGTGCTTTGTATGATGTGGGACTAACTCATAAATAGTAATAAACATGCACCGGAACTGGAAGCATCGAAGTTAGAAAATCTGTCAACCTGGATTACATATTTATTCATTTTCTCATTAGTGTGGTATTACCTGGACTGTCTACATCTTGATAATTCATCTAGTATTGACAGCTTAGGTATTTCAAAAGTCCACCTGTGGGACTAGCAGATGGAGTAATGGTTACACTGCTGGACTCCCACATGACAGACTGTGGTTCAAGTACCAGACCTGGAGGCTTGAAACTCATGCCGGGTGCATGTGTATGTGTTTGCACATGTGATTGCACATGGGGACTGCAGTGTGGCCATTCCCCTTGGGGCGGTGTGTCTTCTTGCTTTCTGTCTCTGTCTCTCTCTATCTCTCCAGCAAGCGCACATACCCTGTAGCAAAAATCTGTCTTAAAAAAAGAAGTCTACCTGTATCCCCTCAGTATTTAGTACCAAGGTTCCAGTCTTCTTAAATGTATTCATGGAGTCAGAATAGATACCAAAGAGGAATGACCTAGTTGTGCAGAGAGGTAACCAGCCTTGAGAATAAATGTATAAACAAAAGCACCGTTGATTTTCCAATTATTCTTCCCTCTAGAAAGTCTGCATTATTAAATAAGTTTGTTTCACATGTTTGAAGGCAGAATGGTTTTAATTAGCTTTTGCTATATGTAAACTAGCCAAAAATTTAGTGCCTTTATGTGACATCATTGACTGACCTTCTGAGTCAGTGGATCGGTCACCTGGGCTGGGCTCAGGTGGCCTGTTCTGCTTATCTTGCCAGGCTTGGCCGCTTCTGATCAAGGACTAGTGGTGCCTGTGGTCAGCTCCCAGGATGGCCGAGGGCCAGCAGAAACTTTGTGGGGCACCAGGGTTCTCCACAGGGACTCCCAGTCTCCAACAAACCAAAGCAGACCTGTTGCCATGGAAACTGGATACCGCAAGTGAAAGAGGAGCCTGCAGAATCTCTGGGGGCCCAAGCTTAAAAAAGCATGACATCACAGCTTGGTATTGGTCAGAACAAGTCAGAGTAGAAAAATAGATTATTTTGGATGTTCCAGGAATGTGCAAAGAATGGTGGCCATTTTGGTTGATTTGTTTCTACTTTGCAATCTACCACAGGCCCCTAATCGAGAAGTTCAAAAAGTTCTGAGTTCCTTGAGGGCGTGTTCATGTACATTTTGAATTCTAGAGTCTAGATAAATAGCTCAGATGAAAACCCAGAGTTGCCAAGCTACAGCCCATGGACCAAATCTAGCCTATACCTGTCTTTGTAAGAAATGTTTCATCTGAACACAGACACTCATTTTATATTGTCTGCGGACACTTCTCATGCTAAAAATAGCAGTTTAGTAGGGGCAGCTGCGACCAGATGGCCCACAGAGTCTAAACAGTGAAGTTCTTGTCCTATACACAAAAGGCGGCTATCTCTGTTCAAGAATGTCATACAGTTCTAAGACCTTCTATGCATTCTTGTTTATGACCATATTGGCGCCAAGTGGCTAGTAAAATTATATTAATCATCTTCAACTAAGGAGAGAAGAGCACAACAGATTAGCATGCAAATGACGGACTTCTGTTTGCACAAGTAAAATAAAATGGCATTACAATAAGCAGACATAGGCTGTCAGCTCTTCAATAATGTGGAACACAGCACGTGAGAGGTGATTAACCTGTGTATGGATGAGAAGTAAAGGCATGAACCCAGCAAAAGAGCTGGGCCTATAGCAGCCCTGACCAGCCCCCGGTACTTAGCTACTCCATTGTAGAAACACCGCTTCACCTGATACTCATGTTTTGAATTGTATTGTTTGTGCATGTGTGTAGTTTTGTTGTATTTCTCTCTCTCCTTTTTAATTTTGCTTTTGTCATGTTAAGGAATTGGTTATTCTCTCAAAGTAAAAGCAGAGCCTTTGGGCTGGCCCATAATGCAGTGGTTCAGCACTGTGAATTGAGAATAGCATCCCACATGGCCAACTGCTGCTCAAATTCTCTGCCTTCTGCATGAGAATCCTTAGAGGACAGAGAGGGGGAGGAAGAAGGATGGAGGCACACCACGCAGAAGAGATGCTTTCTCTCTCGTTTCTGTCATCCTGGTGAGTGTATGCACCCTCTGGCTATGTATATATATTAAAGAGCAGGGCCTTTAACTTTGCCAATCTCACTTTTATTCAGTTCACTGGGATAATTAGGGAGTAGATGTCAAGAGATAGGGAAAAAGTCTCCTCTTTTCTTGGTTTTGTCAGTATCTAAAATAGTAACTGTGGTCCTTGACTTCAGTTCACATGTTAAAAATGCATAGTTATGGGCTTCCTTTCCAGAAAATCTCATTAAGCAACGAAGAGTAAGACAAAAACAAAAAGAAAAACATGAAACAGAACGGACAGAACTGAAGGCAGAAATAAACTATTTGAGAACAGTCAAATACTTACTATCACACCTTCCATAATATACAGAATAGCTAGACAAAAGATCAACGAGAAAATAGAAGACTTGAACAACTAGATCCAACACATTTACAGAAAATTCTGTCCAATGAAAGCAAAATATATAATATTCTCAAGTATACATTCTCCAGGGCAGGCCATTTATTGGGCTGTAAAACAAATCTGAATAACTTTAAAAGAAGTTAAATTATATAAAGTATATTTTATAACCATAATGGAATAAAATTAGAAATTATATCAGAAAGATATTTGGGAAATTTACAAATAGGTAGAAATTATCGGTGAATCAGAGAAAAAAAATCACAAAGGGAATTGGAAAATGCTTGAGATTAGTGAAAACAAAAACACAATAGAGCAAAGCTTATGGGGTTCAGCTAAAGCAGTGCTTCAAGGGAAATTTATATCTGTAACTGCTATATCAAAAGAGAGAGAGAGAAGTGTCTTTAAACGAGCATTTAAATTCTCACTTTAAGAAATGAGAGAAAAAAGAATCAGCTAAATGCAAACCAAGCAAAAGAAAGTAAATTAGATTAGAGCAAAAATCAATGAAATAAGGAATACCAAAAAATAGACAAAAGCTATCATTTTTATTTGAAAAGATCAACAAAATTGACAAATCCCTAGGTAGAAAGACTCAGGAAAAAAGGTGATTCAAATAACTAAAATAAGGAACCAGCAGTTGGCATAATGGCTATGTCGCTGGATTCCCATGTAGTCAACTATGGTTTGAGTCCCAGACCTGGTGGCTTAAGCTCACGCTGGGCGAGTGTGCATGCGTGCTCAAGATCCCGAGAGGAGAATGGAAGAGAAGGGACTGCAGCATGGCCATCCTCCCAGGGGATGATTTCTCACTTTCTGTCTCTCTGTCTTTCTGGTGAGTATATGCACCCTATAGCAAAAACCTCTCCAAATAAATAAATAAACAAACTAACTAACTAACTAAAATAAGGAATGAAAAAGGGAATATTACTATGGACTTTGCCAAGATAAAAAAGGATCACAAAGAAATATTATGAAAAAGTTTATGCTAACAAATGCGACATCCTGGATTAAATGAACAAATCCTAAAAATTGCAACCTATGAAAACTAGTTTTAAGAAGATACAAGTCTGAATAATCCTATAACAAGTAAAACGACTGAATCAGTAATCAAAAACTTCTCATGCAGGACCAGATGGCTTCCTTTGTGAATTCTACCAATTATTTATAAAAGAAGTATCATGAAATTCTTCATAAACCCTTAAAAAAAAATAGAAGAAATAATCTTTTCTTTCCTTTTTGTTTTTAAGAGAGATTTTTGCTACAGGGTGTGTGCCCTTGCCAGAGAGAGAGACAGAAAGCGAGAAATTACCCCCAAGGGCCATGCCACAATCCCTTCTCCTCCATTCTCCTCTTATGATTTTGGGCGCACACACACATACACACATACCACACGTACATACACACTTAGCCTAAGCTTTAAGCCACCAGTTCTGGATTCAAACTGTGGTCAACTATGTTGGAGTCCAGCGACATAACCCTTTCGCCATCTGCTGGTCCTAAAGAGAAAATATTTTCAACCCTTTCAAGGAAGTCAATATTATCCTGAAATGAAAATCAAATGACACCACAAGAAAAAAATCTATAGATCAATATTTTCAATATAGATATAAAATCTTCAACAAACTACTGCTCAGCATATAGGAAGGGTTCTACAACATGACCAAGTGGTATCTATCCCAGAAATATTAGATTGGTTCAACATACAAAAGTTATCAGTGTAATACATCAAATCAGTAGAATAAAGGACAAAAACTACATAATTGTCTCAACATATGCAGAGAAAGCATCGAACAAAACCCAACTCCTTTTTGTGAAAAGAAGAAGAAAAACACTTGACAAAGCAGATGTAAAAGGGAATTTTCTCAATCTGCTAAGGAGGATCCATGGAAGATTCACAGCTAAGAGGATAATTTATATTGAAAGGTAAATAGCTTTCTTTCCCTTCAAAATCGGGAACAAAATGAGAATGTCCACTCTAATCATTTGTAGTCAACATTGTTCTGAAGATTTTAGCCTCTAATTATATAAGAAGAAGAAACACAATGCATCCACATTGTAAAGCAGGAAGTAAAACTATCTTTACTTGCAGAAAATCCTAAGGAATAACTCACGTAGAGAATACTAGGCTAATAAGCAAGTTCCACATGGTAGCAGAAAACAAGATCAATATAGTAATACCGAAAAATCTATTGCATCCCTATACACTTAGGGAACAACCTAAAAATAAAGTTAAAAAGCAATTTTATTTATAACAGCATTAAAAGAATAAGAAAGAATAAACTAGAAACAAATCTAATAAGTGCAAGACATGTACATATGTATAATATATGGAATATTTGCTAACTATTATGTCAAAGAAGAATCATTTATGATAATAAACAAGTTGATTTACAAAGAGGACATAAAAATCTTAAATGTGTATGTGCCTAAAAAGAGAATATCAAATACAATGAAGCAAAAACTGATAGAATTAAAAAGAGAAACTGACCGATCTAAAATTATCCTTAGACATTCTCTCACCCTTCCCCAGTAAGCAATACAATAGATTAAATAAAAATAAATGAAGATACCACAAGCTTGAGCCATACTATCAATCAAATCGAACCAATCAGCATTTACAGAATACTAGAATACCCCACCCAAGAACACTAGAACACATATTCATTTTAAGTGCAAACATAATATTTACTAATATAGACCATATTCTGGTATGGAAGCAAGGCAGGGTGAATTTAGAAGGATTCTAATCATTTGAAGTAATCTCTTTGACCGTTATGAAATTAAATGAGAAATTGATAAAAAGAAATACACTGGAGAATCCATATACAGCTGGAAAGTAAATAACAGAATTCTAAATGATCATGAGTTTAAAAATGATAAGGAAATTGATGTAATGGTTGTCTCTGGACTCCCACACGGCCAACCACAGTTCCAAGTCCCAGATCCAGTGGCTTGAAACATGCCGGTTGCATGTGTGTGTGTCCAAAATCCTGAGAGGAGAATGGAGGAGAAGGGATTGTGGCGTGGCCATTCCACGGGGGGAGGGGGCGATCTCTTGCTTTTAATTTCTCTGTCTCTCTGGTGAACACATGTACCCTATAGCTAAAAGCTCTAAAAAAACGGGACCAGCAGTTAACGTAATAGCTATGTCGCTGGACTCCCACGTAGTCTACCGCGGTTCACGTCCCGGACCCGGTGGCTTAAAACTCACACCAGGCTCGTGTGCGTGCGTGCCCAAGATCCCAAGAGGAGAATGGAGGAGAAGGGATTGCAGCGTGTCCATCCCCCCTGGCGGGTGATTTCTCGCTTTCTGTCTGTCTGTCTCTGTCTGTCTGGCGAGCGCACGCGCCCTATAGCAAAAAAAACTCTCAAAAAAAAAAAAGCTCTATAAAAACTATGAAGAAATTATAAAGTATTATGTACTAAATGAAAATTAAAAGGTGAAATTTCAATATTTTTGGGTGCTTCTAAAATGGTGCTACAGTGAATGCATGCAGCACTAGGTGCCTATGTTAGAAGGTGTCTCCCTCCAGTCAATTATCTAAGTTTCTACTTCAAGAAAATAGAAAAGGAAAGCAAATTAACCCTGGAGTAAACAGAAGACAGGGATTAAGGACTAAGTCAAAAATTAGTAAACCTGTAAAGAGAGGAACATAATAGAGAAAATTAATTAAAATCCAAATATGGCTCTTTGCGATCAATAAGCTGAAAATACTCTAGGCCGAGACTGAGCAGGAAAAAAAGCGATCTATATATTAATGTGATCTTGATCATTTCTTACAATTTTAATTTGGGTCTTCTCTTATTTTCTTCTACATCCTCACTGACTGTCACTCAACACATTTTATCAGTCAAATGTAAAGGGGAGGTGTTAGAATTCGGGGTGAAGCCACTTTTGCAAGCTTCGAGGGTTCAGTGAGAGCCAGAGGTGCCCTCATGAGTATAAATGGAGGATACGGGACAAAAACGTAGCAGGTCATATCCAACACTACATAAAATGGTAGCATGTAGCGTCCGGCATGTGTTGTGGTAGTTAAGGACTACCCGCATGACCACTTGTGGTTCAAGTTCTGCAAGCAGCAGCTTGATTTCTCACTTTCCCTCTCTCTCTATTTCTCTGATCAAATTAAAATAATAATAATAATTAATCAAATTAAATATATAATTCTTTTAAAAACAAACACATTATGACCCAGTGGGGTTTATCCTGGGATGGAAGGCCAGATTAACATTCAAAAATCAATCAAAACTCACCATTTTAACAAAGGAAAAGAGAAAAAATATCCCTATAGAAGCAGAAAAGGCATCTATTTCACAAAATTCAGCATGTGTTTCTGATTTTAAACAAGTTCTCAGCAACCTCGGAGTAAAAGGAGTCTCCTGTAACGTGATAGCGGGCACATACGAACTCCTGCAGCTCACAGGACAGTGGCGGGGTGAGACAGAATGCTTCCTCCTTCACGTTGGGAATGAAGCAACGATGTCGGGTCTCATCACTTTGCTTTTAAGGTTTCAGCCAAGGTATTAAAGGAAAAAACAGAAAAAGAAATAGAAGGCATCTAGACTGAAAACAAAGTGGGAGAAAAAATAACTGTAGCATTTTTATATGTCAACAGACAGGTTGAATTGAAGAAAGCAACTCCATTTATAATTAATAAAAACCCTCCAAAAACTAGGAATAAGCCTAACCAAAGAAAAAAGAAGAGGTGAAAAACCTTTACAAGGATAACTATGAAAAACTGAAAAAAGAAATTGAGCATGATACACAGAAGTGGACAGACATTTCATGTTTCTGGATTAGAATTAATATAATCAAATGTCACCTCTACCTAAATTAACTTACAAACTCACTGCAATTCTGATCAAATTACCAGAAATATTTTCAGAGAAATTTAAAAAAAGATCACAAAATTTGGAATCATAAAAGGCCCCATATCATCAAGGCAATGCCATGCAAAAGAAATATGTTGTAAAACTGTGATAACCAAAACAACGTGGTACTGGCACAAAAACAGGCATGTAGGACAATGGAACCGAATAGAGAACTGAGGGATAAACCCCAAACATAGAGCCAGCTGATCTTTGATGAAGGACAACAAGGCAATCCGGTGTGAAAAAACAAGTCTCTTCAGCAAATGGTACTGGAAGAACTGTACATCGACCTGCAGAAAAAATGAAACTAGGGTGAAAGAAAGGGAATAAAGGGGGAAAAGAAAGAAACAAAAAACTTAAGGGACACTTTCCTTATCTCTGTGTTTCTCTCTGTCTCTCTCAAGCAAGCACACACAACCTATGGCAAAAGTAAAAAAAATTTAAAAAAAAACTAGACCCTTATCTCTCACCATTAACAAAAAATCAACTCAAAATGGATCAACTATCTAAACATAGTGTCAAACTATAGAACTATTGGTAGAAAACCCAGGGGAAACTCTAGAAGACATTGGAACAAGCATATTTCTTAGATAAGACTCCTAACACACAGGCAATAATCCCCAAAATAGACAAATGAGACTACATTAGGTTAAAAAGCTTCTGCACAGCAAAGGAAACACATCAGAATAGAAGAAAGAATTTGCAAACCATGCTTCACATGAGGAACTGATCACCAGAATGTAGAGAACTCAAGCAGGTTACCTGCAAAAAAAAAAAAAAAAAAAAAAAAAAGCAAAACAGAACAAAACAAAACAAAAATCCCAATTAAAAATGAGTAAATGAGTCGAAAAGACAACCTTCCAAGGAAGACATCTGAAAGCCAAAAAGCATGTGAAAAAAGTTATTCAACATCCCTATCATAAGAGAAATACAAATCAAAACCACAGTGAGATACTTTTTGATTACAATCAGAGTAGAACTCTCTCACACTCTTGGTGGGAATGTAAATTAATACAGCCACTATGGAAAACAATATGGAGGTTTCTCAAACATCTACAAATAGAACTACCATGCTACCTAGTAATACCACTAATGGACACTTAAATTTACCCAAAAGATAAGAAAACAGTCAGAAAAACACTGCACACCCATGTTTACTGTAGCATTATTGATCATCACTAACACATGGAATCAACCTGAAGGCTAAGAACAATGACTAGATTGAAAAAAAAATGTGGCATATATACACAAAGGAATACTACTCAGCCATAAAGAATAAAGAGAACCTGCCATCTGGTACAAAGTGGATGAATATGGATGTAATGCTAAGCAAAGTAAGCTGAACTATCAGAGACAAATAATGGATATCCTTGCTCAATACATACTGAACATCTGTAGTTGGGCAAAAACTGAAAGACTAGAAGGCAGAATAGCAGACAGCAAGTGCAGATAACAGAGGCTGTGCAGGAGCAGTTGGAATCTGGGGTATGGGAGGCAGGGGCTCGGGGGAACAAAAACATTTAACAGACATAAGAATGGAAGCTTACCTTTTGAGGATGTTGTGTACAGTATTATCTTTGACTCAATTGACATGCAACGCATGTATGCTTGGACAAAACTTACTGCATGCTGTGTAGACATACAATGCCTAACTGTAAATTTAAAAAAATAACAATGGGTTGTGTATTGGAAACTTGCTAAGAAATAAGATTTTAGATATTCTTACTGTAAAAAAGGGAGGGTAATTAGGTAAAATAATTACTAAGTTAATTGGCTTGACTACAGTAATCATTATACTATGTAGAAGTTTATCAAAACAGTATGTTGTATACCTTAAATATATATAATTCAAAATGAGATAAAAATAATATCTTAATATAAAAAAGAAAAAACGAATTAATGAGCACATTTAGCAACGCTACAAGATACATGATTGATATTTTAAAAATCATTTTTTTATATTGTAGCAAAGAATGATCAAAAATTATAGGGGTATATATCATGGTGGCCATAGTCAATAATAATATATTACATATTTTAAAATTGCTAAAGGAGTAGTTTTTTTTTTTTTTTTTTTTGAGAGATTTTCACTGCAGGGCGCGTGCGCTCGCCAGACAGAGAGAGACATAGAGACAGAAAGCGAGAAATCACCCCCCAGGGGGGATGGTCACGCCGCAATCCCTTCTCTTCCATTCTCCTCTCGGGATCTTGGGCACGCACGCACACGCGCCCGGCGTGAGTTTTAAGCCACCGGGTCCGGGACACGAACCGCGGTCGATTACGTGGGAGTCCAGCGACATAGCCATTACGCTAACTGCTGGTTCCCAAGGAGTAGTTTTTTTTTTAAGTTAATTTATTTATTCCATGAGAGAGAGACAGCTAAATGGACAGATGTCCCCAAAATAGGATCTCTATGCTTTGATACACTCCCATCCCTGGCCAGCCCGGATGGCCAGCTCGCGTCATGCTCAACGTGATCAGAGAGATTCTCGGCCATGAATCCAGGACTTTGCTCAGGGTTCAGCCATGTTCTTGCTATGCCACGGCTGGCCCTGTAGATTTTAAATGTTCTCATCACACTCACACGAATGTAAGTAGTGTTAGGGTGATCTCTGCAATATGTTAAACCAACCCTGGTCGCGGGCTGTGAGAGAATTCACAGTCTCAGAGAGAAGAGGATAGAAGAGAAAGTATTCGCTTTCCAAGGGCAGAAAGGGGCCAGATGCAACTCCCTGCATCCACCCTGGGGTGGGGCAAGTTGCCACTGGGTTTGAAGGCGAGGGTTTATGGCTGGCTAATGAGGATGGCTCTGGAGCAGGATGCCCACTGGTATTTCACAGCTTCTGGACTATCCCATTGAGATCTACAGCTGCGTATCTCACCACTTTGATCCGCCATATCTTTGGATGTTTGTTGATGTCTGCAGCAGGAGACTGGGTGTTGCTCTCCTTATCTGTAGGCTGAGACTTAGAAAAACGGGTCAGCCATTGCAGTGAGGTCAAGGAGGGCTGGCTCCACCAGAGGAGAGAGAACGTTGAAGCAGCTGGGAGACTTAATGCTCCTCCTCGTTCTGGGGTAACCCTGAACCAACCCTGTGCCAGGGGGCACCAGACACCGAGCTGACTCTTTCCAATCCTCAGGGCATCTGGGAGTCTTTTAACCCTTTCAAGTAGGCAGCGTGCCGGACACATTAATTAGCTTGATTGACTGTTTCTCCAATGTCCATATATCAAAACACCATACTATGCTCACAAATGTGTACATTATTATTTGTTAATTTAAAAATGTTTAAATGTAATTCGAACACAATACTTCTGGGTGTTTCAGGAAGATACTATTCTTGCTGCTTGGTACAATGGAAAACCATGGACATTAAATATAAAACAGACAAAAAAGACTGAATAGCGGAGAGAAGGTGGCGGGCCTACTAGAGTCTCGGACCTGAGGAAGGACATGGAGTGGGTCCCTGGGCTTCTCGTGCTTTCTATCCCAGGCGTGGAGTGTAAGAAAATGGTGCCTCAGAAACATCAGTAGCCTCAATTTCAAATACCCCAACAAAAAGCTGATCTCTAGTCAATGGCTCAGGAAAGAGGCAGCCCAGGAAGTTGGAAAAGGTTCAGACAGTAACCACTTGACTCCAGCCAAATATTACAGAAAAACAACGCAGCTGCACCCCTGCACCAACCAGGGCCTAAGTGCCATCCTGGGCTGCATCCCTGGGGGCTGCAATGAAGTCCCCACTCTTGTCACTGGAACGTTGGAGAGGCCAAGCAGGGAGCCAGGCTCAACCTGCCAGCCTGTTCAAAGCCCCTCCCTGTGTCAGTGTGGATCATGAGGGAGCCCGATTGCAACTCTCCTTTCACCCAACAGCAGCTCAGCTGCTGGGAACATAACAAGCTACATCCACTTTGAAAACCGATGGACTGTTTCTTAAAAAGGTAAACACTCATGTGCCATAAGATGTAGCTTTTCCACCCAGAATCCATGGCAGCATATCCTGACCACTTTATTTATAGCACCAGACACGGGAACCACCCAATGTGCACCCAAGAGTGAATGGAAAGACACATCTTAATATGTCCATGCCATGGAATACTATCTAGAGATGAATTCGGGGGGCCAGCAGATGGCTAAGGGTTATGTTATCTCCAAATACCAAGAGAATGGAGGAAGAAGGATTGTGGTGTGGCCATCCCCCCTAGGGAGACTTTCTGTCTCTCTATCTCTCTGCCTCTCCCCAAAAAGCCCTATAACAAAATTCCCTTAAAACCAACAAAAACAACAACAAAAAAGGACTAGGCACATGCAATCACATGGACGTATCCCCAATACTTACACCAAGTGAAAGAGGCCTAGCTGAGAAGTTCACACTGCTTGATTCCAGTTAAAAAGCCACTACCTGTGATGACAGAAGACACATCGGCCCAAGCTGGAACCTGTGAGTGCAGGGGTGGGGGTACAGAGGGAGATATTAGGGGCACAGGAAGCTTTGTGGATGATGGATCTGTTCATTATCCCTACCTCCTGTGTTCATCCTCACTGACTAGAAGGGGAAGGTCTGAACGTTGATAAATTAAGTTGGATGCCTTCATTAATAATAATAATAATAAGATGAATTTCTCCTTCATATGAATTGGGAAAAGAAAGTCATAAAGGGAGAATGTTGAGATAAAATAGAAGATGTTGTCACTCAAACACCTGAAAATGTTGCACTGTACAAATGGCCCCCTTTAGCAGATAACGGGGCTTGTGTGTGCAGGTCTGCGAGCTGCATTCTGAATGCATGAGTAGCAGTTCAGAAACATGGGCTGAACCCTGCAGTCAGCAGAGCTGAAACTCTCTGAACCAGGAAAACACATTATCACCTACGCATGAAATCACTGAAATGCATAATGGATCATGCCTCTAGATTTATTTTCATAAATGGTCCAATAATTTGAAATTAAAATAAATAATTCATCCTCTTCTCTTCCTCAGCCCTACAACTTGGAAGACATAGCTCAAGCTAGAACCACCCTTCAGTCTTCAGCTGATTCTTGTACTGAATTCTCATCTTAAAGACACAGCTGGGATGTTCTCAGTAGTAGTGAGTAGCCATTTCCTGAGCACCCGCGCTCATCTTGCCGGTAGTAGAGTAAGAATACCTCTGTGGTGGAGCAGTGGCCCAGAGGTAGCTGGGGGCGCTCTGTACCGGCAATGCCCTCTGCTTTCTGGGGCCCTAGGCACATCGTTCCCCTTGGAAACCTTGCCATATTGTAGCTGCATTAGTCATGAGCTTCCCTCCCCCAGACCCTGGAAACTACCATTCCACTTCTGAAATCAGCCTTTCCCAGAAACCAGCCCAAGACATCCAAAAGTGAGACGAAAACTCCCCAAGCTATGCCCCTCCTTCCCATAGTGCGACTCAAAGAGCATCGTGTTCACACTGGTCATAGAACACCCATCCTATCAGCTGCCTCTCTCTCGAGCAGAAAGAATCTGTTGATTAAACCCTTCCTGCACAGGCTAGCCCTGGCCTGGTGGTTAAGGCAGCTGTATCTCACATACAGTTCAAGTCCTGGACCATGCAGCTGGAAGAACACACCAGGAGCATGTACCTGCATGCCCAAAATCTTGAGAGGAGGGACAGTTGGAGAGGAAGGGACTGTAGTGTGACCATTCCCCACAGGGATGTACTTTCTCTGTCTCTCTTTCTTTCTCCTCTCTCTAGTGAGCACATATGCCCTCTGGCAATTTAATCAAAGCAAAAACAACCCAGAAAAACCCTTCCTGCATTAAACTAAACTGATAAAAGAAAAACAGATTCCAAACGGTATTGTGCTAAAAAATCGAAAGCAAAACACTTCCCCTGCAGCAGTGCGACCGCCCCCATGCGCTGTGTGCTGCCAAGGTTGCAGTCCCAGCACTCTGTATAGTCAGTGAGAGACCAAAGCTTCTTTTTCCAGAGCACTTTCTGGTGGGGGCAGAGGAGACACACGATAGGTTGCAGTAACTAAATGTTGAAGTCTAAGAAAATACAACCTTTTTGGGAGAACTGACACAGGGAATGGAAATAAGGAGTGCTGAGGAAGGAGAGCCTGGGGAGGGTTCCAACACTGGGTCAAAGGAGGTAAGGAGGGAGCTCGCACCTACTTCCGGAAAGGGGATTCCAGGCAGGGCAGGGCAGAGCAGAGCCCCTGAGCGCAGCACCTGCCTGTGCCTGTGAGGCTCCCAGAGCGCCCTGGGCCCACGCAGGCAGTGGGGTCAGAGAGCCAGTGGGGCCTCATCACTGAGGACCTCGGGTGTGAGCGAAGGGAGACCTCTGGGAGGCCTGAGCAGGAGTGACGTGACACGACTTGGGTGTTTTTAATCACAGTCAAGCACACACGGCACAATATTGACCAGCTGCCATTTCCAAGGGCACAACTTAGTCACGGCAAGCACATTCACGTCGTTGCCACTCATCACCCCCGTCCACCTCCTGAGCTGTCTCAACAGACTGACACCTGTCCCCATTAAACATTGATTTCTCATCACGTTACTCCCTCAGCCTCCCAAAAGCCATTCTACTTTCTGTTTGTAAAACCTGATTACTCTTGGGGCCCCATGAGTGGGGTCACACAGTCGTATTTTTGTGACTGGCTTCTTTCACTAAGCTTAACGTTCACAAACTTCATCCACGCTGTAGCATGTGTAGAATTTCCTTCCTTTTTAAGGCTGAATACTAGCCCATTGTACAATGGCTAGCAATGGCATGGTAGTTAAGGCACTGGACTCCCATATGTCCAACATGGTTCAAGTCCTGGATTCAGCGGCTTGAAAATCACAGCGGTGCATGTGCATATGCCAAAATCCCAGGAGGCGAATGGAGGAGAAGGCACTGTGGTGTGGCCATCCCTCTAGGGGTGATTTCTCACTTTCCCTCTCACTGTCTCTGTCTCTCTCCGGCGAGTGCACACACCCTATGGCAAAAACCTTAAAAAAGAAAATCCCATCGTATATACGTATACATCACATTATGCTCATTCATTCATACATGGACACCTTTTTTAAAGTTTTAATTTAATTAATTTATTTATTGGTGAGGTTTTTACTATAGGGCACGTGCGCTAACCAGAAAGACACAGACAGAGAGACAGAAAGTGAGAAATCACCACCCAGGGGCAACGGTCATGCCACAGTCCCTTCTCCATTCTCCTCTCAGGATCTTGGGCATGCACACACACGCGCCCTGCATGAGTTTAAGCCACCAGGTCCAGGACTCAAACTACAATTGACTACATGGGAGTCCAGCAACATAGCCATTACTCCATCTGCTGGTCCCTTATTTATTTGTTATTGCTATTATTATTATTTTTTAATTTGCTATGGGGCACATGTGCTCACCAAAGAGAGACAGCAAGAGAGAGAGAGGGGGTTAGTAAGAAAGTCACCCTCCAGGTCTGGAACCCGAACCGTAGTCGGCTATGTGGGAGTCCAGGGCCTCCACCATGCCATCTATGGATATGTGAGTTGTCTCTACCTTCTGCCTGCTGTGAAAGAGGCTGTAGCAACATGGTTGTCCAAATATCTCTTCGAGACCCTGCTTTCAACTCTCCCTGTGGGGGATAGAGCCAGAAGTCCTGGAAGTGGACGCTACGGTAATTTTACCAGCAACTTTTTGAGGAACTGCTGGGCTGTTTGCTTGCCCAGAGTGTAGGGAGAGACAACAGGTACACATGAGAGCGGGGAGGCCACCAGGGAGTCCGTCTTGGTGTGTTTCCTCCCAGACTCCAAGATGGAAATTTGTATGCACTCTACTGGAAGTCGCATTGGAGGAGAGGGTCAAGTCTAGGCAGAGAAGGAGGATGTGACAGAAGAGCAATTTGAACAGAAATGTGGTTCCAAAGAGGCCTCAGACTCTGAAGCTAGGAAGGCGCTTGAAGACTGTTGCACCTTGAGGCAAGGTCCTTCTGTCTTCACGCTGACCAGCCACTGGATGTATGCAGACTGCATGGTGCAGGGTGATTTGGCAGCTCTCTTCAATGGAGGGCAATTCCAGAAGGGAGAGACTCAGAGAGCCTTTGGCCACTGGCCCTACCAGCAGCTGAAGGAGCATGGGCTTCTGTTCTGAAAGTGTAGGGGCCTGGGCAGCATAGCACAGCATCTACTACAGAGGCTACTACAATAATCTAAGTGCTAGTGGTGGCTTGACCAGGCCATCAGAAGTTAAGTCAATGAGAAGCATTGAATTTTTCAACTATTTTAAAGATAGAGGAAATAGTATTTGCTGAAAATTGATGCATTTGATATAAGAGGAAAAGTTTAAGTCAGAGTGACTCCAAGATCGTCGACCTGGCATAGAAAGATCGAGTTGCCTTAACTGAGACGAGAAAGACTGGCAGGAATAGGTTTGGGGTATGCTCAGGGTTTAACTTTGGGGGGGGGGTGCCTTGTGACACCGAAGAGCAGATGCTGAATAGGTAGTTAAATACAAAAGGGTGGTTTTTTCTCAGAAGAAAAATCGAACTGGGGAGATAATGTAGATCCGGCCTCATTAGCATACAGTTGACATTTAAGTCATGAGACTAGAAAAGGTAATTAAGAAAATGTAGACAGAGGAAAGGAAGTCTGATGGTTAAGTCAAGGAAGTCCAGCTTTTAGAAATGAGGGGTATCCAGCCAGCAGGCAGTGTGGTGGTTAAGGCCCTGGATCCCACATGGCGAACTCCACAGTTCATGTCCTGGAAGAGGCAGCTTGAAAAACATGCCAGGTGCATGTGCATGCATGCCCAAAATCCTAAGCAAAGAATAGAGGAGAAGGGATTATGGAATGGCCAGACCCCTGGGGAGTGATCTCTCACCCCCACCCCTGCTTGTGTCTTTCTAGTGAACACACATGTCCATAGCAAAAATCTAAAAATATATATATATACATATATATGTACATGAATGTATGTACAAATACATGTGTGTGTGTATATTTAAAAGAAGTGAGGGAGATCTAGCATAGAAGATGGGAATAGATAGTAACCGGAGAACAAGCAGAAATTTGCCTGCTGGCCTCCCTTTGGGTTTAGCCAATGGGAGGCACCGTCAGGAATGAGATGGGGCAGGGAGAGTGAGGTGGGTGTTTGCTCCGCCAGCACCGGCCTTCTTCAAAGCACTCTGGCAGTACTGCCTTACATGTGATCCCTTTTGCCGAGTTTCCCCTTTTTGGCTTTAAGTCTCCACTAGGTTCTGGCGACCACTTTGTTACCTCTTTCCTTCAGGTCTAACAATGCTAACTGCTTCAGGGCTTGTTATTCTCCGGTGCACCAACATCCTTTTACCTGTCACTCTCTTCTAAATAGTCTCTCCATTACGGTGTTCCTTTAAAATCCCAGCCCAGTATTTCATCTGTATCTGCCAAGACCCTGACTAGTTGTATGTGTTGTTCTGGATGAAAAGTAAAATAAAAAAGTTTGGAGGACAAGGACAAAATCAACTATGTCCAGAGCTACTTGTGGTTCAATTAAGAAGTGGGCTGAAAAATGACCACAGGATTTCACAGCATGGAAAAACGGTCGATATCATCAAGAGCAATTTTCTTCGAGAGTGGTGGTGGTGAGTAGATGAGCTGAAGACGTTTAAGAGAGAAGAGAAGAAAATAATTTGAAAAAGCAGGAGTAGGCAACTACTTTAAAGAGTTTTGCTGTGAACAGGAGCAGAAAACAGAGCAGTGCAAGGGAGGGAAAATGAGATCAACACTGGGTTTTCGAGAGGGGAGCCATACGAGCATGTTTCCACACTGAAGGGGACGGTCTAGAAGAGCAGGGCAATGATGGTGCAGGCAGAGAGTGGAGAATAGCTGTGCCATGTCCTGAGAGCCTACGAGTGGGGCCACCTCATGCATGAGAGGACGGGCTGGCCCCAAAACGCTGCTCGTGGGATTTATCTATAGTACTTGGAAAGAAGCAGAAGGTATAGGTGCGTGTGCTGATAGGTGGGGACGTGTGGGAGTACAAAGGTGTGGAAACCCTTTTCTTGTCACTTCTATTTTTTGAACTAGAAGAAATAGCATCACCTGACAGTGAGGATGAAGGAGGCATTGTGGGAGCTTGAGGAGAAAGGAACAGTATGCACTTGTTCGATGAGCAGGAGAGACAACAGACCAGGAAAGGAATGATGATGACAGGACCACATGAAGGGTCATTAGAGTCGGAGCATATATTTATGGTGGTTTTTCTGTGTGTCTCCTGCATACTTACACCTGGCTGCAGGAGCAGTACAGGAAAGCTTTGCCAAGAAAGTGCAAGAGAGCTGGGAGGGAATGCAGAAAGAGAATGATTATGACTGGCCAAGAATCTAGCACGTGAAGGAGGAATACAGACAATGATAGTGTTAAGTTGGGTAGTAGTAGGAATGATCTGGAATATGGATTGTCAATTAAATATATCAAGCCCAATCTAAGGTATAGTGAAGGATGCAAAAGGAGTTTTCCACATATTTCTAGTTCATTGTAGGCTCAAAGTCTGATGGGTCGTGATAAATTCTCTTGGGGGAAGAGGGTTCACTGTCTTTCTTTGCAGTCTTCCTTACGTGCAAGGAACTCTTTGCTTGTAATTTCCAATTGAAGACACTTCCCTGAAGCACAGGGAGGTGGTGTCATTGTTCCACTTTGCAGATGAGGGACTGCCCACTCAGTAACATGCTGCAAGAGCTAGGATAATCCAAACCCAGGGTTGTGGTGGGCTCAGGCTTCATACCAAAATGCCACAGACAGGATGGTTTCAGCGCCTGACACTTCCTTTCTCACAATTTTGGACATAGGGAAGTCCAATGGCATGGTGCCAGCCACTCTGCTTCCCGTGAGGACTCTCTTCCTACCTTGTACAGTCCGCCCTCAGAAGAGCTAACGCCCTCCAGTGTGAGCTAGAGGTTGTTCCTTTTCATGAAACGGCCTAATCCATTTATGAGAATGAGGCCCTTATGATCCAGACGCCAGTCACCCGGCCTTGCCCATGGAAGGTGTCACCTCCTCCAATACCACTACACTGGAGACCAAGCTTCCAAACCATAGCAGGGAGAAATAGCTTTCTCTTTCTCTCTTTCTTTTAAAGACATCAGTTCTATCAGATTAGACCCTATGACCTCATTTAACCTTAATTACCACCTAAACATTCTGTCTCCCAATACAGTCACTTTTGGGGTTGAGGCTTCAACGTTATGAGTGGGGCGGGGGGCAGCTGGTGATGTATTGCTTGAGGCACTGGATTCCCACATGGTCAACCATAGTTCAAGTCCTGGACCTGGGGCTTGCTTTCTCACTTTCCTTCTCTCTCTCTCTCTCTCTCTCTCTCTCTCTCTCTCTCTCTCTCTCTCTTTCTGAATCTCTTTGTTGAATACACATGCCCTATAGCAAGTTAAATACAAAAGGGGGGAAACCAGCAGGTGGCATAGCAGTTAAGGTGCTGAACTCCCACATGGTCGACTGTGTTTTGATTCCCAGATCTTCTGGTTTGAAACTCACACTGGGTGTGTGTGTTTGTGTGCCCAAAATCCCTAGAGGAGAAGGGAAGAGAAGAGTTTGTGGCATGGCCATCCCTCCTGAGGGGTGACTTCTCACTTTCTGTCTCTCTGACAAGCATACAACCCTATAGCAAAAAATCTCTTAAAAAAAGTAAAATTGAATAAATAATTTTAAAAATATGGATGGGAGGGGGCATAATTCCATTTGTAAAACCAAGATCTGATTCCAAAAACACTTGTTCTCACCATTTGATCTGTGATCGACTAATGCGGAGAACATTTCTAGATGAAATGACAACTACATTTCCTGGGTGTGCCCTATCATGCTGACCTCAAAACATTTGCAGGGGTCTCTTCATAAAACAGAGGCTGAAATATACTACATTCATACTCAAGTTTCAAAAAGAACATTTATCAATTCTACTGCAGATGTCCCTGACAGAGTAAGTGAAAAAAAGAAAACCTTAGCCAGCCAGACTCACGGAAGCAGAGAGCAGAACTGTGGTTTCCCGGGTTTGTGGAAGGGAGTGGAAACTCGCTCAGTGGGTATAAGTTCACAGTTATGCAGGATGAAGGAGTTGTAGGGATCTGGTGCACACCCACAGTGCCTCCAGTGGCATTGTGCCAGGGCATTGTGCTCTCAACTAGCTGTTAAGAGCGTGGATCTCATGTTACATGGTCTTAGCAGAAAAGGAAAACAAATAAACAAACAAAAATCCACAGAAGGACAAATGGAAACTTCAGGAGGTAATAGCTCCTTGTTTTACCTCTATTATGGTAGAGATAACATGCACGTTTGTGTGCCCAGACTCATCATATTGAATGCATTAAACATGTACAGCATTTCTGTCTATCAGTTACGCCTCAATAGCTTTTAAGACTAGACTGGCAAGGCTTAGAACACAAGTATGGTGTGACAGCCTTTGCTTTCCAAGGACATTGCATTCATTTGCCAATGAGAAGGGCCAGCAGGCTGGTGGTCCAATCCACACCAAGCTCAGGGGCAGGCGTCCCAGGGACTGCAGAGGGGTGTCCTCCCCCTGGGCTTTCCTCCCCCTCTTCCCTGTGTGTGTGTCTGTATCGGGATTTCTACTCTCAAGGGAACACCAGTGAGATGGAGTAGGGCACACCCTAACAACCTCATCCTAAGTGTCTCTTTAACAAACTACCTCCAAACACAGCCTGGCTCTGAGATACTGGGAGCTAAGGGACCACAGTTCCACCCACAAAATATGTCACCAACCTTGGATGAGTGGAGCATTGGTTTGTGTGAGCTTTGTGTTTGGAAAATAAGCAGGTGTGTTTGTCAGTGCATACAGAAGTGTCATGAAAAGTTCATAATTAATTAATAGCACCTGTCTTTGGGTTGGGGAATTGGTTTTAGAAACAAGACATAAAGGGCTTTTGATTCCATGCAGATCTTCATTCTTGACTTCTTACAATGAAAATATATTTATATTTCATTTGTATTGCTAAACATGTTTTTAACATTTAAAAAAATAAATAAGAATGGAGCAAGAGCCATTTCACACTTTATTATGTAAATTAAGCTACCTCAGCTCCAGGTCTGCCCTGAATTATCAAAGCCAGCTGACACTGGTTGGTACAGCTAATGATGGGAACTCACTACCTCTGTGATGGGCCAGTCTTTCTTCTCAAACTCCACTGTCTTCATATGTAGAATGAAGGGTCTGGCCAAGGTGGTGTGCAAGGCCTTCTCCATTTCTGAACATCGACATTCCACAGTCTGTGTAGGTTGCAGAAGAACCACAGTGGGCAGGAGAGGATGTCGAGGAGCCAGAGACGTGAGTCGTAATCCTCACACTGTGAAGTTGATTTTGCTCTCTAGGTCTTGGTTTCACCGTTAGTGAAACAAGACTTTTGACCAGTGTTTTGTTGTTTGTTTGTTTTAAGTTTATTTATATATTCTTCCATGAGTGAGAGAGATTTTAAATAACCCCCACAGGGTCTCAATGCCATGATCCCTCCCCAGCCTTTAAGCAGCACCAGATCATGGGCCAGTGTATTCCCAGCATACTCAGGGAGGTCTCTGGTCTTGAACCACGCGCCTTCCCCTGTGGGATGGACGCAGAGGGTGTCCTGTTTTACTGCTGGGTCACCATCTGTCCCCAGATCAGTTCAGTGGTTTTTCACTTGGCCGTGGCATATTGTAACCAGGAGTAACTTCACAGGTGAAACAATGTGAGTAGAGTATGCATCCTCGTTCTCTCTCTTTCTCTCCCTCTTTTCTACCACAAATGAGCAACTCCATATCTATGTAGAAAATAATCAACCCCTGCAGACGTTTTTCTCTTAGAGAGAAGAGTTTGAGGGCTAAAGAAGTTTCTCCTAAAGAAGGGGCTTTACGTTTTCCAGGCAGCCTATTACTTTAGAGGCTTAGGATTTTGAGGGGAAGAGAAAACATCTGATGTGCTCAGTCTATGTGTCCTGCAGTATGAAGTGTGCAGGGCCGTTGTTTCCCACATTAAAGCCTCCAGGCTCCTTCGCTATGTGCCTTTGGAGGCTGTGTCATTATGTACACATGCCTTCATTATTATGTCATGGTAAGTCACTTCTTTGATTATGTAGTACCCCTTTTCACATTACGTGATAGTGACATTGGTACATTTGCTTTCTAATTTTATCTCATCAAAGTTTCAATAGTTTCATTGAAATTATTGTGGTTTATTTTTATTTGCTGCTTTTGCTTGAATGTGATTTTTGTAAACAGTTTAGATTCATTTTTATATGTGCTTTATCAAATCTAATATGTTTTGTCTTTTAATACATGAGCATAATCTAATTAGTTTTATTATAATTATTGATGTATTTGGTCACTTTTGTCAGTATGTGTTTTTCTTTTCCTGTTTGTTCTTGGATTGATAGAATATTTTCACTTGGCTGTTACAAAGGATTGAGTCTTTTTCATTAGTGATTACTCTGAACATTTTTAAAAATACTCACTTCTCTAACCACATACAAAGTTATTTGTTTTTATCACTTTTTTACTATCTTTCTATCCCCCCAAAAATGATCAGAACCTTAATGTGATTTAATTACCCATAGACCCCCCCACTTTATTAATGTAGATATTATTGTGAATGTCTAGAATTTTCTCACATTATATAAAAGCAAATAAACGTATCATTCGCAGTTATATTTTTGAAGGGAAATTGTAATTAATCAGCATAGTTGGTCAATCTCTTTCTTTCTCTTCTTTGACTTTGTATCTAGCCCAAGGAGCCATTTATTGCCTTTCTGAAATATTTTCTTAAGGAGCTAGATGTTTCAGTGGGAGTCAAGGTGAGGGGGGCTCTTTGCATTTCTGAAAATCTCTTTGTCAACCTCACTTTTGAACGTAGCACTCTCCCTTCACCCATGGGAGAAATGTTGCAGGAATCCCAGTGGTTGCCTGAAACTGCAGACAACACTGAACCCTGTATGCGCTACATTTCCTAAACACACATCCTTACGCCAAAGTTTAATTTAGAAATCAAGCAGATTAACAACAACTAATAATAAGTAGGAGATCAATAACAACTAATAATAAAATAGAAAAATTATAACAATATAGTGTAGTAAAAGTTATGTACATGTCTCTCTCTCAAAGTACCTTATTGTACTATATGCACTCATTCTTAGAGCATGGTTAACAAAGGGTGACTGGAACTGCAGAAATCAACTGCAGATCAGAGGATGCACTACTGCTAAAACATAGGCTGAGCTTAAAATTTCACGTTGATATTATTTCCTTTCCTCATTTTGAAGAAATTTTTTAAAAATTCACATCCCAGCGTTATGCATCACTATGGCTCACAGTACTGTTTTCCCAGTATGCGTGTATTACAGGACAGTGAAATCAGGGGCCAGATGTATTGTTTTCAACAGAAAACTTTATATTCTCTTTCTAGGAAGTGTTTCTTCCTACTGGAAGATGTCAATGTAGCACCTACTAGGGTCGACTGAAAGTTTCCGGAGGGTGGGAGAAGGGAAGAGTGTAAGGAAGGTAATTCAGGAGAAAAGATAGAGAGGTGAGACCTGTGTGGGACACAGAAATGGATTATTACCTGTGGATGATGACGTGTATGGTATTCTCAACTGGACTGGTCTCAGGTGTATTTCATGTTGGGGACATTCTCTCTACAAGCTGGGGGCCAGCAAATGGCATGGTGGTTAAGGGCTCTGGACTCCCATATGCCCAACCATGGTTTAAGTCTTGGACCTGGTGACTTGCTTTCTCACTTTCTCTCTCACTCTGTCCCTGTCTGGTCAAATTTAAATAACTAAATAAATACATTTAAAGAAAAAAATTCTCCATACAAGCTAAATGATGTATAGCAACTGAATGTATAAAAAAGATAGTAATTATAATAAGAAAATAAATTTTAAAAAGTTTTTTTATCAGTCTAATTGATATTCCTTTGTATATAATATTAGTTTCTTGTTCTGGTAACTTTTAAGAGTGCTCCTTTACCTTGAGATCCTGAAGTTTTTTGGTTTTTGTTTTGTTTTGTTTTGTTTATTTTTTTACTCTTTTTAAAAATTTATTTACTTACATTCATTCACTGTACATCATTACAGCATACAAAATGAAATTTTACATCCAGAGTACACCGTATTGGCTGAATCAAGCACATCAACATGCATGTTATCATCAACAAATAATTTTCCATTTCTTTTTTCCTGTATGTTTTGCTTTTTTACTAAGTGTCCCCTTTTATTTTGGCTTATCTGGGTCTGTCTGCATTTACAGAGTTTTCTCTCGAATGTCACTACACTTGATACTCCACCCATTTTCTGGGTCTAGAAATTATATCAGATGTGTCAGAACACATGATCTGTCCCCCACGTCTTGTAAAATCTCTTTGGAGTCTGTTCGAGTTTACGCTTCTGTGCAGTGTTCTGCATGAGTTTTCATGATCATCTTCCAATCCCCTCTTTGATTGCATCAGTTGGGAGTTGTTCCGCCTTTTGGATTTTAATTATATCAGTTTTCATTTCCCCTCAGAATTTCCCCCAATTACCTGTTTCTACTTTTCCCGTTGTCTTAGACATTATGTAATGCTCCAGAATTTGAATTAAATTTTTCCTTTTTTTTCCCTCATTTTACTTCTAAACAAGTTTTCTTTCATTTTAGCTTAACTTTCAAATTTAAAGTTTTTGAAATAATCTCTGACAGTGGTTTCTCAGTATTGTTCTCTCCACGCAGTCTCCCAGTGTTCCACTTCGAAACTGTGGTTAGCACTGTCTGCTCGGGACTCTCATCTCACAGG
>NW_006159829.1:3597845-3634639 GCF_000334495.1 Tupaia belangeri chinensis | reverse complement strand
GCAGAGCCATTAAAGAGATAGGCACCAAAGAGAAAATAGCCTCATTTGAACCTAGGCAAGCACTGTCAAGAGGGGACTCTCAGAAAACCTTACTCTGCCCGATGTAATGCTCCTTTCACGAAAATTGGGCAGCTTATGGAATGCCCAAACCCCTTCACAAGTCAAGACAGATATTTTCTAGTTCTTGACTTGAGCTATTTCTGCTCATTTCTGCACCTTTGGGAAAACAGCACCCTGTGGCCAAGGCCTTGGACTTAATGCATTATTTACTACTTTATCAGGGCAATCTCACCCCCCACCCCAGGAACTGCGGCTCCCTGAAGTGATACTCAGTCACCCACAGTCCTGGACCGAGCCCGAGTCCCCTTGTAATGGGCCTCTGCAGCCAAGTGTGCATTCTGGCTCCATGTTCTATAGGTTTTCATAGCAAGGCCTTGTTTTGTGAAAGTTTATTTCTTCCATAAGGGGCAGAGATAGGACAGAGAGAGCAGCATTCACAACAGGGTCCTCCTGCCACAGTTGACCCCCAGTGTAACCAGCCCAAATCATAGGCACGTGTGCACACGCCCACTGGGCTTAGGGAGGTCCTGGGATATGAACCCAACTCTTCTCTTGTGGGTCCAGTTGTCAAACCACCATGCTACTGCCTGGCTCCGTCTGCTCTTATTTATAGCAATGTATTTTTTGTTTGATTTTCAATCAGTGCAGAAGTTTATTTTTATTTTCAGTTTGACTGCATCCGTTTATATAAATGTGGGTACATGCATGTGTGCACACACCTGCACATACAAACACACACAACACACCTCAGTGTTCCACATTTAAAGCTGAGATTTTATAAGCTCAACTTGAAAGCTCAACTTTAGTCCTTAGGCCAAAGGCAGCCATGGAGCAAGGAGATGCTAGGTCGGGCTCATATTGCAGCTCTCTGCTTGTAAAAGCAGGCAGGAGGAGCTGGGTCCTGCTGAGAAACACTTCAGAAGTCTGACGAGTAAGGAAGAGCAAAGCTGTGCAGCAGCGTGCCCCCTTCATATCTCTGCCCCTCACCTACTTATTCTGTGGTGCTGGACAAACTGCGTAACCTCCTCAAGCTCCACTTTTTCTTAATGTGTAAAATAGGGATAAAATACCGTTTACCAGTAATGTTTTAGGAATAAGCTCAAATCCAGGCCCCCAACAGTTCTGACTATATTTTATCAGCTAGTTCCTGTGCTAAATACCTTGCATATATTATTTCAAGAAATGCTTACAAGAAGCCCGGGAGGCGTCATTACCCTAAAGTACAAAGCTAAGACCAGAGGCTTTAGAGGGTTGAGATGTTCACTTGAAGAGGCTCAATGACAAGGGGGACAGCTGTGAGGTAGGCCTGACTTCTAACCAACAGCAGACGAAGGCTCCATCTCACTATCCTAAAGGTAAAGTCAAGTCCAGAGGTACAGAGGGAGAAAGGGAGCAGTAGAATAAACAGGGTACAGAGGTGGCAGGTGGGAACAGGCAAGAGTCAAAGGGGACTCAGCGGGCATTACTGGAGGTCCAGGTAAATTCCCAAAAACGGGCACGTTTCTTTGTGCCCTGCAACCAAGACAGGAAAGCTTGGTCTCGGGTAGACGGACAGTGTCAGCTGCCACTTCTGCTTCCTCTGGGACCTCGGGAAAGACTTCACTTTCTGAGCCCCAAGTTCCAGAGGTGTATGCGGGAACCTCGTCCTATTCTGGAGGCTTGCTGAGAGGATGGAAGGAAATAGAAGAGCACTTGTCACATGGTAGGAGCATAGCCAGGGTCGCTCTCAGGTCCAGCTGACTTCAAAGCTCTTCCTGCTTTCCCATCCAAGCTCTGCCTCCCAGAGAGAATGAAGCCATTGGCTTAAGTCTCCAGAGGCCAAGGGTAGAATCTGAAAGTATATTAATGGAAGGCAGCATGTTTCCATTGGGGAGAAAGCTCTAGAGTCAGGAAAAGTGTTATTCATTTTTTTAAGCAGCTTTTAACCCTAATATATAGCCCACCTTTTGGTAATAAAGCCAAACTTGAAACCAACATGAAGAGTGTAAAGGTGAATAATATTTCTCCTGTTTCTTCCTTCTTTTCTTTTTTTATGCAACTCTTGTAATTAAACACAAATCTTGAATAATGCAAGCCTATAATTCATGCAAATTGATCCCTAATGAGATGGCAACAAGCCAGGTTTTAATTTGTTGAACTTGTGGGAGATAGTATAATGAGTTGCAGAGAACAGATGCAAAAATATGTCCCCTTTCCTCTAAAATGAGCCCAACATTTCATTTCTGTGCTCGGTCTCATAAGTCTTCAGTGTCTTCAGTAGAATTTCTTTTTTTTTTTCTTGCTAAGGAGATGGTGGCTTATCACAAGCACATTGGGTTACCTTCATGGAAACTCTGATTTTCCCGTCCTCCACAAACACTCAGAGTTTTCAGTGACCACACTTTGTAAGACTTTTGGGTCCAGAAAGAGAATTTGATCTATTAATCATATGTAACCATCAAATGTACTTAAAGCAACCTGAATCAAAGTCTCAAGATTTTACAAATTTATCAGTTATTAGTTCTAAATACAGAGAAAAAGAAAGGTAAAGCATGTGAAAACTCTGTTCTGGTGGCAATTCTGAGAATGAAAGCTATAGAGAAGTATTTCAGGCAGAAGGATGCATAATGAAAATATGGGAGCACGACTATGTGTAACTGCTTAAGCACACAGTGACTAGACCGAGATGCTGCCTCTTTTTCTAATTCTTCTCCTAGGTGCACGCAAAAGGAGGTGGCGCACACAGAATTGCTAAATGTACCCCCTTCTCAGTTACAGTTTTTCTGATGTCATGTTCACAGTAATGATACTTCATTCTTTGAATAAAATAAAGAAGACACTGATGTGACCTGTATGTAACATGTGCTGTTTAAGAGTGAGCAGGCCACAGGGACCAGCACTTGGCGTAACGGCTACACTGGACTCCTATATAGTTGACAATGGTTTGAGTCCCAGACCCAGTGGCTTAAACTCACGCCAGGCACTTGTGCGTGCCAAGAGGAGAATGGAGGAGAAGGGATTCTCACTTTCTGTCTCTCTGTCTATCTCTGTCTTTCTAGCAAGCACACGTGCCCTACAGCAAAAACCTCTTAAAAACAAAAAGAAAAAGAGTGAGCAGGCCCCAAAATACTGTCCTCATCTCTGTAGTATTTGCAATTTAATGGAGATATATCTGGGGCCCCCAAGATAATTCACTGGGAGAACTCGTAGGACTCAAAATCTACTAGTACCCATGGCTAAGATTTATTACAGCAAAAGACTACAAAACAAAATCACCTGGGGGCAACCAGGAGGCTCATCCCAGAGGGGTCACCTCCGATGCACATAACCCCACAGTGATGATGTGAGCCGTGCAAACATCGCCTCACAGGAAAGCTCCTTGGGGACTCAGAACCCACAGGTTTTACTGGGGACTGGCCCTGCAGGCTCTCTGCTGAGAACATGCCAGACTCTAGTTTCCCAGAAGGAACCACCTGACGCTCACAAGTGGCCTATGTGCAGCGAGCCACTCTCATCAGTTCTGGGCATGGTGGGGCCCTCCTAAGTCCCTGTCCCCACCTCCCCTTCCCCTTCATAAAGGTCTTCGTTAAGGTGGAAGTCTCAGCCTGCCATGCTTAATCTCTCCTTCACCAGAGGCTAGAGAAGCACTTACACAATTACCACCTACAGAAAAATATACTAATCTGAATAGAAAAGTGGAGAAAAAGAAATGATTTCCAGATTAGGACAACTCAGTGAGTATTTATTATGGGCTTATTCTGGTTAAGGGAAGCAGAGAGGGTCAGGCACCGGCAGTTCAGTACCCTGGAGAGCACCTCAAGACCTTCTGGAGAAACAGATTACTCCAACGTCCAACTGCAGATCTGAGTTTCTGACCATCACTTCAGAATGCTAGAAGAATAAATACCGTGTAAATACCCTGTCTATTGGATAAAAAATGTAATCGGAAAAATATCAACCTCATCCTATATTTAATATGGAGAAAAAGTACATATGGTGGCCCCATAAATTATGACTTGAGCAGGAAAAGTCCAGGCAATCTAGAGTGTCCCACTGAAGATATGGAAGACAATTTCCTGCATGATCCCAAAGCAATTCCGTGACATGTTTGGAGTCTTCAAAAAGTTGAAGGAGGGACCAGCAGTTAGCGTAATGGCTATGTCGCTGGACTCCCAAGTAGTCGACCACGATTCGAGTCCTGAACCTGGTGGCTTAAACTCACACCAGGCGCATGTGCATGTGTGCCCGAGATCCCAAGAGAAGAATGGAGGAGAAGGGATTGCGGCATGGCCATCCCCCCTGGGGGGTGATTTCTCCCTTTCTGTCTCTCTGTCTCTCTCTGTCTGTCTGGCGAGCACATGCTCATTATAGCGAAAAGTTCTCCAAAAAAAAAAAAAGTTGAAGGAGATGTATCCCTCAGCAAGAGGAACCAGGAAATCATTAGGAAAATACAATTTGAGACAAGTAACTAAAAGGGAAAAGAAAACGAATGTGATGAAGTACAAAGCCCAGAAACAAAATATATCCAAAAGCGTACTGGAGTCCGTATAAATAACTTTCAATGTGAATAAAAATAAATAGAATCAAATAAATGATATGGATGACAAACTTGAAAAACCATTCCAGGTTACAGAAGACAAGTGGAGAGATGAAAACACAAACACACAAATTAATGTATTTAAAAAAAGATGTAACAGGGAACCAGCAGTTAGCGTAATGGCTATGTCGCTGGACTCCCACGTAGTCGACCGTGGTTCACGTCCTGGACCTGGTGGCTTAAAACTCACGCCGGGCACGTGCACATGTGTGCCCAAGATCCTGAGAGGAGAATGGAGGAGAAGGGATTGCGGCGTGACCATCCCCCCTGGGGGGTGATTTCTCACTTTCTGTCTCTATGTCTCTCTCTGTCTGTCTGGCGAGCGCATGCGCCCTATAGCAAAAAACCTCTCAAAAAAAAAAACAAACAAAAAAACGATATAACAGAGGGCTGCAAGGAGATTACAAATCTAAGAACAGGACCAGCCCATGGCTCTGTGGCTCTGCAAGCTGGATCCCACACGGCCAGCTGCACAGCTTGAGTTCCAGGCACAGCAGCTCAAAAAGCACACGAGCCCAGAATCCTGAAAGGAGGGAGAGGCAGAGGAGAAGGGACCACAATGAGACCATGTCCCATGGTGGGTGCCTTCTTGCCCCTCCCCCTCCATACCCCATCCCCAAGTGCAAGCACCCTCTGCCAAATTAAGATATACACGTATAAAAACATTTCCCCAATTATAAAACCCTAATGTAAATAGTTAACGAAACACAGCCGTATATTTATAACACCAGAAAACAGATGGCCGTGACCTGACTAAGACAGTAACCAAAAGCAAACTGGGTAAACGCAGACATAATACTTCTGAAAACGTGCTCAGCCAAGGCAGTTCAGAGGTGAACTGTTGGGGACCAGCAGTTAGCGTAATGGCTATATCGCTGGACTCCCACGTAGTCAACCGCGGTTCGTGTCCTGGACACGGTGGCTTAAAACTCACACCGGGCGCGTGTGCATGCATGCCCAAGATCCCGACAGGAGAATGGAGGAGAAGGGATTGCGGCGTGGTCATCCCCCCTGGGGGGTGATTTCTTGCTTTCTGTCTCTCTGTCTCTGTCTGTCTGGCCAAAACCTCTCCAAAAAAAAATAAAAGTGAACTGTTAAAATCTTGTGTCCTCCAGAAATGATGCTATTGGAGAACATAGAAATATGGAAGAGCTCTGAATTTTGCAAGCCCCGTCGATAATCTTGTTCCTAAATCTTGAGAAAGAGCGTGTAAGAAAATCATTGCAGTCTCACTTGGAAATACTGCTGTAAGTTCTCATAACACGTTAAAAGCAAATAAAGCCACTAGTACATTAAGATTAAAATAGTAAAGTAGTATTTCAGAATAAATGCATGAATTCCTAATGGAACACGTTAACATCTTCTTCATTTAGGGATGAGACACAGACCACCTTCCCTTAATCCCTGGATCCTCTTTAAAAGTCAGCAAATCCAGTTACGACCTGTTTCCTCATCTCTGATTCTCTCTTCACTAGCTCCACTGAACACCTTGCCCTCAGTCCAGCATTGAGACCTGTCACCTTACTTGTGAAGCCCAGTGGTCAATTCTCAGTGCTCACTCACTTGAGCACCAGCATTCGACACAGTTGAACTTTGATCCTTCTTCAGTTACTTTCTATGCACGCTTCTGGAATACCATGCTCTCTTCATATTTCTGTCTGCCTTTCTATTCACTCTGCTACGCATTCCTCTTCCTCATTTAAATGCTGGTGCCTTAGACTTCCCAGAGAGCTCCTTCCTGGCTACACACTTGCCGTGTGATCTCAGCCAGCCCCAAGGCTTTATAAACCATTGTCCTGCTGACTTCCATACTTACGTTAACCTGCATGGCTAACTCGTGAGCTCTGGTTTCTCTCTGCTACTCTCTGCTTAGCATCTATTTAAATGGCTTGTAGTCAAAACTGCACAGATCCAAAGAACAAATCCCAATTCCTCCCTCTCTCACCTGCTCCTCCAGAAAGCTGTCCCAGCTCAGTCATTGTCACCACCAGTCTATTCAGCCAAATCTTGGGTGCTATCCTTAACTACACTGTTCTCCTCATACCCAGGGTGCAGTCTGTAAGCACATCTTGCCTGATCTATTTTCAAAATTAATCTCCAAGCTTGGCACTTCACTTTGCACCACCTCAACCACGAGCACCCTCAGAAAGAGATGTTTTCATCTTTGAGCTGGGAGAGGGAGCATTCTCAGAATGCACACGAGAACATGTGTATTATTCCATATTCATTCCCACCTGGCCTTCCTTCTCCTACACCAGAAGTACGCTGTCCGAAAATAAGTGGCATGGGGTTCAGAAAGATTATCTACGCTGTTGAAGGTATTTTTCTTTATGTAGACTCAATCTCAAACTTGGGTAATTGCCTCCCTTGACATGTTGGCCACAACTCTGCACCTACTGCCATCAAAGAGCTTCTCTCTCTGACTTTCTATGAGTCTCCCGGGCCCCCAGGAATAGACATACTCCTCTTGTATTAGTGGAAGCCCTCCTCTGCCCTTCAGTTTCCCCTCCCACTTGGTTATAACCGTCTGAGAGGAAGGACCTCCCAAGATTAAAGTCTACATGGCAAGTGCACCACCCTAGACAATATAGTCCTGATTGGCTCGTATGCTCCTGAGCACTGGAATTTGGAAGTGACTCAGGAACAGGTCACTTCAGGACATAACCCGAACCCTTCTGGTGTGGGATGCGTGGCTGCAGCATATGAAGTAGGCAGTGAAGGGTAGAGGGACACATCTATGCATTTGGGGTTTTCTCAATTTGTGCTATTTGTCAGTTTCTGTACATTTCCACTAACAGGTAAACTACATGTTCAGTTTCTGGTGACTTCAGGTTGTTACTGTAAAGAGAGGCATTGGAATGTGTGTGTACACACACACACACACACACACACACACACACACATACTAGTTTTAGTGGCTTAACCACTCCCTATGTGAAGTTAATTGAGGGTTATGGACACTACAGTCAAGAGATGCATTCTCATTGGTCCTGATTGTCTCAACATTCTACTCGAATGAATTTAAAATATTCTTCCACCTGGAGACACCAGAACCTATGAGCTTTAAGACTTGTCAATCACAAAGTAAGCTCAATACATCAAATGTGAATACCAGCATCTATTAAATTCATTGCTCTGTTTTGAATAATGAAATACGTATATGTTGGCTACTGGAAATCCTAAAGGTTGTCTCCAAGTTTTAGCTTTTTGACAGGAGCACATTCTTCAACATCTTGTGCTGTCACATTATTGAAAATTTAGTCTGAAGCCCACTTGTGTCAACACTGGTTTTATGACTATAACCCTGACCACATAGAACTAAGGTTTTCTCTGTTACTCATGCAATAGAAAAGTTGCCCAGTATGTTCCCAGAAGTATCAATTAGAGCCTAGTGGTATCTTTAGAGTTTTACTCTGATGAAGAGATTCTCAGTGAAACATTACATCTTATTCAACTTTGGTAAGAATTCCACTTTTGGCAAGTGCACCCCCCTAGACAATATAGTCCTGATTGGCTCGTATGCTCCTGAGCACTGGAATTTGGAAGTGACTCAGGAACAGGTCACTTCAGGACATAACCCGAACCCTTCTGGTGTGGGATGCGTGGCTGCAGCATATGAAGTAGGCAGTGAAGGGTAGAGGGACACATCTATGCATTTGGGGTTTTCTCAATTTGTGCTATTTGTCAGTTTCTGTACATTTCCACTAACAGGTAAACTACATGTTCAGTTTCTGGTGACTTCAGGTTGTTACTGTAAAGAGAGGCATTGGAATGTGTGTGTACACACACACACACACACACACACACACACACACACATACTAGTTTTAGTGGCTTAACCACTCCCTATGTGAAGTTAATTGAGGGTTATGGACACTACAGTCAAGAGATGCATTCTCATTGGTCCTGATTGTCTCAACATTCTACTCGAATGAATTTAAAATATTCTTCCACCTGGAGACACCAGAACCTATGAGCTTTAAGACTTGTCAATCACAAAGTAAGCTCAATACATCAAATGTGAATACCAGCATCTATTAAATTCATTGCTCTGTTTTGAATAATGAAATACGTATATGTTGGCTACTGGAAATCCTAAAGGTTGTCTCCAAGTTTTAGCTTTTTGACAGGAGCACATTCTTCAACATCTTGTGCTGTCACATTATTGAAAATTTAGTCTGAAGCCCACTTGTGTCAACACTGGTTTTATGACTATAACCCTGACCACATAGAACTAAGGTTTTCTCTGTTACTCATGCAATAGAAAAGTTGCCCAGTATGTTCCCAGAAGTATCAATTAGAGCCTAGTGGTATCTTTAGAGTTTTACTCTGATGAAGAGATTCTCAGTGAAACATTACATCTTATTCAACTTTGGTAAGAATTCCACTTTTGTTATTTATTAGGTTTTTTTTTGAAGTATCAAATCTTGTTATTCAAATAAAACATTACTATTTTTTTTAAATAAAAATATGACTGACCCTGTGGCCCAGTAGCTAAGGGAGCCAGATCCTACATGGACAACAACAGTTCAAATCCTGACAGCTTGAAAAATATGGCATGCTTTAGGCCTGTATTCATGTATGCCTAAAAATCCAACAAGCTGGAGGTACCAGCAGTTAGCGTAATGGCTATGTCGCTGGACTCCCACGTAGTCGACCGCAGTTCGAGCCTTGGACCTGGTGGCTTAAACTCACGCCGGGTGCGTGCGTGCGTGCCCAAGATCCCGAGAGGAGAATGGAGGAGAAGGGATTGTGGCATGGCCATCCCCCCGGGGAGGGGGGTGATTTCTCGTTTTATGTCTCTCTGTATCTCTGTCTCTCTGTCTCTCTCTGTCTGGCAAGCGCACATGCCCTATAGCAAAAACCTCTCCAAAAAAAAAAAAAAATCCAACAAGATGGAGAAATAGAAAAGGGATTGCAGGGTGAACATATTCCATTGAGAGGGTGTTTCTCTCTCCCTCTCCCTCCGCCTCCCCCCTTGGCCTCCTCTCTCTCTCTCCCTATTCCTCCCCCTTCTGCCCTTTCTCTATCCCTCTCCTCCTCCCCTTCTCCCTCTCTCTCTCTCTCCCTCTCCCTCTCTATTTGGCATTTGTCATAAGGTATATGTATCACCGGAGAGAGAGAAAAAGAGACTGAGAGTGGGAAAGTGAGAAATCACCCCCAAGGAGGAATGGTCATGCCACAATCTCTTCTCCTCTTGGGATTTTTGGCACACATCCATACACACCTGATGTGATCTTCTAGTTGCCAGGTCCAGAACTCAAACCATGGTCAGCCAAGTGGGATCCAGTGCCTTAATCACCAGGCCAGCTGCTGGCCTCAACTTTCTCCCTTACTTTCTCTCCCTATCTCATGGCGCACACACGTGTCTCCTGGTAATATTGTTTAAAGTGAAAAATAATCCATTTTTAAGTTTATGCATGTAATGTGTATATGTGAGGAGGGAGATATCTTAAGAACTGGCACCCCAAAGTTAAGTATGTCTTTTCAGAAAGAAACCTTGATAATCTGGAGTAATCACCGATACACTGAAGTCCTGGCTGTGCAGGAGTAGAAAGAGAAAGAAAAAGAAAAACGCGTAAGAAAGCTAAAGCACTTAGTCCTAGCAAATAACAAAGCTTGGGAACACACAGCATGTTAGTAAGAAAGGGGAGAGAGAGGGGCTGCTAAGGATGACCGGCTCACCAGTGGAGGTAGAGACCAATTTGAACTGGATTGCAACTGTGTCAGTGTCAACCACCTCCCTTCTTCCCAAACTCTCAGGATAGTTGTCGCAAGCATAAGGGCTGTGTACCTGTCTGCGTGAGTTACACATGGCACCGGGAGAAGGGCTGAGTTCCACAAATGGGCCAACATGGGACAAAACAGAGCTGGCAGTGGCACCAGGTAAACTAACTCAGCGGATGCAGGAGTGAAGAGCTGATCACAAAAACATGGGCCTACCTGCCTTTCCTCGTCAAGGGAAATGTACCGAATTTTAAGCAGTGGGCTTTCAGAGTGTGTGAGATAGATTTGAACCTGTGTTACATACATCTGAGGGGTAGGAAGACCCCAGATTCTAGGTGGACCATACCTTCCTATCATCCCCAGGTGGGCACTCAAAAACTACTGCCTACAGATCCACTGAGAGTGTCAACAAAGATGGAGGAGGAGCTAAGCCCTCCTGCTGGGTGTGAAGATGTTTGTAGCTTTGATGGTTCAGTCCAGGGTCTTTTGCTAACTCCTAGAAACGACCTTCATGAATGCTGGCAAATGTTCAAAGTGAAGAGGAGATATGCAAACAGGACTAATCCTGGCTTTATCAAAGGCATAAACCCATGCATTTACTTCCGTGCGCAAGGGGAGATTTGCTTGCTTAGAACTTTGAAATGCAGCCATGATATTGCAGCTAAAGCTCGGCCCAGGGACTCGTGGAGACACGTCTACAGCCGAATGCCCGGCTCCAGCACCACCGTGACTGCTCTGTCCATGCAGTCAAAGTCTATCAGGAATTGGTCACTGCACTAATTCCCGAAATCCCATCCTCGGCCAGTGTGGGCCATAGGAAATGTGTTCCTGGCTCATCATGAAGTGATCAGCAAGGAGAAGTTTTCATTACAAAAAGCTAATTCTATTCCGCTGAAATGATTGACAGATTGCAAATCATAGGGGTCAAGAAGACAGTGGACCGGGAGCCAGATGGTCTGAGTTTCAATCCCTTTTCCACCACTTGCTAGCCATGTGGTCTTGGCTAAGATGCAGAACTCCTCCCAGTCTCAGCTTACTTACTCGGAAAGGGCAGGTGACAGTATGCTATCCCTACACAGTTCCGTTTTGAGGGTTAAATAAAGCAGTATCTACAAAGCACTTGGAAGTGTACCTGGCACATGGCAAATGCTATATCAAAGTTTGCTAAATAAATAAAATTTAATTTAGTCCTAGATGATGTTCCAACTACTTTTCTGTTTGTGTTTCTTTTTTACTTTTTTTTTTTTTTAATTGCCAGGGGGTGCTTGCACTTGCCAGTGGAAGTAAGACAGACAGAAAGAGAGCGGGATCAAGCGCCTTCGACAGGGTGTGGTCACATTGCGATCCCATCTCTTCGGTCTCCCCATCCTACCAGGATTTAGGTATGCTTGCACGTGTGCCTGGCATGTTTTTGTAAGCTGCCAATGCTAGGATTCAAACTGCAATCGGCCATACGGGATCTGGCTCCCTTAAACACTAAGCCAAGGGCTGCCTGATGGTTTTCATCTCTTGTGAACTGCTGGCTTTACTTATAAACCATATGGCTTTTTGACAATTTTGTTTTGATATTCTTATTTGACAGGATAGAAATTTGGCACCCAACCTGATCATGTGGTGCCTACCACACCTGTTTTATCAATTCTCATTGAAATTTCCAAATCTGAAAAATGCAGCATTCATAAAATTCTTCGCTTTTTAAAGTTTATGTATTCATTTCTTCCATGAGTGATAGAGGTGGAGAAAGAGAGAGAGCACCCCTAGCAGGGTCCTTACGCCACGATCTGCCCCAGCCACAGCCAGCCCCATGGCTGGTACAGTCAAGGAGGCCTCTGAAGGAGAGCCTGTGACTCCCACGTGGTGGACTCACAGGGTGGCTTTTCTGCTGCATCACCACACTACCCCCCAGCCTCTGCTCGGTAAGTGGAGAGACCAGGGTCCATAGAGATCTCTGAGTCCCCACAATCTACCACCCTCACAGGACTTCGCTCCCCACCCCCGCCATGAAGTCCTCTCTGCCCAGCACGGTCCCTCTGGCATCTTCCCATCCCACGGGCCTTGCTTCTCTTCCTCAGCTACTCCAAGCTCACTCCCAACTTGGAGCCTGCTTCTTACTGAGAGCCAGACGTTACCCAGAAATCTTCCTGCTAATACATAGCCAGTTTTTATGCTGAATTTTTCATCACAAAATCCATGTCTATGTAATGATTTTTTTTTTGAGAGGTTTTTGCTATAGGGCACGTGCGCTCGCCAGACAGACAGAGAGAGACAGAGAGATAGAGAACGAGAATCCACCCCCCAGAGGGGATGGCCACACCGCAATCCCTTCTCCTCCATTCTCCTCTTGGGATCTTGGGCACGCACGTACACGCGCCTGGCGTGAGTTTAAGCCACCGGGTCCAGGACTCAAACTGCGGTCGACTACATGGGAGTCCAGCGACATAGCCATTACGCTAACTGCTGGTCCCCATGTGAATGATTTTTAATGAAATGCACATAAGATTAAAATGGCAAAGGTTATGATATCAGGAGACAGCCCCCCAACTCCTACCTACGTGAGGGGCCCGGAGCCCACCGCAACCCACCACACCCCGCTTATTTCACCAGTGCGGAAATTGGGGAAGATAAGGAATTTGGTACAAGACCCTAACTTAGGTCTCCTTTGCAATTTTTAAAAGCCCTTAAAAATACATGTTTCTGGAGCCAGCAGGCGGCATAGTGGTTAAGGCACTGGATTCCCACATGGTAGACCACGGTTTGGGTCCTGGACCTGGCAGAACTATGGCAAAAGCCTTTGAAAAAAGCTTTCTATGAAAATTGAATATTTCAACTTACATAAAATATACTATCAAACTTAAAACATATAATAAAGCACATGATAAAATTACAAATTTTAGTGAAGAGTTCCCTGTTCAAGAAGGAAGTAGGAAGAGTAGTAAGAGACATTTTACAAGCTACCAAGATATAAAAATAAACCTCTTATTTTCTTTATCCCTCAAAAAAGTGTGACTAGACATACTCTAGCTACTGATCCATGCATGCTGAGAAATGTCCCCAGATACCACATTCCAGCTCGGAGGAGTCTCTGCAGCCCAGATGGCTCTGTTCTGGGGCTCGGGATACGTGCTGGCCAGACGGAGGGGGAGACCATGGCCATTCTTCTCTTCCAGTGAAGTAAGAATAGCTTCCCAGATTTTATTAACTTAAGAACAGTGACAATCTAAGGTACATACAGTAACCAGTGTCTTTTTTTTTCTTTTGGCCATAAGGTGTGTGTGCTTGCTGGAGAGAGACAGAAAGACAGTGAGAGGAAAAGTGAGATGTCACCCTCCAGGAGCAATAGTCACGATGCAGTCCCTTCTCCAGTCTCCTCTCAGGACTTTGGGCATGCACATGCACCTGCCCGGGAGGTCCGGGACTCGAACCATAGTTAACAAAGTGGGTATCGAGTGCCTTAACCACTGCATTATCTGCTGGCGCCATCAGTGTTAAGTGTTAAATGAGACTTCAGGTATTTCAAGCTTAGGGTATTAAAAAAAAAAAAAGGGATTACATTTCTTGACGATGTTTCCTGAAGACCTATCTTGGTAAGATAAAGTACAAGCTCTGGAATGTCCAAGGTCCCTAAGCAGAAGGGAAGTATGTCCCTGGTCTCCTTCCACGAGATGGAGCCAGTTGCAGATCTGCAATCTTGGATCTGCATCAAAAATCTGTTTTACTTATAAAACATAAAGTAAATCCTATCATTCTTTTTAGTGAGTAACAGTGGGTTATACCAATGATGTGTCTTATTGATACTTCATTTTTCAATCTGAAGAGCTATTTGCTTGTTTATGCACAGAGTAGCCCACACTTCTGATCAAAACGTGTCAGAAATGTCACCATTGGGAAACGGTGGCATGAGTCTGTACAAGACAGCCAGCGCAGGAATAGAGAGGGCAGGGGCACCCCCATGCTCTCCGGTGTGTGACAATACCAACAGACAGGATTCGACAACAACACCCGCCCCTGAAGCCAGCTCTCCTAGTAACACGTGGGCATTATGAGAGAGTGGAAGACCAGACCTCTTCACTTTTAACACTATTAATATATTCTGATACTTACCATGTAGGCACCTGGACTACTTGGGAAATAAAGGAATGCTTCCTTATGCAGAAGCTCTGTGAGTCACTGCGCAAACAGAAAATGACTAATAGAGGAAACAATCTCTTTGGAGAGCCTTACCCTTCGAGGCCCACTTTCTTCCCACGTCTGCCAGAAAACGCAGACGTTTCTGAGTTTCTGTGGATCTTTTCCTTGTAGAGTTTCCTCTGAAACTCTACAGCATATCCAGACCGGGAAACCAGCTTTATATTGTAATCTGAGCTATTTTGTCCTTCACTGAAGTGGTTTTCATTACACGATTATGATCTGATCGTCCACAGATCGGCACTCATGGCCTCAGGGTCTTGGAAAATACAACTGATTGCGGCCTTCACGCAATGACTGGGTCCACAAGGTGTCAGCCTGCTTCCTCTCCTAGGGTGACTCCTAGGGTGACCATCCCTGTGCCATTCGCCTGCAAGGCTGAACTCTCTTGATTTCAGATTTAAGCAGTCATGGCAATGCCTGCGATGAGAAGTTACATCTGAGCACGGTGTCAAGTTCACATTAGCCTAGCTTACCTAAACCCCACTCTTCTCTAGTCCAAAAGCTGGGGGTGGGGCTGCTATTCCAAACAGAAATGTAGTCCTCATCATTCCTGTTTTCAGCACAAAGCACACTTGCTGAGTAACGATGAATTATTCTCAGTGCAATACACAAAAAATACTTGATGCCTGAAAGTATGGCCTTGGAATCAGATCAATTGTTTCCAAGTCTCAATTTTTCACTTTCTAGCTTTATAGTGAAAAAAAAAAAAAGCAGCCACTTTGCATTTTTGAGCTTATGTTTTGTTTTGTTTTTCATCTGTGAAATGGGGATAACAGTAACCACGTCTGCCACTCTTGTTCTGTCTGTCCTCAGAGGCATGTCTCACCCTCCTCTTCTGTGATATTGCTACCTGTAGCATCTTTGTGCCACGTTTAACATGTGATTATTAAAGACTGTCCAGTGCAGAGGCCACAACCAGGTAGACCAGAAGACCCATGCCCCCTCCCCCACCTCTACTTCCTGACTTGGTGCTTGTTTAGAGTAGCCATGGGGCCAGAGATGACATGATGCACAGACTCGAAGCCAGGAACCTATGCTCAGCCAGACAGCCCTGGCCCCCACCCCGGTGATAAGTCGGTTTGCCAGTACCACAACCACGGCTGAGTCCCCCGTGGGGTTGCTCTCTTGGACAGGTCACCCAGCCACCTCATAGCACATTTGCTACAGTAAACCTAGGATGTTGGCCGGTACAGGGACTCACTGGCTCTGGAGAACACGAGGACTGTGGCTTAGGGTCCCTCTTTCCTGCCCTCCATGCTTCTGCAGGCACCATCCACCGGCTCACAGAGGTACAAAAGTGGGCCCAAATTCACTGTATTTACAGGTCTATCACCCGTGCCTCCTACATCCTGAGGCAGTGTTTGCCAGTGAGGAGCACGGGCAGGAGAGTAGAGGACTGAAGGCAAGGAGAAGCCAGGATATTCCTCTTCTCCCTGCGTGGCTCAGAAAGTATCTCCAGAGCAACTTCACCATCACAAGGGCAATAGAATTTCAACATGAATTTTAGAGGAGGCAGCCAAACCATAGCAATGTGTTTGCAAAATATTTCCAAATGCACCATCTCAGGTAAATCTTATACCAACTGAGCATTATTGATAAAAGCAGATCATTTCCGAGGCCCAGCCATGGTGGTACAAGAGGTAGGGCACCCCTGGCCAATGGGAGCCACATGGGAAGGCCGGGGGTTGGATACTGGGTTACTCGAGCATACCAGGTATTCCACAGGCATGCTCATGGAAGCCTGACTGGGAGGCTGGGGGAGGACTGCACTGTATGAAGACTGTCAGGGTCTCTCTCTTTCTCTCTCTCTCTGGAAATAAACAAGTTTTAAGAAATCATTGATATTTATTGCAAAGCTACAGTGGACCAGGTATAATAGCAAGCACTTTATGGTTTCTCAAAAGCCTTTATGTCACTGATGAGGAAACCGAGGCAATGAGCAATGAAGAAACTCGTCCAAGTCTCTCATCTAGCATGGCAAGGCACAGAGCCGGCACCAGAAAGTCGGCCCCTAGGAGGCCATGCTGGGTGGGCAAGACAGACACAAAACTCCAAGGCATGGATGAAAGAGTGGCCACCTGGCAGAAGACTGGCTAAGAAACCACTCTGGAAAGTACTGAGTGCCTGGCAAAGGAATCCTTTTCATGCAAACACAGTGGCAAACACCAGGCGTATGTGCCAAAGCTTCCTCTGCAGCACCCTGGCCAGACTGCAGCCCCTCTGGCGTGCCTGCAGTCAGCTAACTCTCCAGACCAGTGCCTTTCCTGTGGGAGGAGCCCTCCCCTGCCCTGGCCATGTCGACCAAACGGCGGACTTTCAGGTCTCTGCTTTGCCATTTGCATTCCAAGCAGAGTCAGGCCTACTCCTCTCTGAATATTTTATATCAGTCAGGGCAGGAAAGATGCCTATTGTTTAATTTATGCCTGAGTTTTCAACCTTTAACTCCTTATCATCGCCCGACGATAGAGCTGGAATGTGGGAGGACTATAGGGCTGGAGGTAGAAAGGACGTGGAGTTTGCAAACTTGCTTCATGGCATTGTTAGAGGAAAAAGGAAGTGAAGTGTGAGCAATTGAGAGCCACTTCCACAGCTCAGGGGAGGAGGAAGGCCAACCCCTAGGAGCCTCACCAAGCTGCTTCTCAAGTATGTCAACCCTTCAAGAAACAACATTTCATAAAGCCAGAGTTTATTTGGGCTATAAGAGCTGCAACCTGGGAGGCACAGATTCTGACAGCTTTGAATACGCGTTCTGCGGTCTTCCAGTTTTCAGACAGTTTGAAAGACGCAACAGCCAGTGGGGAGGAGCACGCCAGCTATTGGCCAGGAAGGTGGACAGGTACCAGCAGGGCAGCAGGTGTCTTGCAGGAAGGGGACTGTGTCAGTGGGGAGTGCAGCCAAGCGCTTTCCTGGATCTGGGGAGGGAAGGGAAGCGCAATTCCAGTAGTTGCTTTAGGGTCTGCATGTTCTTGTCATACGTACATCTCATGGTGACCTGACAGCTCTTGGGAGGGGTCACGTAGTTACTCGGAAAGAGCGTACATTTGGCAAAGTTCAGGAACAGGAGAGGCGTGACTCCAGCCCCGCTTCTAGTGCCCTCTTCACCTAGAGATGTTTTAGAAAGTGTCCTACGTCATCTCGTATTTCCCAAGTGCACCTCATTTTTGCTTCCAGGAGCTTCCTGATCTCATAGAGTTAGTCCTGCTGCTAAATCCTTGCAGAAAACGAAGACCCTGCCCTCCGCAGGTAGAACCCCCATTTCAGTTACGTGGCTTCTGTCCCTGTGCACAGGTAGGAGGTGATCCCAGCTGGCGTGAATCTCTTGTTCTTGATGTTGTCATGGTTTGGCGCTCATCCAGAGAAGGCATCAGCATTCTAGAAAGAACAAGCCCAATCCCTCCTCTTCTAGCCTGGGCCACTGTGCCCTTGAGCTGACTCATTTACATTCTTATGCTCGGTGTATTTTCTCAGAGCAAACTCGTGGGTCCAGGGTGACTAGGTGGGGTGCAGGCCTTCTCTGCATTGTCCAGTGAATAGCCCGTAGGCTCCCAGAAAGGCTGCAGTCTGGCTGGGGCGCTGCAGAGGAAACTTTGGCACATACATCTGGCCTTTGCCACTGGCAGTGCGACCTATACTTGCACAAAAGGGATTCCTTTGCCAGGCACTCAGTGCTTTATAAGTCACTCTCAGCCTCTCTCCTGTCGGGTGGCCACTCTTTCATCCATGCCTTAGAGTTTGGTATCTGCCTCGCCCACCCGGCATGGCCTCCTAGAAGGCGGCTTTGTGGTGTGGGATTCGTGCTCCACCCGTGCTAGATGGGAGACTTTGAACAAGTTATTTGATTTCTCACTGCCTCAGTTCCCTCATCTGATACATAAAGTTCTTATCCATTGTCAGAACCCTGCCCTCCACCTAAGAATGGCTGACATAGTGTTTCTTGACCTGAGAGTGTGTACAATGAAGATTTCCAGGCCTCTTTTATTGCTGCTTTTAGTAATCACACTGCTTCATGAAGAAGGGTCAATGGAGCAAGTGTTCGAATAACAGGAGCTGATGTGATTGGCAACCACCTGTTGGTGCAGGACCAACAGTCTCTGCACCACCGTGGCTATGCACAATAGAAAGTCTAAGCAGACACGGTTCTTATCTTCGAATAGCTCCCGCAGTAGCTGGGTCTCCTTGAACACCCTAACGGTTCATTTCCTGGCATACCAGTCTCTCCCTTGTATCCCAAAGGACAATGCAACAGAGAGCAGTGGAACTTCCATGGTGGAGCCTCAATGGCACAAGTCCTCATGAATGAGGCTACACTTGAGCTCACCTTGTGCCATTCCCCAGAAAGAAAGAGAGCCTGGATGGTGGGAGGAGCCTGGAGAGGGTCCAAGGGACTTGACCATGTTGAGGGGGTGAGGCGTCCACTGAGAAGGAACCAGAGGACTGAAGGCGAGACATTCCCCAGAAAGAAAGAGAGCCTGGATGGTGGGAGGAGCCTGGAGAGGGTCCAAGGGACTTGACCATGGCAATGGGTGTTGAGGGGGTGAGGCGTCCACTGAAAAGGAACCAGAGGACTAAAGGCGAGAGGGTGGTGGGATGGGAAATGGGGGGCCTAGAGTATGCTCTTGAGTTTAAACTTGATCCCCAGTGGAATATAGATCCCTGCAGAGGATTGCAATGGAGAAGTGGGTTCAGGGTCCAGCAGGCAGTTCGCTGTTTAAGATTCACTCAAGACTTCTACATGGCTGACTCCAGTTCAAGTCCCAGAACCTGTGGCCTGAAACTGACACCAGGTACTTATAGTGTGTGCTCAGAATCCCAGAAGAGAAGGAATCGCAGCATGGCCATCCCCTTTGGGGGCCATTTCTCATTTTCCCTTTCACTCTCTCTCTCTCTGTGTGTCTCGGGTGACCACACACACCCTATGACAAAAACCTTGAAAAATAAATAATTTTTTAAAAAATAAAAGGAAAAAAAACCACTGGCAGCTCTTCCTATGTTTTACTAGGTGAAGAGGAACAGGAGACAGCGAGCACAGTGAGGAGGGGCCAAGTAAGAGCCTCCAGGGCTGCAGCAGGAGGGACATGGGTGGGGAAGCGACGCTGAGAGAATCAGCAGGACTCAGTGCTCATCAACCGGCAGGTGAGGCCTGTGACCCCCCCACATACCCCTGTCTGAATCGGGAGGTGGCCTGGGGATTTGAACGGCACAGGAAGTGCTCCATCGATGGTGTCAATTAGAATGAGCATTTTAGCCACATGGATAGATGGAAACGTCAGGCCACAGACCCAGTTAGGAGGAAGTGCCTTGGCACTCAGGGCCCGGGCTCCAGCGCCATCTTTGGGCAGCGGGGAGTGGCAGTGCCAGTACACTGAGGGGAAGATGTGGGGTCTCTTCCTGATGGAGCTCACTGGGGACACAGAGTCTGGGTGGATCCTAGAGGGCAACGATCTGGGGAAAAGCAGCTTCTACCGCGTACCTGCGGATATGAGGGTGCAGCATGATTCCACAGCCTTCTTGCCCCAGCTCCTGGCAAAAATAATTGTAATGAATGTTAGGGTCTTTTCTTGCATTCCCGCCAATGAGAACCTGTATTTGCACTATCATCCCTGTCTCGTGGCAGCCACAAGCAGACTCATCTAGAAAGGGAAGTCTTCCGCAATTAGCGATGGCCCGGATCTGGCCGCGAGGCTTTTCCATGTGTGTCAATCTTTCAGCAAAAGGAAACACCAATGTCAGGACAGCCGTAACCAGCTGACTCACATGCGCTTGGCTCCTCAGTGAGGACTTAAGGCTTTGGAAACTTACAGTAAACTCAGAATCAAGCTAAGCATCTCCAATGCCACGTCGGGTAATAATACAAGTGGCCGGATCCACTGGGCACTTCCCAGAGCCAGGCTCTGTGCTGGGCCACACGTGCTACCATATTGAATCCTGAGAAGAGCTGGAGAGATCGACTGTCAGCCCAGCAGTAATCTCCTGGAGCCCAGAGGCCCCAAAAACAAGGCACAAGTCAGACCCTGATGTAAGTTCCTCCTGCCTCTGAAAATGTGGCAAATATCAATATATACGGCGTTTTAGACTCAGCAGACAACTTTCACGAGCAGCGTTTTTTGGGCTCATTTTACTTTCTTCATTTTCAAGACAACACAGGATGTTACTATTAGTAATCTCTCCTTGCCTTCGAAGTAACTGAGAGCTTCAAACAGTTCAGTGCAAAACTGTAGAGCTTGAAAGTGGCTCAGGGCAGGAATTGGCCCCAGGTCTTGTGACTCCAAAATGCATGGACCAGTCAGGTGCGCAGCCCACCCTCTGCCCGCTCTGCCCGTGTCCCTCCTTCACTGGTTTTGGTGTGTACTTGCCACATCACCTGGCTTACAACCCAAATCACCTTCCACACCCCTGTCCCTCCTTCCCGCCCTCACGGCCCAAGCCCATCCTCTTTATTTCCTGCGCTGTTGCCTCCTCTGGGTTCAACTCCCCTGACTTAACCGCCCATAACCCACAACAGTTCTTTCTTAGTCCACGGCCCTTCCCAGCACGTTCTTCATTTTCCCTAGTGTACTCAAATTTGATAGTGCATGGGAGACACCTGGGGAGATTTTTAAGCCAGGTATCTCTGGGATCCACCCTCAAAGATGCTAATCCAGCGGGTCTGGAGTGGGACCCACACGTCTGCCTAGCCACACGCTTCCGGAAGATACAGCTGCTGCTGGTCTGAGACCTCTGCTGTAAACGGACAGCACCTAGATGGTCACTTCTCTGCTGCACACACTCTCCAGGGCCCCGCGGGGCTAGGGCAGACAGACACCCAGCACGCAGGAGTGTTCAGTCCGTGCACAGGCAGGGGTAATAGCAGATCCAATGTCAACCCAACAAGGGATGAGAAATGCCGCTCATGCTGATGGTGCTAGCACTTTGTAAGGATTTTCTCAACTCAGACAAAGAAACTAACCCCTAAGGACTAGGGGGTCTGAGGACCAGCTTAGTTAGGGTAATTTTTGTGAAAAATTGTTTCAGTATTCATTTATCCATTGATTATTTATTAGGCAACAAGAATTCATCTTTAAATGAGTGGACAAAAATCTGGGCCTTTTTGATTAAATATTATGGCAAGGGCACCCTGTTCCTAGGGGCCACAGAGAGGAAAAAACCTGAGAACATATTCTCAAGTCCCAAGGAAGGCAGGAGCACATTCACTGCATGAACCAGCCTTATGTCGGGGGGGGTGGGGTAGGATATACACAAAGGCTTGAACAACTTGCTGATAAAGCTACTGTCTGGGCTACAGCTTAAAACTTAATGTGATACCCCAATGCCTCCCAGAGGTTCCCCAGTGCTTTCCATCAGTAGTTGTATAGTTTGCAGTCTTAGGTTTAGATCTGTGATCCACTTCCAGTTGATATTTTCTTAATGGCGACAGATAGATTCATCTTTCTACAGTTGGATACCCAGTTTTTCAAGCCCCATTTGTTGAAGAGGTTTTCCTTTTCCTGCTGGATTGACTGGCACCCTTTGTCAAAGATGAGTTGGCTGTATGTTTTGGGGTTTATTTCTGGAGTTTCTATTCTGTTCCATGGTCCACATGTCTGGTTTTGTGCCAATACCATGCAGTTTTGATTATCACAGCTTTATAATATGTTTTGGGGTCAGGATCTGAGATGCCACCCACTCCACTCTTCTTGCATAGGATTGTTTTGGCAGAATGAGCTCTTCTATGATTCCAGACAAATTCTATTATTGCCTTTTTTAGATCTGTGAAGAATGTCTCTTATATTTTTATAGCGATTTTATTAAATATGTAGATTATTTGGCTAGAATTATCATTTTGATTATATTAATTCTCTGTGCTTAGAAACAAAGAATGTCTTTCCACTTTCTTGTATCATTTTCAATTTCTTTTTTTAAGATTTTCATTGTTTTCTTTGTAGAGGTCTTTGACTTCCTTGCTTAGATTTATTCTTAGGTATTTTATACTTTTTGTGGTCGTAGTAAATGGGATTACTTTCTTCAGTTCTGCCTCTGTGTGCTTGTTGTCTGTGTATAGGAATGTTAGAGGTTTCGTAAGTTGATTTTGTATTCTGCCACTTTACTGTATTCATTTATTACTTCAAGAAGTTTTGTCATAGATACCTTTGGATCTTCTATGTATACAATCATGTCATCTGCAAATAGAGATAATTTCAACTCTTCAAAAAAGAAAGAAATAGAAAAGTTTTTCATTTCCACGTGTTTATCATTAGAATATATAAATGTGATTAGCATTTTTAAAATTTATATTATACATTCTTTTTTTATTAGTTCCAGATATTTGGGGGGAGTTTTCATAAAGATATTCTTTATAGACAATTATATCATATGTAAATAAGGAAAGCTTTATTTCTTCCTTTCCAATCATTATTCTTTTATTTGTTTTTACTTATTGCAGTGGCTAGAATGTTTACTAATGTATTAAATAAAGAAGCAGAGGTCACACACACTGTTGTTATTTCCCATCTATGGGGAAAGCATTTACCATTAAAGATAATTTTAACTGTAAAAAATTATTTTAATACGCTGTTAATAGAATAAAGAACAAAAATATCGCATGATCATCACACTAAATGCAAAGAAAGCAATCCACAAGCCCAATGTCCTTCCATGATGAAGAAAAACCACCAGCCAACTAAGAATAAAGGGATCTCCTGGACCTGTTAAAGTCCACCTATGAAAAAACCTGTTACTGACATCATACTCAGTGGTGAAAAACTGACTATTTGCCCCCAAATCCGAATTAAGACCAGAATATCTGCCCCTGCCTTACTTATTTATTAATATTGCCAGTGCAATCATTAGAGAGAGACAGCGAGAAAGAGAGAGCACACACCCCCCGGAGGGCATGGGCACACCACAACTTTTTTTATTCCATTTCCCCTTTCTGTGAGAATCTTGGCCATGCACACCCATGCGACTGGCATGTTCTTCAAGCCACTGGGGATTCAAACTACAATCAGTATAGTAGGATCTGGCTTCCAATTCACAGCACTTAACTGTTCTGTTACAGGGTCTGCCCTGCCCTTGTCATGTCTATTCAATTCTTTTTTTAGAGAGATTTTTGCTATAGGGCACATATGCTCACCAGAGAGACAGAGAGACAGAATGTGAGAAATCAACCCCCCTCCACACCCTCCAGGAGGATGGCCACGCCGTAATCCTTTTTCCTCCATTCTCCTCTCAGATTTTGGGCATGCATGCACATGTGCCTGGTATGAGTTTTAAGCTGCTAGGTCTAGGACTTGAATGAATATTTTAATGGAAACTCTAGCCAGGACTGTTTGTTAGGCAGGAAAAATAATTAAGTCATGGAATTAAAGAAGTAAAATTGTTTCTATTGGCAGGTGACAGGATTGTTTATATATGGAATATGTAAAAGTCCACTAAAAAAACTATTCAAGCTCATAAATAAGTTACCAATATTGAAAATACAAGATCAATATAGAAAACCAGTTATATTTCTACTCACTAGCATGGAGGAGCCAATGTGAAATTAAGAAAACAATTCCGTTTACAAAAGCATCAAAAATAATACAGCAATAATATATTTAACTTAAAAAGTACAATGCATACACTGAAAAACACAAAATATTGACAGAAATAAAAGAAAAACCTAAGTTAATATAAAACAATACGATGTTCATGGAATAGCAGACTTAATATCATTAGGTGATAATAACCCCCAACTTGATCTACAGATTCTACGTAATGCCTTTCAAAATCCAGGCTGACATTTTTTAATATGTTAATAAGATTATTCTAAAATCCACTTAAAAGTGCTAGGGACTCAGAATGATCAAAACAATATTGAAAGAGAACACGGAGGATTCGTACTTCCTGGTTTCATAACTACTGCAAAGGTATGATAGTCAAGATAGTGTTGTGCTGGAATAAAGAGCTAACATATAGCTCAACCCATTGCTAACAATTGCTAAGACATGGGGTCAGCCTAAATGCCCAAGAACTGATGTATGAATTAAAACATTATGGCATATATACACTATGGAATACTGCTCAGCCATAAGGAACAATGAGACCCTGACATTTGACTTGAAGTGGATGAATATAGGGTATCCATTGCTAAGGGAGGGAAATCAGACTATGAAAGACACACACTGTATATCCCCACTCGATATATACTGACTGTCTACACTCCAGGGCAGAAATGAAAACATTAAAAAATGTAATAGGAGGGAGGAAAAGTGTAGATGCCAGAAACTGTATGGGAGAAGAATGGCTACTGGAGGGAGGGGCTCAGAGATAAAAACTATAAAGTTCTCTGTTGAAAATGATGTTTATGGTATATCCTTTATACATGGATGCATGCCTTGAAAAACATAGTGTATGTTACAGAGATATACAGTGATTAAATGTAAATAACAAATCATAAACTTAAAACAATTTTTAAAGAAAAGAATTAATTGAAAGTAAAGAAATAAACACTTACATTGGTTGATTTCTAATAAGGGTGCCAGAACAATCTAATGGGGGAAAAATACTTCTTCCAACAAATAGCACTAGGATGACTGGATATTCACATGCACAGTAATGAAATAGGACGCCTCCCTCATACCACACGCACAAGAATAACTTAATTTGAAATGCAATGCTATGACACTGACCAAAAAAGTCCTTTGAAATGTGGGTAAAATTTATGATATATAAATTAGATCTTAATAAAATTTCTTTTTTTTCTTTTTTTTTTTTTTTTGGTAGAGGTTTTTGCCTTGAAGTGCATGCACTGAGTAATGAAATAGGACGCCTCCCTCATACCACACGCACAAGAATAACTTAATTTGAAATGCAATGCTATGACACTGACCAAAAAAGTCCTTTGAAATGTGGGTAAAATTTATGATATATAAATTAGATCTTAATAAAATTTCTTTTTTTTCTTTTTTTTTTTTTTTTGGTAGAGGTTTTTGCCGTGAAGTGCATGCACTCACCAGAGAGAAAGAGAAACAGTGAAAGGGAAAGTGAGAAATCGCCCCCCCTCACCCCGCATCAGGGAGGATGGCCACACTACAATCTCTTCTCCTCCTTTCTTCTCCTGGGATCTTGGGCACACATGTACCTGCACCTGGTGTGACTTTCAAATTACCAGACCCAGGACCTGAAACACTGTCAACCATGTGGGAGTCCAACAATGTGACCACTACATCATCAGCCAGCCCAATGAAATTATTTTTTAAATCACGTTAGAAAAAACTCTTGACAATAAACAGCAGAAGAGATGGTCCATAGGAAGACAACATAGATGAAACCACCTAGAGCATAAGTGATCAAGAAATGAAGAAAAAGAAACAAGAAAGAAAGAAATATTCGGCAAGGAGCACAAGGGCTAGATTGGGAACACCCACACAATAAAAGTGCCAGAAGAAAGAAATTAATAGGTGTTGATGAAGGAGATAATAACCAAGAATGTTCCAGAAGGGACGAACTTAAGAAAAAACATAGACTCTTACATTAGAAAAGGGTATTCTGAGTTCTGAGCAATAGGCATAGAGATTGAGAAATTTAGAAACATCAAGAAAAATGAGAAAATCCTACAAGCTTTACAGAGAGAATAGATTATCTACAAAGAAGACTGTGTGAGGGCAGATTTCTCATCAGCGAGAAGCAGTTGCAGAAGAAAATGGAATAATATCTCCCAAGTGCCAACAAGAAGTAATTGTCAGCAATCCCAAATTCTCATAACTAAGCCATAATTTATGTGCAATGAAAAGTAGTGACTGAATGCAAAACTCTGAAGCCAGACCATGCGAATGTTTAACCTGGCTCTGTTACCTGCTATGTTTGTGGTCTTAGGCAGAATTTGCCTCAGTTTTCTCACCTGTAATGTGCAGATAACACTTTATAAGGACTTAGGAAAATTAAATGAATTTGTGTACATAATGATACTCAGAACAGTGCTCAGCAGAGAAGCACTATTTAAAGCTCAGTTATTAACTCAATAAATATACTTGGACAGTGAACACACAGACCAACTTTCTAGTCATGTAATCACGAAAGTTATATTAGCAATATTTAGTATCAGACAAAACAAAAAGAACTCAAAGGCAAACACACTAAAAGTATAAAGTGATAAACCCAACAAAAGGATAAAAGGAACTATCCATTAAAAATGTATCCTACTTGGGGCCAGCAGATGGCATAGTGGTTATGTTGCTGGACTCCCACATGCCCTACCATGGTTTGGATCCCAAACCCAGTGGCTTGAAAAATCACACTAGACACGTGTGCGTGAATACCCAAGATCCCCTAGGAGAATGGAAGAAAAAGGGATTGTGGATTGTGGTATGGCCATCCCCCTGGGGATACGGGGTGATTTCTCATTTCCCGTCTCTGTCTCTCTCTCCAGTGAGCACACAGGCCCTAAAGCGAAAACTTTTTGCACAAAACATGGCCTCAAAGTGTACACTATGGATAAAAATTAACCAAAAAAAGACAAATCCACCATCTCAATAGTATATTTTAATGGAAAAAATTAGAACAGACATGATACAACTGAATAAATAACCACACACACAAATTTTCTCTCTGACGAATCTCATAGAAAGCTTTGAATGGATTGCTAAGCAGTTAACAATCTTTGTCATATAGTAATTAAGTTAGAAACCAACATCAGGAGCCAGCAGGTGACAGAGTGGATAAGCCGCTGGATTCCCACATGGCTGACCACGGTTTGAGTCCTGGACTCTTGTACTTGCTTGAAAAATCACACTGGGTGTATGTGCATGCATGCACAAAATCCCAAAGAGGAGAATGAAGGAGAAGGGATCGCAGAATGGCCATCCCCCTTGGGGGGTGATTTGTCACTTTCCCTCTCTCTGTCTTTCCCTGTCTCTCTCCCACAAGTGCACAAGCCTTATGGCAAAAAAAAAAAAAAAAAAAAATTAAATTAAATTAAATCAAAATAATAAAACAAAACAACAACCAAAAATGTGCACTTTGAAATCACAGAGGAAAAAATGAGAAAGAGTAAATTCTCATGAGTTAAGTGTTCATCAATTTAGAAGAAAACTTAAGAATGGGATAAATAATAGAGAAGTTTGTTGCATTTTCAGAATTCAGAGTTCACTAATATTTGGCTCTAAGATTTCCTTCCTAGTCTTTCTTACTTGTAAAACATTGCAACACATATATTCAAAATTTTATTAAATTTATCAAAATTGTGAGACTAATACTATAAATATCCTAGCTATATGCGTGCATTTGTAATGCATAATAGACTATAAATTCCAGGAAGAGAGGGATTGTGATTTATTCACTACCATACCCCTATTTCATAGAATAGTGGCTGACATCTAAGAGAGCGATAAATATTTATTGACTATTATAGTTGAATGTGAATTCAAATTAGTCAGAAGCAAACCTTTAGAGAATTTTTCAGAGTCAGCCAGAACTGGATTATAATCCTGGTTCTGGAACATTCTTGTCTGAAATGTGGGAAAGTTTAATGTCTCTCAGCTAAATTTTTCTATGATTCAAAATGGAAATGACAGTAACTACTTCGCTAAGGTCTTGCAGGACTTAGAAAGATGACCATGAGTCAGCTATTAAACTACTGTGTCGTAGCTCCACAGTCACCTCTGTACTCTGTCCTGTGACGCTGCATCAGGACCACAGACAAGCTCTCTGCTTGGCCAGCTGGTTCCATGGGAAGCTGTCAACAGGGGGCTCTAGAGCAGAGTCAAAAGGTGGGAGGAGGGACTTGCTTCTTCCTGTTTCTTCCGCACAGACTCCCTATTTCCTGTTCCTCTGAGCATCACCTGAGCTCTGCACACTGCCAGGGCTGTTCCTTCCCATAGGAATGGCAGAATCCAGTTTGCAGTCTCCCCAGGACTCACGGAACTTCTTTCAAGGCCCCCCAGATAAGCCAGCACCAACCAGGCAGATCCCTGCCACAGAAAGCTCCCTGAGGCCTGTGTAATGTCCAAGTTCTATTATCTGTCAACACAGCCTTCTCCCTGTCATCTCTGAGTTCTGTAATTCCTGCTTCTGTGCTACCTTAGAGCATCCTGGCTACCCCTTCGGCTACATAGCCACCCTCGGTATTCCCAGTTCACCATTCTTCATCACGTTGGTTTTGTTCAAATAACTGCTCTAGTTTCTCTCCCTGAACTGTTCCCAGATTGACAAAGAACTTGAAGCCCCTAAAACAGCAGGTCCTGTCATCCCTCAGGAAGGCATTTGCACGTGTTATCAGGTCTAATCCACAGAATGATGCAGGGAAGAGATCCTTAGACAGTTCTGTTATGCAGGCAAGAGAACTAGATGCACGAATGCCTCAAGGTAATACTCTAGTAAGTGGCTGAGCCAGAATTAAATCTAAAACTATTGCGTCGTCCAAAAAGTCATGACGTGTTTTTGCATAGAAACACAAAAAAACACATCTTGACATTCCTGACAACCCAATGTTTCCAGCACGCCACCATGCCCCGTTAGATATTGTGTGTGTGTGTGTGTGTGTGTGTGTGTGTGTGTGTACGTGTGCACCGTGTGGTGTGACACTGTGTGTGTGTGTGTGTGTGCACGTGTGCACCATGTGGTGTGACATTTTGACATAGGTATACAAGTGAGGTGATCAAATCAGGGTACTAATGATCATATCGATCACCGCAAACATTTATCGTTTTTTAACGTGTTAGGAACAATCAAAATGTTTATTGCAATGCTATTCGCAATAGACATCCTTTTCCAACATTTATCGACCGTTCCTGTTCTAAGAGAACAACCCGAACTAGATTTTAAATTAGTCTTCACTGCTTTATTTCAGTAGAATATTGAATTTGTTCAAAATCTGTCTGTTCTTTTGCACTTTTTCCCTTACAATAGCACGATACGATACAAACATTTGATAAGCTGCAAATGTCTAACATATCAGAGGCCTGATTCAATTTAGTTTATTAACAGGCAGCTTTGAGAATCTGAAAGACTGGGTTTGAATCTGACCCTACGATTTAGTTATTCCTATGAACTTGTAAAAGGCACCCTAGTTCCGATCCTCACTCTTCTCAAATGTAAAATAGCTACCGCTTTGTCGGATTTCTGTGAAGACCAAATGGTTTCTATGTCACTCCTAGTACATAGGCAGTCTGGAATGTCAGCCACAGGATACAGAAACTGGTCCTATCCTCGCAGAGAAACAGAACGCCATCTTTAAACTTCTATGAAATGTAGTTGAATAATTCACATAGTTCTCTGGGCCCAGAGAGTGAGTCCTTTCCCCTCATTGCACCCTCAGTCTGTGGTTCCAAGTTTTACTACTCGCAGCCTCGGTGACCCCTGCAGTCACTTCCTGGTCAGCAGCAGAAGACAAAAGGCCAAAGGGGACCCTTCAACTAATCAGGGAGATTCTGGCAACTGGTAAAGGAATCTATGCCTCGTCAAAATGGCATAGAAAATGAAGAACTTAATCCACACATCATGTTAAATCCGGAGGCAAGACGGCTTTCAGTTCCTTCCACATAGCCATGAGGACCAAGGTTGTGTGGTTTTTTAACCTTTCCATTTTGCCATGCTCAGAGATGATTTCACCATCAGGCCAGGAAGAAGACTGCTGGCAGAATGACAAGCTTCATGCACAATCCTCTGACATCTTGTGAAAGCAAAGGGGCACCTCCTTGTTCTCTGTGAGGCTTAGGGAATACTTCCCAGAAGGCAGCTCAGCCAGGGGGAGGCCACATATGCTAATTCAAGAGGGACGAACCCATGTCTTGAAGCTGGACTTGGATCATCTTCGGAGAAGGGTAGACCCGTGCAGCTTTCCATGAGAAAGAAAGAAATGGGGCTGGAAAAAGAGTGCCTACTGCAAATAAATATAGAAGGCCACAGACTCCGCGCTCAGAGGTTGTTCTTGGTTATCACCCTGTGGGGGAACCATCTGGATTAGTGACTGGGGCCGCCAGAACATTACCACACCCTGGTGGCTTAAGACAACAGCAGTCCGTCCTCTCACCATTCTGGAGGCCACAGTCAGAAATCAAGGTGTTGGCAGGCCCAGGTTGCCCTGAAGGCTCTAGAGCACATTCTGTTCCTTCCACTTCCAGCTTTGGGTGACTCCAGGCATCCCCAGGCTTATGGCCGCACACCCCAGTCTCTGCCTTGGCGATCACATCTTCTCTACGTGTCAAATCTCTCCCTGCTTCACGTCAAGGAGAACACTTGCCATCACACTAAGACCCACCTGGATAATCTGGGATGCTCTTATCCCCAGGGCCTTCACTGTGTCTGCAAAGACGCTTTTCCTAAACAAAATGAAACTAAAATGGGGGCATGAACATTTGGGGGCACCTATGGGTAGGGGCAGCATTTTCTGCAGGGTACCCCAGGGTTGTTTTTGTTTGTTTGGTTTTGTTTTTATAATTTTATCTATTTACATTTTTTAATACATTCAATCACATTATTTAGCTTATAAAGTGAACATTTCAATATGTGAACACTCCTCCCCAGTCCAGTTGATCAAAATATAACAACACTACCTCCCTGTTCCGAAGGCAGCTCAGCCAGGGGGAGGCCACATATGCTAATTCAAGAGGGACGAACCCATGTCTTGAAGCTGGACTTGGATCATCTTCGGAGAAGGGTAGACCCGTGCAGCTTTCCATGAGAAAGAAAGAAATGGGGCTGGAAAAAGAGTGCCTACTGCAAATAAATATAGAAGGCCACAGACTCCGCGCTCAGAGGTTGTTCTTGGTTATCACCCTGTGGGGGAACCATCTGGATTAGTGACTGGGGCCGCCAGAACATTACCACACCCTGGTGGCTTAAGACAACAGCAGTCCGTCCTCTCACCATTCTGGAGGCCACAGTCAGAAATCAAGGTGTTGGCAGGCCCAGGTTGCCCTGAAGGCTCTAGAGCACATTCTGTTCCTTCCACTTCCAGCTTTGGGTGACTCCAGGCATCCCCAGGCTTATGGCCGCACACCCCAGTCTCTGCCTTGGCGATCACATCTTCTCTACGTGTCAAATCTCTCCCTGCTTCACGTCAAGGAGAACACTTGCCATCACACTAAGACCCACCTGGATAATCTGGGATGCTCTTATCCCCAGGGCCTTCACTGTGTCTGCAAAGACGCTTTTCCTAAACAAAATGAAACTAAAATGGGGGCATGAACATTTGGGGGCACCTATGGGTAGGGGCAGCATTTTCTGCAGGGTACCCCAGGGTTGTTTTTGTTTGTTTGGTTTTGTTTTTATAATTTTATCTATTTACATTTTTTAATACATTCAATCACATTATTTAGCTTATAAAGTGAACATTTCAATATGTGAACACTCCTCCCCAGTCCAATTGATCAAAATATAACAACACTACCTCCCTGTCCCGACAATGCTCTGTCTCCGCATCCCTCCTCCAAAGACAATGTATTTAGAAACTCCAGCTAAGGGGCTGGCACTCAGCAGGCATGTGCTAAATAGTGGTTGAACCTCAATCCATTTATATACCTTTATAACCTCAGCTGGCGTTCTCCTCACTCTCTGTGCCATTACTTCTGGGGTTTTTGGCAAATGACAGCATTTTCTTGGCCTGAACAAGAAGAATGTGAGCCAGCAGGACAAAGGGTGTAACTGTAGGGATGGAGGGTCAGGTGCAGGGGAGAGCGGGCTGACCCAGATGGCAGGAAGAAGGACAGGATGTCCATCGCAGCGAGAGTCGGGGTAGGGGCTAGTATTAGACGCAGCAAAGGACCCGGTCCAGGCAGAAGGGCTGGCCATTCTGTCTGCTTTCCTTAGGCCTTGAGAGGGTTATAAATAACTTGTAGGCCTATATCAAGCAACAACCGCAAGAGCATATTACTTCTTTTTCCTAAAATTCACAATTTCCTAAAGTGTATACTTTGCAGACCCGACAGCAAGACTTATTTTTCTTTTAGGCAAGCACATCAATCTTCTCAATCCCCCGTCTTTCAAATAATGAGCCAAAGCCGTTATCTCATTACTCTGCTTTCTATTTTTCAAAGAAAAGTGCTGCTGAAATTTCATCCTCAAATGTTATGTTCAGATCATTTCTCAGCTGGAATGAAGGGATGGCAGGAATCCCCTGTCTTAGCCCTGCATCTTACAGGGAAGGAAACTGTGGTGGGAGGTTTCTTCCCTAGTGCCGCAGTCAGTGGGCTGGAGGGGAGGGAGATCACCAGAAAGAAGTTTGAGCCAAATCCGAGATGAGGAACGGTTCCTGGAAACCCAGTCATGCAGGACTAAGAGCATGGAATGGTAGAAAAGGTGACAAGTTTGTCACCTTCCTAGGTCACCAACTCCGGCCAAAACATTTTATGTTTTTCCCCTTCAATTATCCCTAATGTTCTTTATGCAATCCCATTTGCCAGGTAAAGGCTAGACCCTTAAACTATAAAAGGGACATTGTTCATGTTCTGGAGACTGAGCAAGTCAAGAGAATCCGGAGTCTGAAATAATAAGATCCATAACTTGGCCATCGCCGTATTAAATATGTCATCTATCACCATCCATTGACACGCACTTACCACAGTCAAACTACTCCCTATTATACTCACCTTTTTTTAAATACATTTTTCTTTGCTTCGGCAGGAAGCCAAAAGTTCAAAATGACATGATGAATGGAAGAGGTTACCGAACAAAAGAGCAACCTTGAACTAAGCAAGTGAAATTGCAAAACTGCATCTCTCTTTGCACCTCTGACCACTTACAGGCTCTGATCAGACATGGTAATAATGCCTGAGGGGAAGTTGAGCTGGAGGGACCTTCTAGAAAACAACAGTCAGCCAGCATCCTGGTTCTGCCCACGAGAAAAGAGTCAGATTGTTTAAGTTTCCAATCAGTTGGCAAAATTAGTGGGCTAGGAAAATCTACTGCCAGACTGCTAATGTTTTCTAGAACTTCACATTGTTAAACTAGCAACTCTTAGAATGACATTGCCTAAAATAAAAACATCTGCCTAAAGGCATTTGGAAAATGGCAAGTAGAGTAATTGTCTTGGCAATGGAGTAATTATATCAGTCAAGGTTTGACCTGAGAAATAGGACCAAGAGAGTGTGTGTGTATGTGTAGAGATCTAGGGGGTGAGAGGAAGACAGTATGAAAGAGAGAGACTTGACTTATTGCAAGGGGCTGGATCACACAATATGGGGTTTGCCAAGCAGGTCTGAAGTCTGTAGCGCAGGCCATCGGGAAGGGGAGAGCACTCACAGCTAGAAACCAACAGGCATGCTGTCCACCGGCACAGCTTCTCTCCCCAGGAAGAGTGGAACACCTCGTGGAAGGTCTTCCAACTAAGTCAGGCCCACTAGCAATAACTCCCCTAATTTAAAGTCAATTAACTGGCCTTTGTGTCTATTGGATTTATTAATAGCAGCAATTAGACTTGGATTTTACTGACTAGCTGCCGACTACTGTCCAACGGATCCAAGCTGACTTATCAGGGGACTATCATAGCAACAGCAGTCCTCAAATTTCTGAGTGAGTGGGATGAAAAGTCAGGAGTGGTGAGAAAGTCCCTGAAGTCCATGAGAGACTTTTCAGATTGTTTATAGTACAAGAGCTATTTTAGGAGAGGCCAGGTTTCAGGTGTTTTATTATATGTAAATGGCTAGATCATTGGATTCAATTTGTTGAGGAACTTTTCAAGAGATGTAGTGGTCTCTAATTCTCTTGTAATATCTTTCTCAGCCTCAGTATCAAGACTGCTATTAAGAGCCAGGACTGCTGTTGTAGGGTAGTGACCATTGGGAAATATGAGGGTCTTTTCTAGCACTGGAGATGTTTTTCTGTTGATCTGTGTGCTGCAAAGATGCATGTGTTCAAGTTGTGAAAATTCATTGATGTGTACAACAATGAAATATGCTCTTTTCCATGTATAGTTGTGATTATTCAGGTACTTTTGGAAGCCAATATTATAGGGTCTTCCAGACAGTATTTCCAGAAAATGTATTTTTGCATAGAAAAAATAAAACAAAAACAGAGAAGTGTGTCATGAGTTTCCTAATGACCTAATAAGAAGGAATTAAGCAAGAGAGAAATACATCGTGGGGGAGGGAAGAATGTGAAGAATGTGGGGAGAAGCAGTATGAGCAGGTGTGGAGGGTCTGATACTATGAAAGAAGAGAGGGAGGAAAAGAGATTAGGTAGAGACAGCAGTGGGACTCTGGTAAAGTCTCATTCTGGGACCACAGAGGTCCCCAAGCAAAAGCTTCTTGGAACAGGCATCCACACTGGGCAAGCCTGTTCCGACTCTGCTGTCCCCACTGTGCTCAGTCATGAGCTGGGAGCAGTTGAGGGGAGCAGGGCATTGGCCTGAAGATGACAGCCAATTCCAAAGGTGCAAAGATGGAGGCTGACCTAACACCTGCCACTCATCATAGGCCCCCCTCAAAGAGAAGTCTGAGCAGCACATGCCCATAGTTGCTGTGGGGGCTTGGGAGGAGAGCAGTGGTACTCCTAGTGTATAGATGAGAAAATTGACTTAGACAAGCTAAGCACACACAGGTCCCCAACTAGCAAGTCTCAATACAAATTCCAGCCTAGACCCTCCTGGTTCCTAAGTCTTCTCTATTTTTCCATTATGCCAGACTCTCAGGGTAACTCATTTCTCACAAGACTCCAAATCAAGGCCCTTTATCACTGTAGTTACATAATGAGGAGAAAGCAAATCTGCCCTTAAACATTTATCTCTGTGTTATGGAAATACTTCAGGGGGAAAATGTGTCAATGAAGGCAAACTCCTCTTAGGTTATTTGGCAGACAATCTTTCTCAGAAATTGGTGATAGGAAGTATTCTGGCTCTTAGTTTCTAAGAATGAATTCTTCAAAAGTGAAACAGTTCACTTTTACAATACCTGAAGCAGAAGTAATTTGTCAGAGGAACAGCTGAGCAGCCCCCAAAGGGTATCCATTTAGACACTAAAGAACAACCTATTAAGACAACTGGGCAAATCAATGATCACGGTCCCTGTGGAAGGAAACAAAACCCCATAAAACTGGAAAGTTCAAAATAGCTTCTGGGTCAGGCTAACCATTACCATGTGTAGAAGGTTCCAGACTAAGCCTTACTCAGAAGCTATCCTGAACTTTAAAGATGAAGCTGTACCCTGGCTTTATTTCTTCTGTAGATGGACTCACGTTCTATTGGTCTGGTTCCCCCTATATCAGTTTCCCATTGCTGTTGTAACTATTACCCCAGATCAGGTGGCTAAACAATTCAAATGTATTCTTATAGCTTCATCTAGTCTGAGAATTCCACTTGGAGAACTTCCTCCTCTCTCCTTTCCTTTCCCCTCCCTTCCCAACTCATCCTACTGCCACCTAAGGAGATGGTCTTGGCCGTGGACATGGTTGTCAGTGCATGGGTATGGTGGGTAGGTGTGAGTGAACGTGTGTATATGTACATGTGAGCATGAGTGCATGTGCCTGTGTGTTTCTGTGTGTGGGTATTTTGAGGATGGGGCATCCTGGTGTGTAAAATAGGGTTTATAGACATCAACAAGTTGCCTACATATAAAGTTTCTTTTTTTTCTCTACATCACAGCAAAGAATCTCTTACTTGCCTTCCAGCACAGTAACACCCTTTTCTGAATTTCCTCCTGTGTCACCATCATCTCTTCCCCGGTTTCCCACAGTCTGTCCTTAGCTTCTGACTCTTCGTGAGAGAACACATGGGGAGTAGCTTCTGGACCTCTCTGTTGATGCCCTCCCCATGACTCCACTCCTGAATGGTCATGGCCCCTAACACGCCTTTAATGACTGTCTGCACACTGAAGGCTCCCAGATTATAAAGAGCTTCAGAGTGGTATGCCCACCTGAGTCCTCAACACACGCACTTGGATGGCGACAAGGCATTTGAAACTTACCATCCCCAAAACCAAATTCTGGATCTTTCCCCAAGTCTTAACCATCTCAGTAAATGGCAAAAACCTGAGTCATCCTCAACCCACTCCCTGCACCTCAGCCAAACTCTCCAGTAAATCCAGTTGGCTGTACCTTCACATTTATCCAAAATTCAACATCTCCACTGCTAACACCTAGTCCACACCACTAGAGTCTTGCAGTAATGAGCTAACTTATCTCCCTACTTTTGTATATGTCTCAAGAACCTCTCAAAGCACCAAAGTGAACCTTGGCCATAGGTCAAGGAGCCTAAGCTGGAAATGTTAAAGACACATGATTTATGGAAGGGGTCCTCTTAGGAAAAACAATCTGTGAAGGATGGAGGAAAGCAGAATAATAAAGAAAAAAGATCAGGG
>NW_006159829.1:3564403-3597521 GCF_000334495.1 Tupaia belangeri chinensis | reverse complement strand
TTCCGAGTAGAGTCTGGCCGTGACTTGATCACTAGGGGGGTAGGGAGGGCTCTGAAGCATAAACCATAAGGAAGAATTATCACCCTTTGAGCCAAGAGAGCCAGTCCCAGCAGCCATCGGCTATGAAGAACTGACAGTTCTGGTCAGCTGTGGGCAATTTCCCAGAGAAGAGGCACCTGAGCGCCATCGGCTGTCAGTGCCCAACAGATGGCGAGGAGTGGCTAACCTGGCTGGCAAAGGGCATCTGGGTTAGACATCAACAGCTTCCAACTTTTCATCAGAAAAGTTAGGGCTCATTTCTGCACAGCAAAACAGAAATGTACATCGTGACTTTTCTGACGATTTAATAGAACGATGGTACTCAGGCTTCAGTGGACATCATAGTCACTTGGAGGTATGGTTGCTAGGGTTAGCAAATAAAAGTACGGAAAGCCAGTTCAATTCGAATTTAAGATAAACAATGACAAATTTCTGGTCTAAGTACCCAACGCCGTGTGGAATATACTTACTCTAAGACAAATTATTTATCTGAAATTCGGATTTAACTGAGTCTCCTGGAATTTATCTCCTCCCTGCAGGGCTTATTGAAACACAGCTCGCTGCTGTCTGATTCATTAGCTCTGCATGGGGTCTGTGGGTGTAGCCTTCCAACAGGTCCCTAGGTCCAGCCGATTAGGGACCACATCACCACACACAGTGAAAACCACTGCGGCAGTGTTTCTTTTTAAAAGATATCAGATCCTGTTACTCACAACCTTCTTGGGCTTTGTAGATCCCTTACAGGAAAGTCAAAGTTCTGGCAAGGTCCAACAGGACCTGACCTTGGTGTCACCTCTCTAGCCTCCCAACTCCCTGCCTTTCCTCACATGTGCTGACAAATGCTGACTGCAAAGCTGTTTCTGGAACAAACCAGGCACCACCCAAGCCAAGCAGCTTCGCACCATTAATTCCCTCCGATTAGTGACTCTACCCTAAATGTTTACAGGGGTCAGCGCTTTGCCCTCCTCAGCCTTTGCCTAATCCCACCTTTTCCCCTGTTCTGTGTGGCACCACATGCAGCTCCACACCCCACAAATCAACGCTGCTGTTTGTCTCAGCAGCCCTGTCTCCATCTGACAAGAAAGAAAACATATCATTTGCTTATTGTCTACTTCTCCCACTAAAATGCAATTTCTATGAACACAGAGATTTGTGTTCATTACATTCACTGCTGTTCACAGTCAGGTTATCATTTCCACATGCATAAGAGGTGCTCGACAAACATGTAGGATGAATGTTTCGAGACAAGGAGATGCCCTGATCGGGACTGCCAAGACTGCCATTTATTCATTTTGAGAACACTGGCATTAAGCCCTCCTGCACACAATATATGACGCCTATTTGAAGAAGTATATCCTCTGCAAATGGGAAAAGCCAAGTCATCTAAGCACAAGAGAAAAAAATCAGAACTTCTAAAAATGCTACTGCAAAATGAGTTAAGGCAATTTAGATAATTTAATACTTGGTTTTATTTTTTTTTTTTGCATTTCTGTGGCTTTTTGTCTAATTTAAAAAAAAGCTTGTTAATGTATCTATTTAATGAGAGAGACAGTGAGAGAGGAAGGGAGAGAAACAAGACAAGTGTCCATGGCGAGGTATCCTAGGCGAGCCTCCCTCAGCTTTCCCAGACAACCAGGCTCATGGGCAAGCATGTGTGCCCCACACCTGCAGGTCAGCCTGGCCTCTGCTCCCTCCTGACCATCCCCGGGCTGAGCAGCCTGCAGGCAGCACTCTGCCCTTCTCCACTGTGACCAGGCCTACTGTCCTGCTTCATAGTCAGGCAACAGAGGTGGGTCAAAGCTACGTCCTGTTTCTCACAGCTCTGCTGCCGGATAGTAACATCATGACAAAGACTTACAGCCTGTCTTTCTCCACCCGCACCAGTTTTACTGGGGTATAATTCACACATAAAATCGAATATATCCAGGCCAGCAGGTGGCATGGTGGTGAAAGTGCTGGGTTCCCACATGGTTGACTATGGTTCAAGTCCCAGACCCGGTAGCTTGAAAATCATGCAAGCCCAAAATCCCCAAGGGAGAATGGAGAAGGGATTGTGATGTGGCCACACATCACCCCCTGGGATGATTTCTCACTTTCTCTCTTTCTCTCTCAGTCTCTGGTGAGCACACACACCCTATAACAAAAAAACAAACAAGAATGTATTTACTGTGCATAGCAAAACAGTGTGTTTCGATACACACACACAGTGTGAAATGATTACCACAAGTCACTAGATCTCATTTTGATAAATGTACGGGGATTCAGGCGCAATCAAGCCCCAAACAAAATCTATTTTTAAGTCCAGAGGAGCCCTACACTCTATTCTCAAGCACTGCAAAACTGGGGACAGCTTCACTCTGCAGCAAATACAATGGTGTCTTCAAAGGGAAACCAGCTAGATCATCAAGGGGATTTAGTGATGAAGGCAGGGAGGCCCAGGGAGCAAGACCCCAGATCCAAAAATAGCTCTGGACATGATATACCACCAGGAGGATGGGCTGGCGGCTGCTCGATTCTCACCTTGTACAACATTTCAAGCCAGCCACACCGCAGCCACCACTCACTATGCCAAGGGGTAAGGTCCCTCAGAAATAGGTGACGCATGCATACTTTGAGACACTATACTGGATGCTGTAGAGCTGTACAATTAAACATGAATAACAAACCATAAAAAAAGAGAGTGCACGGAAGGTATTTAAAGTGCTTAGTCTCCTCTAGGAGATAGGGTCTCATTAAGCTCAGTAGAGTGCTAACGCCTCCAGCCCTCGGGTCGAAGATGGAAGGCATACGAACATCTTACACGAGGTGCTAAAAAGTTTGTTCAGTATCGCAAAAGTAATACATGTCCTTAAAATTTTTTTAACGTTTTAGCTAAAATCATCAACCAATATAGCAAAGCATTAAAAAAAAAAAAAAAAACTTTACAAGTGAAAAACATTTTAGATGCTCTGACATTAAAGCTGGCAACTGAAATAAAAACAGTTTTAATTCACTGGATTTCCCAGTCTTGAGAATAGCAACAAAAAAAGGAACCCACGAATATTGTATAGTTAAAATTCCTCGTTCTTACCTCTCCCCATTTGTATTCTGTTTGTAGGATTGGCCTTCTTTTATGCTGACAAGTGTGACACTAAGTACATGACATTTAACACCTCAAATAGAGAATGACCAAATATCTAAAAAAATAATCTCCATGGACACGATTGGTGAGTTTATTCATAATAAATGCTCAGAGGTACATACTTAACGAGTCTCATAAAACTCTCAGCCTTCCCACCAGCAGTTAAAATCCTCTGAACTGAGAATAAGAGGAAATGTGTACTATCTTTAAATAGGCAGAGCGGGGGTCTAAAGCTTAGTTGTCAAAGCTAAGTAGTCTAGGAAAACTCAAGAGCACCTCGTCACTGCAGAATGTTTCCAAGCATCTGCCTGTTCTAGCACCACCGATCATGTGAGGTCAGTCCAGACCACCCTGCACCTGCAGCTGCACCTAGGGCCAGCTCATGACCCCAGTGAAGCTGCCTATCCTCTTGCTAGAATGACCAACCCAACCTGCAGGTTTGCCTGGAGCTATGCAGGACTTTCTGTGCTGAAACCAGGGAGGTGCAGGACTAAGGGGAGCAAACCGGTTCGCCCTACCCAAGCCCTCAGCTCCTCTGAAAGAATAGCTCCTCCCATGTGGCTGAATTTAAGGGTCAGCAAGGAATTTCCTGGAGTAGTTTTATAGATTTCTTGTTTGGATAAGATGCTGAGCTTCAGACCTTTGCAAGACTCTCCTCACACCCTGCTCAACAGTGCACAGAGCCTCAACTCCTTGAAAACCTCAGTGCTCCCCAGCCAGAGCACCCAACAGGGTTCCAAAGCAAGCTGGGCAGGCACTGGCTGCAGCCCAGGTGGTCGGAGCTCCAGTTAACTAGGAGAGCAAGGGACGAAGAAGTATAAGGAAGATGGTTGGGGCTTGGCTCTTCCCTCTCAGAAGTCCTGGCTAGGGGGTTCTGCCCTGGGGATGACTGACTCCCACCATCCTTGGGTAGGGGGTAGGAGGGAGCTATCGACATCTAGGTTCTGGTCATTCTGAAGCTGAGTGGTCGGGTTGTCAGGTGTTCATCTTTCAACTTGCAAGATCAGCTCTCCTTTTCTAGATCCTTTCCAAAGATTGATTTCTTCTCTCTCTCTCTCTCTCTCTCTCTCTCTCTCTCTCTCTCATTCTTGCTCTCTCTCTTTCTCATTCTTGCTCTCTCTCTTTCTCTTCTCTCTCTCTTTCTCATTCATGCTCGCTCTCGCTCGCTCGCTCTCTCTCTCTCTCTCCCTTGTCAAATTTTAAAAAATCACAAATAATTATTTTCAAAAAAAGAGTCCTCTGCCCTCTGAGAATTGAAGCTAGCCAGGCCCTGGTAGAATATTCAGAGAATAATGGCATGGGGCAGCAAAACTAAACGGAGACTCCAGTTTAAGAGAAACCTCCTTACCTCCAGGTCAGCTCTCCTGAACAATGTGACCAGCAGCTACGGTGCCAGGAGCCCTGGGAAGTGGTTTACACAACTTCTCAGGCAGAAGCTTCAACGCAGACCTGAATGGACCACCCTTACGGACTTGGTCTGACCGTCCTCTGAGCCCAAGTGCAGTCACTCAACCTTAGAATGAGAGACAGGCGCCCAGCAGAACCAAGGTGTGCAAGGCTCTCGCCTCAAGCTACCTCTGCTGTCACGATGCTGCTTCCATCTCTGGGCAATGAAAGGTTACTGGCTCTCATTGTTAGTCCCCTCTGATCATTAAAGCAGAACAGACACTCCTGGAAGTAAGTGCTGACGATCAACGAGTCCTTACTGGCTGTAACTGACTGTTAGAAGACCCTTACAGTCCCTCTTTTTCACAGAGCATGAGCATCACTGCTTCCCATCACATGAAGCACTGTCTGGGCACTAGAGTTAGCAGATAGAGCTGCAGAACTTAATATTCCTGTGTGTTCTGTAAAGATCAACACTCCATTAAGACTCAGCATGTCCCAGAATTCCAGAATCCTTACTAACCTAGCGGGATTGTCAATGCCCCTTGTCAGTTACAATGTCCATGGTCTCTTTCTATCACCCAGGAGAGACCTGGATGTTTCATGGTGACGTTTCTGCACTTGAATGTTATTCTCTCACATGTATGAGACCAACAGAATCCATCAATCCTACTTTAGAGGGTAGGAAATATCTTATTAGTTGACTTTGTTTTTGTTTGTTTGTTTTATACATTCAAACACTATACATCACAACAACTGGTAAAATGAATTTTCCCAGCATTAATATGCTGTACACCAGTCCAGTTAAAGATATCATCATACACATTATCATCAACAGACAACCCTCCATTTCTGTGTCCCATAAATGAAGTAAGCCAGATTATGAAAGAGAGACATTGTATGTTCCTGTATGTATGTATGTGTGTGTGTACACACACACACATACACACACATACATACACATGGCCACACTCTACAGCAGAAACTGGAAGATTAGAGGACATAGAAGCATAAAGAATGGTTGTGGACACCAGAGACAGTGTGGGAGAAGGGCAGAAGGTGGGGAAAGGTGGAAGGAAGAGAATGTAGGAGAAACACAGAGGCAAGAAAATTAGTTAGGACTTTGAAAGGAATGTACAGGGTTACAGATCGGGGGCTTTAGACCCAGTTCTAGTCAATCCACTGACTCATTCCCTGATGCTGAGAACCAAGGGGACTGACCTGTAGCTTGATCTCCTCCTAACCACGTATATCTGGGCTTACGTAACGGTACTGGTGCTGAGTTGCCCTCACCCGAGAACAAGGAGAGCAGACATAGTTTGTAAGTCTGTCTCAGACCACACTTGAAGTGAGCCTGATGTTAGAGATGCCTGAAGAGCTCCCACTGGTGCAGAGACAGGCTGCAGCAGGAGTGAGACACTAACTGGATTGCCTGGAACGGTCCCCAAATGCCGCTGTAAGCAGACACAGCTCACTTCAAATGCTGCTGCCGTCAGCTCCTCGTGGAGAACTGGAATTCCAAAGCACCAGCAAACGGTCTCAAAGCCTTCATCCCAGAGAGCAAGCTTACATGGGGCGTGCTGCCTGCCACTGCTGGCCTGCTGTAAAGATTGATATATCCTAAAGTCGGCTCGCAGTGCAGAAAATCCTGCAGTCCGACTGACGGGCTGAGTTAGAGGAAGTCACTAAGGTCATCTGTATCAGTCCCAAGCCCGGTTTCTGCTCTGGCTCCCGCACTTTGTCATCATCTCTCTTATCTACCCTGAGAAGAGCCCTCTTTGGGATTTCAGCCCCTCACAATGGTCTCTCTCAACAACAGCATGCAGACCTATTTGAGTGACCACTTCTAACTCTCAGTGAAGTAAGAATAGAAAGACTTATAAGTTTCCACGGCCTTTCATCCCAGCTTGGCTTTAATGGTGCCTCATGAAATGCTAAGTCGGTGGTAGTTGGTTTAGTCTTCACATATCCAAGTCTGTAACCTGCATTCTTCTGGGCCACCCCCTACTCCCGCCCTTGCCATGCAAGAGTTGGGAGTGATGTTCAGAGCTCCTTGCTGAAGAGGCAGTGCAGCGAGGGTCACCTTGCAGTGAGTGTTGTGTCAGCTGTGCTCTGGGTTGGGCCATCAGATGCTATCCTGCAAGGAGCTGGTGTGCCCAGCTGGCCCTTGTGTTTGAACTGAGAGGCACTAGGTTCCCGAAGGACAGACTCGCTCTGTTCTAGGGAGATGAAGTGTGTACTCCTACTTTAAAAGCCCGAGTGTGCAAGCTCGGTTTGGGAAAAAAACCCTCTGGGGCTACCACTGCCAAATAAGCCTTTCATGTCGCTCTTCCCCACTGGGGGACTCTTCAGGCAAAATAAAAAAAAAAAAAAAGGATCTCAAAAATCACTTGAACTTCAGGTCTACGTCAGATCAACAAGGATACTGAGCCCACGCTAAGTTTTTCAGGAGTTCTGAGAGATACAGACCAGAAGGTGTGGGTGTGCAGCTTCACTCCAGCACAGCTTGGGTCTTGCTGAGAGCAAGACCCGCTGTTCTAAGGGACAGCTCTTACTCCCAAGTCAGGGATTTATTTCTGATGTCAGGTGTGAGGGGCACAGAATATATCTAGGCTGTCCTCGTTGGAAGATTCTGATGCCCTTAACCTAGAATCCAAACCCACGCTAAAAGGATTAGACCAGACAGCTTTTCCACTTGAAACAGGCCCCTTAAGAATTGGTTCAGATCTCTATGGTTTGGAGATTTCCTGGAGTTTGTTCAGACCTGTTTCTACTTGTGGTCCCTGACCTATGGCCCATGTAGGTCTTGGTGTTTATCCTTCCAGCACTTTTTTAAAATTTCTAAGATATCTGTAGACCTTTCAGAGCTGTTTTTTGTGCTTTATAATGCTGGGCTTGAGTCTCACCTGGCAGCTAATAGGGGTTTCATTGTGAAAAGAAAGTTTCTATTGAATGCAAGTAGTGGAAGTTATTGAAGATTGGATCACATATTGAAAAGCTTTGACCATACACTTGAGAGTAGAGGGATGTGTAGGTATAAAGGAATTTTACCCCCACCCCAAAGTTTCTCTGACAATCACTTGTGATAGACAATGACTTAGGGAGAAAGGCACATGAGCTTCGTAATGTGAACACGCATGCACAGCAGCCAGGCAAAATGAGCTCAAAGAAGGGCCAGTGACTGAGGCTTCTATACTTCTCCTCGTAGGAGAGAGGAGATGGGCACACGAATGAACCCACTGCACGGGCGATGGTTAATGACTCACTTTGGGAGCTGGACGGAACTAACAGGTTACTGCAAAGTGAGACGTAACTAACTGCAGAAGAACAAGGATTGTCTCATTACGCAGACAAACTTCTCTGAGCTGCCCTCAGAATAGATTAAAAACAACTGTGTCTAGGTGTGGTGACAACTGTGGGTCCCTTGTCTCTAGTGACTATTTCTGGCTATTTAATGAGAGTTTCAGAGGTTTTAAGACAATTGCACTTCTGTTGGCAAAAAAGCTTTCTTAGTCAGATAAATACACTCCAGAGAAATCTTCCCCCTGCACTTGCAGTGGGCAAAATTAGACAAGTTCACTGGGACCTTGATCTGGATTCTAGACCAAGTCTAGCCTTCTAGCTGGTGTGGGTTTCATCAGGTATGATGGAAAGCTTATCCTTACTGCAGGTCAGGCTCTGTCTTCCATATTCAAGATGCTCTTGTGGGGACAGGTGTCTTTCCTCTTTGTGATGTGAGAATTAGTATCTACCTAATGGGCACAATCAAACTGACCCTGGTGTGAAGCTAAAGGTGTTGACTAAGAAAACTGAACTGGGGCTAATTGCACCCTGGTGCTCAACATGTATCTCAAATGGGAAACTGTTTTCTTAAGTCAAAGGAATGGGAACCCCAGATCCTGGGTGCTGCCTTGCCGAGCTGGAAACTGAACACCAAGAGTGTTTTCTCAGATGTCACCAGAGCTGGATGGGTGAAGGTCTTCTAGATCCAGCACAAAATCCTGCTGTTAGATCAAAATCGGAAACTTGGACTACAAGAAATGCTTGTATCAGCTGTGCTTCTGAAAGTTGGAGTTGGTTAAGACATCTACAGGGTAGCAGATGGTCCCTATGGTATTTGGTCTGAGCCACAGATGACATGGCACCTAGCAGATATTCCTGTGGCTGTATCAGCACCTCGGGTTTGTGTCAAGCTGGGGTGGGACATCCAGGTGCTGCCCTGATGACCCACTCCCTCATAGTGCATACAGGTATGATGGCTATCTAAGGCTGCTGGAAGGAAGAGACCCAGAGAAGCCCTAGAGATCTGGGTCTTGTTGGTTCATTTCTCCTTCTTCCCTGCTTCCTCCCAGTAAGCATAGTGAAGTTAACATGAGATGACTAAGTAGAAGACAAGAATCATAGAACTGTGATCACTTTAAGAGGCAGAAGGGCATGACTGGAAGGTTCGTGCTGAGACTATGAGCAAGTCTGATGACTTCAAATACAATTCCAGCTGTAATAACGATAGGGTCACTGCCTCTCTTTCATAGTCTGGCTTGCTTTATTTAGCACTGAGTCTTCCATACTTGTCCACTTTCTATCAAATGCCAGGGTCTCATTGTTTTTTGTGACTGAGTAGAATTCCATAGTATATATGTGCCTCACTTTTTCAATCTGTTCTTCTGTTCTTGGACATTTGGGTTGATTTCATGTCTTTGCAATTGTGAATAATGATGCAATGAATATATTCTTATCCTTTGGGTAGATACCCAGGAATGAAATTGCTGAATCATATGGTAGTTCTATTTCTATTTCTTAGAGGAAACTAAATAAAAATTGGAAAGTATAAAAGCAAGGAATACAACTGTGGATACCAGAGACAGTGTGGGAGAAGGGTGGGAAAGGGGGGGGGGTATCAAGAGGGGGAAAAAGAGCAAAACATTTAATGGACACACAAAAGTGGAAAAGTGTCTGATAATATGTATAGTAATATCTTTGAATGGACTAATATACAGTCTACTCATACTGGGAAAAATTCATTTTGCATGTTGTAAAGGTATACAATGATTGAATATTTTTAAAAAATAATAATATATAAGAAAATAAAGGAGAAAAAATGAGTTGCTGAAGCCCTGGTCTCAGTTAGATGCTTCTAGAAATGGCCTTCAAGGCCTTTTTGGCTCATCAATTTTGAACATGTTGAATGGATGATCCCTGTGTTCTCAGAGGTTAGTTCCTCAAAGAGCTTTTGCCTCTTGACCAATTGTAAATGGGTAGACTGGACCCTCCCAATGATCCCAGCCCTTCAAGAGTAGGAAGCACACAAATAGCACCTGGGTAGAAGGTGGTGACTCAGTTCCTGAGCCACTTCCAGTGACCCAAGATTGACTTCTGTGACATGACTATGCTCTCCCTTCAAGGCTCCCTTTCAGCTTGGGAGCTGAGCATCTACCCAGGAGAACTCTGGTGTGCTCACAGGGCTCTTCTGTGAGTACAGCATCTTCCTTCCTTTTCTTCAGGTTGCCTAACACAGAGACCACCTAACCATGCCCAGTTCTGCTATTCACACACCTGGTCTTCAACATGGCCAGTCCCGACAGCTAAGCCTGCTGCCAAGGGTGCCAACACTCTGCTCCCTGCCGTCCACCCTCCTCTTGGTGTTTGAGGGACTGGTACAGGATGTAGGTGGGTCAGTGGCCCCCATCATACTAAGAATAACAAGAGCCACAAACAAGTATGGTGGTGTTAACCAAGATGGTATGAATGAAATGTCTATGGAAGTTAAGACTTCTCCATGAAGGTGGTGGGAGTCAAATCCTTCTGCCTTACAGAAATTGCTAGTTCTCGTAATTGTACTCATTGCTCGTCTTATTGCATTCTGAAATAGGATTTAGTTTCTAATATTAAGTCACTTTTTTAAAAATGCAGTTGAGGTTAGAGGAAAATGAGGTTGTACCCCCTAGTTCTTCATTTTATATTCAGAATCCAAAATGTGCTAAAAAATAAGTTGTAGACCCCAGGAGGCTTGAAAAGTAAAACAAAGCCAACCCTCCTGCTTAGCCCAGCAAGTCCTCAGATGCTCTGAAGATGAGGTGAGTGTTAAGGCTCTGTCGACGGATAAGAATCATCTACTATGAATAGCAGAATGAGCAATAATTCTTCAGTGTAGGTGAAAAGGCCTCCTTTCCACAGGATTCTTTTCCGTCTGTTGGAACAAGATAAAAAACCATTGAGAAAGGAAAAGTAAAGGGTTCATTGGTGATGTCTAAGCACACACAGATGATGTAGTTACACGGCCACCCTCTTTACTGCTGGAGGAACACAAGCACATTTCTTTTGTTGTCTCTGTTCCCTGAGCAGGACTCTTCTCTCTTAGGGCCTACAAGTTTGGAAAATGCTTTAGACACACACTGGGTTCTTGAAGCTACATGTAGTTTAAGAAAGCCAAGACAGGAAATCTCAAAATTTAACTTCAACAGCTTCAAGAAAGTGGGGGCAACCTGGGCCTCAGGAAATGAGCAAGAAGCACACAGGAAGAGATGAACCCCTTACATCACTCTAGGCGTTTATCCTGGTAAGTGAGGCCCAGAGGAAAATGGAACAAGACTACAACTGCCGGCTGATCTAAAGTCTGGGTAGTTGGCAATTCATAGAAGGTACCACATTCTAGAAGGTTCTTGCTTCTCTAAATTGTCAACCAGTCATGACATTGCATTGCAGCTCAACTGCAGCCTTAAGTAACAGCTCTGGAACTCCACAAAGCCTAACAAGTAGTTTGATCCTTCTATAGAATCAGCTTCGGGCAGCAGCAGCCAGGGCCTCCAAACATAACAGGAGTGTGCAAGGTTTGGGCACCCACATGAGCTGGTGCCTGGGTGTGGATTACAGGTCTCCACCCAGTACTTTGCCCATAGCCACATTCAGATGGTTACTAACTGTATTCGATGCCATAGTAGAAGAGCACGCTGTGCACTCAGTTTACAAATTAAAGCTACCATTGCTTCTCAGTTATCTACTTTTGAGTTTTCTCACCTTTTCAACTCAGGAGTAAGTACATTATTAGTTGTAACTTTATATTGTACAAAATGTGCCAATGAGTGAACAACAGTATGACCTATAGCAAATAGGTGGTAACATATCTAAATAACAAATATGGTCAGTATGCAGTACTGTGAAGAAAACAAGCCTGCCTCTGTTGATCAGTAGGTTATACCTTACTACATAGGGATAGACTACTGGGGATGATGTGCATGTATATAGAGATGTAGCCAAATGGCAATAGGGTAATGTTTTAGGAGTAGATATACCATGGACCTTGTTGGCCTTTCAAGGACCTTGGCTTTCCCTCTGAGTGAAATAGGAATGTATTGGTGAACTTTGAGTTCTACGCCTTGTTTTTTAAAGATCTAGATTTGCTCTATGGAGAACACATGGTAGAAGATAAAGGAACATCAATTAGGAATGTCATGTAGAAACTGAGTGAGTGAAGTGATAGCCTAATTCATGTGTGCATAAAACTAGAGACAAGAGTTGGTCAGGTATTGGGACCAGCAGGTGGCGTGGTGGTTAAGGTGCTGGACACTCCCAAATGGCCGACCAGGGTTCGAGTCATGAATCTGGTGGCTTGCTTTCTCACTTCCTTTCTCTCTCATTCTCACCCTCTGTCTCTCTCTGGTCAAATTAAGAAATAAATGAATAAATAAATAAATAAATAAAATAATTAGTTTAAAAAAAAAAAAAGAGTTGGTCAGGTATTAATTTATGTTGAAAAGGGAACTAACAACTTCCAGATGCTCAAGGTAGAAAGCCTATATGAAAAAAGTTTTGGAGAAAGTCAGATGTTAATCCTGAAAAGTCCGAGATGCAAAAAAGCAAGTAGTGCTTGAAGCAATCTGTCACTGATATATATATATATTTTTTTTTTTTTTGGTCAAAGGGAAGGTTTTCCCACCAGAGGAAAAAGCACCCCACAGTGGAATATAGTCACACTGCAATCCCCCACCCTCTATTTCTACATCTCACTAGGACCCTGGGCATACATACAAGTGTGACCCAGCATGTTCCCAAGCAACTATGACTGAAACTTAGCCAGACTTGGCCTTGTGGGACCCAGCACTCCACACGTAGTACTCAACCCTACACCCTGGGGTTATTGATCACTTCCTGTAATTTTAGGGCAAAGGAAACCATGTATTTTCTCTGTAATCCTTGTAAGTGGGCACAATGCCTTCAAGAAACAGTCAAGTTTGTTTCATCAAATCAATGATAAATCCATAGGAGTTGGGCCTCCTAATCTTCCTTGGACAAAATCACCAATGTCCTCAAAAAATTTAACAAAATATTTCATGGTGTCTTTGAATGGAAGTGTTTTAAGAAGTAAGAGTCCAAGCAATGGACTCTTAAATGTTCAAAAATAGGCATCTTAACCTTTGTCCCTCTTATTCTTTTTTCTTGTCATAACATTTCAAAAATTGTTTTCTAATATTCTCTGCTCTTCACATTTTTGCCTTCTGACTTACCTGAGTCTGACATAAAGACTAGACTTTCTAGATCCCTTCCCTTTACACAAACTTGTGTCCACACCTTTTAAAGAACATCTGAGTTTTTTGTTTACCTGATTTGTTTATTTTAAAATTATCCAGTTGGCCTAATCTTCAACTCCCCAGTTCATGTCCCATGTCTACTAAGTATGAGAATCTAGATGTGTGCATCTACTCTAACGAAGGTCATCACAAAAGAACACCTAACCTGAGTTCGTCCACCTGCCGCACTCATCATATTTAGATACCTGAGTTCTGTTAAGCACAGTATTGTCTATTATTTCAAAAAGAGTAAAATAAACTGATATTGAAACCAAATATTGTTTTGTATGGCTAATTTTCAGTCAATAACAAAGACTCTGGACCAAAACACTGACCAGGTTTTTATGCTCGAATCAAATATAACAGAATAAAATAAAATAAGATAAAATAAAAATAAAATAAATAAAATAAAATAAAATAAATCTGACAAATGTCAGAGCCATCCCTTGTCTGTGGGTCTAGTTTGGGACATCCCCTCTTTATCTGTCAACTTTGCCTTTGTATCACTCTCATTCTGAGCCCTCTGCTTCAGCTGCTTGATTCTATCGCCCTACTCTACAAGTTTCTGTTTCTCTAAAAGAACTCTCAGTGGCTTCAGCAGGGTCAAAGGGATTGGGCCTCTTAGCACTCTGTCTTTTTGTTTGTTTGTTTGTTTTACTTTTTTGGGGGAGGTAGGGAGGTTTTTGCTATAGGGCCCATGCTCTCACCAGAAAGAGAGAGAGAGACAGAGAGACAGAAAGCAAGAAATCAACCCCCAGAGGGGATAGCCAAACCACAATCCCTTCTCCTCCATTCTCCTCTCAGGATCTTGGGCATGCACGCACACGCTCCCGGCATGAGTTTAAGCCACCAGGTCCAGGACTCAAGCCACAGTCAACTACATGGGAGTTCAGTAACATAGCCCTTACGCTAACTGCTGGTCCCAGCACTGTGTTGTTTTAAAGGGGCTGACATCATGATGAAGATCTTGAAATTTCTCAAATGGTTAAAAATAGAAATTCTAAAGTAAGACTATTTTTACAAGTGCATGCATACCAAAGCCACTGACATGTTACTCCAGGAAAACTAAGTAAAGCTGTATAGGAAGGGTTGCATGGTATGAGGTAGCATTGGCAGAGAGTTGGGAGATGCTGAGCTGACTAAGAAAAGAACTGACCTAAAGGATCTCTGTACAAAAGGACTGCTATAGCCCTGGCATGAGGCAGATAGAAGGATGACTGAACAGGAGTCAGGAGGGATTTGTCTCATCAGAGTACAAAGAAACTTGGAAAAAATAAAGCTGGGATGCTCAGTGTGAGGAAAACTTAGTAAAAGGTGCCATTTCAAGAGCACAAACACCACATCTTCTAGGGTTATAACAATGCTGCCTTAGTTCCTAAGGTTTAGATGTCAGGCATACTGGTAACAATTTCCAGATGCAACCTGTCAAGTTCAAAATTGATCCTGGCTTATGCTGAAAAGTCTGTTTTATCAAATTCTCCCATATGTGACTAAATGATATATTAGGATTCTGTCTTGACATATTGACTGTAATGTGCACTGGAGAGACATTTATTTATTTATTTATTTATTTATTTATTTATTTATTATATATTTACATGGAACTGTTGAGCTTCCTGAATATGGGTATCCATGATTTTCCCAAGGCTTGGGAAGTTTAAGTTTCCAACTTTAGTCTAATAACTAGATTATCTCCCATTTCTTCTTCTTCTGGAACTTCCATAATGAAAATATTTTATCCTGTGATGTGATATTTATTTCTGTTGAATTTCTCATTGTAGATTGTTTTTCTGATATTATTCATCTGAATTATTTTGCATCTCATTTAATTAACTCAATCACTACATTAAATTCCTTTTCTGGCATGCCTTGCATATTCTTTTCTTTGGAGTCTATTAATGGAGAGTTAATGTGTTCCTTTGGAGGTACCATTTTATCCATTTTGTTTTGTTTTGTTTTGATGTCCCTGTGTTGATATCTGGGTAACTGGTGGAGCAACAGCCTCTTTTAGTTTTATGTAATAGATTTTATAGAAAGACTTATTCCTGTAGATTAATACTATAGTGCTAGTTGAATAGTGTACTTTGATTTTGGTTATGGTTTGGTTCAGTAGCCTCTACACATTTTTTACTAGAATCAGTATCAGTGGTATCTATGTGAATACCTTTGTAGTTGAATCCGTGAGTGTTTGAATGCAAGAAATGACTATTGGGTACAGATGGTGCCTTGGGCAGAGGACCAGTGTCTTCTAATCTTAGTTGGGGGTGAGGGGACAAGCAGTGCTTGAGGGCCCTTTCACTTGAGGAGGTAGGATCTCTGAACTCAATGACTCTACTAACCACCAGCTATAAGGTGTCTGGTGACCCCAGTCTCTGAATGGGGTATGTATACATGGTCCTGCAAATTGAAAGAGTGAGGTCACAAACTGCAGTAGCTATAAAATTCAGGTTCTATGTCAGTTGTGTGCACACAAAAAATAGGGTTCCCAGTAAGCCAATGATGAGGTGGTGGTTGTAGGCAGCAGGAAGGCTTAAGCTTGCTTCTTCAAACCTGTGGGTCACTAATGGTGACCTGCTTTACAGAGAAGCAGGCATCCTGGTGTGCTCCTCAGTGGGGAATCAACACCACTTTGGATTCCCAGACACAAGAGAAGGCCAGCTTTGTGTACAATACTAAAAGGCATCTGGGCCCAGGTCAGAAGATGACCTGCCCCTTCTCACTTCAGTGAAGGACATGCAGGAGGCTTCCACAGATAGTGAATCCCAGCACAAGGGGCTCAGAGAACTACATATTTAGAAAGGAACTCTACAAATTCTGATTCCAGCCAAGTTCTGGTGGTTGAGTCTGATGCCTATGCACAAAGTCGGTGCAGTTTTATTACCCATGTTGTGTTACCTATCCCATCAGACAGTGGATTGTTTAATAAGTGGAAGTTTAAAACCATGAAATTAGACTACTCATAAAAGGGTTACCTTGCTGCTTCTTATAGATTATACAAGCATTTACTTGGTATAGAATCTCTTTGAATAATTTGACATTGAATGAACTTGACATTGACAAAAATGTCAGGAAGAAAAAAGAGGATTATGTTGAGGCCAATCTTTGGAGAATCTGGTGCTAGAGGTAGGGAGCATCGGTCAGAGGCAAAGAGTGTGCATCTCAAACTGCATATTGGCTAAGTCTACAGACTCTTCCTGTGAGAAAGAAGTATCTCTTATTTACTATCACTTTTCACTTTGGCAGGCTCAGCTGCATCCAAGCACTATCTTCTGTAGTTATGCAGTATTGGTGTTGGCAGTCCAACAAAAGTCAGACACACCCAATGAGTAAAAGGGGAAAGCTGGGCTCCTGGAAGTCTATGATGAGGAGTAGCAGTTGCAGTTGGACCTACCTACTGGCCAACTTTACCCCTAAGGCCTTGTAGAGGAGGAGATCTGGTTCTCTGTCTACATTGAGGCTGACAATTACGAGTAGAACAAGCTTCCCAGTTGTGGCTCACAAATATTGGGTTATTGGAGCAATGCAGTCAAGAGTTTAGGAGTATAAGTGTTTCATTGAGGGGCTATTACACCAAACTGGCACTCTTATTCTATGTAAGAGTAGACTGGGTTTGGGATCTTTATAGTAGAGGGTCTGAGCTATTACAATGCCAAAAGCAAATAAGAAGGAAGCATTCTAGAGCTAGTCTTCCTGACACACTCGACAGGGACTTCCTTCCCCAAGGACTGAATTCCTGGTAAAGAGATCAGGTGCCAAAATAAATGACTGACTCAGCAGAATGATCATATATACAAAGATTAGATATGTGAACTCAGATTTCTACTCAGTGAATATAAGCTCATATAAAATAACTTGGTAGCTGGAAATGCCCCCAACATTGATGTTATTGTGATAGCTATCTTCCATTTGCCTGGCTCAACCTCCTCATTGCACACACATTCCCTCTTACTGCTCCTAGACTGATTTGTATAACAGTTTGACTTGACCTCTAGCTTATTTGACTAGTGGAAGGCTCCACATGAGACTAGGTAGAGGGACAAAGTGACATGAGTGTATGTGCTAACCTCCTTCCTAAGAGGTCATCCCTCACTGGCTAAGTTCCTCATCTGAAGTTTGCTGTAACTCTAAAGCTTAACTGCTGTATTTGTGTGTATCAGTCTCTTCCAAGCCACCCATTACCTAGACACTTATTAAACATGTGAGTCCTTGCCCCCCACAAGCATACTGAAGCAGAAATACTAGGAGGGAAGGGGTAGCAGTCTGTTTCCTCAAGCTCACTGGAATATTTTTATGCTTACTTAAGTCACGGGTAAAGGTTATCCAGCCATGCAGTAGATGACTGAGGCCCCAGGTTTTCATTCACTCATTGGCCTGTTGTGCTCACATTCTTCACACATCCTAGTCCAACAGCTCCTCTTTGTATCATTGAGCTCATACTGTCATATGTTTCCTGTTTGACCCCTTTAGCTGATGCCCTGATAATGCCATGGTGCTTAAGTTTTGTTGTAGCTACTGATAATTTTTGTGTAATGGAGGCAGCTAGGAAGGGCAGACATATCTTAAGCATTGAAAATAATTCTTGGGAAAATAGTATGTCCAGATTTATCCACCCACTCCTCCAACTCAAGAAGTTAAGCAGTTTATCTCAAGTTGCAGTATGCAGATGATGGTTTATAAAAATGTTGCTGTCAGAAAGCAGCAGCAGTGACTAGGGGCTCTGGTTGGTATTATAGAGACAGAATCCACTGCATTGTCCTTCAGTTGGGCAATGTCTCCCTGATCTTTGAGATCTTTTAGCTCTGTGGGCCAGATGGTCACAACATGGTGAACCAGGAAGTTACTCAAGAGCAGCCTGCCCTCCTGGCGTGGTGGCCAGACTCCCTCTATACAAGCAGGAGACACGGTAGAGAGACCAATCAGGGCTGAGTAAACTTCAGCCAAGGAGCCGGGCAGGGAATGGCTAATCAAAGAGGCTGGAATTAAAATGGGGCAAGGAGGAAAAAAAGAAATAAAACATTTAATGGACACAAAAAATGGAAAATTATCTGTCGATGATCATCTGTATGGTAATGTTAAACTATTTGGGCCTAAAACAGCCACTGTACTCCCACACCTAGATTTCTATGGATGGGCCAAAACTATACATGGTAGGCTGTTTTTCTAAGCCAGTTGCTAGCTTATAGCCCATCACAGCAGCTAAGCTTCGGTCAATCACAGACATCCCCTCCTTTAAACCATGTTAATGCAGACAAACTTCAGAATGTAATCAATGACTTCTCTACCTCACTCTCTCACTTATGGTTTTTTTGTTCAATACTTCCCCTTTCACAGCACATGTCACCTTCCTGTTCCACCGACTTAAATGCTGAGTTTACCACAAGGCTGGCCGGAGTTGTCCGGAAGTCCAGGGACAACTGCCTGATGTAAACTGTGTTAACATTTGTTTAATAAAACTCTATTAAATTAGTTTATTTGTATTTTAACAGTGATATCTTTGACTGGACTAATATACAGAATATTCATGCTGGTAAAATTCACTTTGTATGCTGTAAAGATGTACAGCTATTAAATGTTTAAAAAGAAGAAGAAGAAAATAAAGAAAAGGGGGGAAAGAGACAAGGAAAAGTTTGTCAACTTGGGATACTCTTTTGGGGATACAGGACTCAACATTCTGGCGAGGACTTCATGGGACGGTGGGAACTCATTGCTAGATAGCACCTAGATGCCTGGAAAGGCCCATTCTGAGAAAAGCTGAAGTTCTCAAGTTGTTGTGACAGTCAGCAAGAAAGGTATGAAGAGGCTCAGGGGTGAACGTGCTGGTGTATGTATTACATGAGTCCAAAAGATGAGCAGAGGATCACGTCTCTGCAGAGGCCCAGAGGACATATGCTTCGCAGGGCCATCAGGGCACAACATCGCTAAAGAGTGGCGGCTCCTCTGAAGGCCAGGGCTAAGGACAAAAGACATTTGTAGAACTTGGCTCATTGGCAGTGGGGACAATTCCACACCCCAGTTCCCATGTGACCAGGGGAGGCCAGGGAGCAGTACCTAATGATGGGCAATATGCCCATTGTTGCCGACAGGCTATAACCTGGAAAGAATGGTGGGATGGTTAATAGAAATGTCACCTACCAAGCAGTACAGTTATGTCATTTATTTTGTTCCGTGAATCTGATCTAAAGAAAGAATTAGGAGAAATCAAGAATGGTGGCCACAACAGAATCTTGATCCTTTACTCAATTCCTGGTCCTAAAATTGTTCTCAGACCCAGAACCAGATTATAGGTCTTGGAAAATAAGTGTTTCCAAATTTATATCACCTCCCCTAACTGAAGAACTAGGCAGTTTAGCTCAAGTTACAGTACACAGGTGATGGTATATAAAAATGATGCTGTCAGAAAGCAGTAGCAGTGACCAGGGACTCGGGTTGGTATAGAGACAGAATCCACTGCATTGTCCTTGGAGTTGGACCCAAGGATTATTCCTCATGCTTAAGATATGTCTGTCCTTCCTAGCGGCCTCCATTGCACTTCTCCACTGAGAAGTGGCAGATGTCCAAAGAGAGGATCTGTAATGCCACAAGTGTGTATTCCCATGGTTTGACCAGTTCTTCTCCACAGACCTATGGCTGTGTACTTGAAGCTGTATCCTGAGGAAAGGAGAAACCCCAGGCAATCCAAGGATTATTTAGACACAAAATATGGGGTGACATTAATACCCCCAAATCCCTACCATCATTACAGTCCTTAGATGGAAGCACCGGGGTACCAGATGTTAAGTGGTTATCTAGACAAGTGGCTCTATTGTCACTGGATCTATTGTGTCTGCAGACACACCTGGTGGTTAGTTCTCCAGACCCCGAGTGTACGACTGGGAATGATATCCTTGAGCTGGAGTGATCCTCACAAGGTCCTTGGCCTATGAAGTAAGAGCTGTCATTCCAGGCAAGGCCAAGTGGAAGTTGCCTACCCTGTCCCTTCCCAACAAGGTAAATCCAAAGCAATTATTGCATGTTGTGTCAATGGCAAAGATTGACGCCACTATTAAGAATGTTAACAATGCAGAGGCGATGGTCTCTACCACTCATCTCTATTTTGTTCACCCATCTTGCTGCAAAAATTGGAGCGATTCTGCATCAATTTAGACTACCATTGGTGCAACAGAGTAGAAATTCTGATCCCAGCTGCTGTGATATACTTGGTCATTGCTAGAACAGGTTAGTGCCCTAGATCCCAGCATGTCAGGTGCCTGCTATGTGGCCAGTGACTTGGCAAATGCAATTTTTTTTCATCCCAGTTAGGGGGAGAAGACCAGCATTCATGCAGAACACCTGAGACTATGCATTCAGTTTTGTTACAAGACCATGTGAACGTCCCAGCTCTGTTATATTCTAGTCCAAGAATGAACTATCTGAGCATCGGGCAGAACCTCACACTAATCCATTACACTGACAGCATCATGCTGATCTTTTAGGGTGAGCAAGAGGGGGGCTGCGTGTAAGAGGCCTTGGTGAAACACACACACACCTTAGGAGGTGGGGAGAGACTCTCTATGAGGGTTTTGGGAATCTGCTGCTTCAGGAAGTATTTTAGAATTCAAGAGTTTAAAAGCATTTAAAAGCATGCTGGGACATTTCAGCAAAGGAAGAGACCGACTGACACCTTGTATCCATGATCATGAAGAATTCCAATGCATGGTAGGCCTCTTGGACCACAAATGGTAGAGATTCTCTTCCTTCTCAGCTACTCACCTTAAGTTCCCTCTTCAACTAACACCTGTATTGGTCTCAGGGGTTTCCTAGATCCTCATTCCTGAGGGTTCTGTGCCCCTACTAACCAGTCTTTCTTAGGCTGATGTTGCAGTACTTGTCCGTTCAGTCACAACTGAGTGTGGAAGTGGAGTGGACAAAGATGTGTCCAAGAGGACCACCTAAGTGCCATAGGTATCCCCATCTGCTACTGTGGGCACAGCAGCTCTATCCCTATGATCAGAGCCAGTGCTCCGTCCAGACAGTGACCCCTCTTTTTACTTGGTGGTCCTAGACACAGGGAGCCAAAAATACCCAGTATCAGACATATCATGAAGATCACCAAGATCCTTGCTGGTTTCCAGCAAAAGTGTACTACTTTCGAGGGACAGAACCACTAGTCCTGCAGAGCCAAGATTTTAGGGACAGGAAGCACAAGGTCCTTCATGAGTCATTAGGAATTATGGTAAATGGAGCCCCTCCTGTTTCTTGGTTCCCAGAACCACACAGTCCTCTTATTTGTGATGCAGTACTGCATAGGAGTCAGTTTCAGTCCATATTCTGCATCCTTGAGGTGAAGAACCATCCTCACAGGGGATTTCCTTTGAGCTGATGCCTTAGCTGTACCTTCAGGGCTGTTCTGATGCCCTGACATTCCAGCAACCTCTGGATGGTGCAGTATGTACTACAACCCATTAATCTCAGGGCCTCCCCACATTCATCACTGTATAGTGACTCTGCTGCTCTCTACTGTGAGCTATCAGTCAACTCTGTGGGTCCCTCATTAAACTCCTAAAACTGGTCTCTGCTTTTGAGGTCCATATGGTAGGAAACAAAAGTTCACACTCACGATATGTTTCTGTTAATGTGAGGATAAATTGCTGGCTCCTGCTGGGAGGAAGGAACCTCAGAGGATACGGGAAACTCTATGTGATCAGTTCATCTCCTCAAAGCATGGTACCATGGGTGGGATTAAGACTGACTATCCTCCCTGCCAGACATAAAGATCAAGGGAAGCAGGAGCCAAATCAACCCTGATGTTGGGTGTACGTGTAGCCTCATCACAGACACCATTGCCTCTGTTCATGTATCTGTTGCTCCAGTTCTTGGGTGATGGCAAGGAACAGTCAACTAATAATTAATAGATTTGAGCTAAAACTCATATGCCATACAATTCACCCACTTAACATGTACAATTCAGAGACCTTTGGTCTATTAACAAGTCTATTAATGCAACTGTCACCATTGGAGTATTTCCATCACCCTCATACCATTTGCAGTCATTTATTTCCTCCAACTTCCTCCCTGATACCCAGCTCTAGGAAGGCACTGATCTACTTTCTCTCTATATAGGTTTACCTACTCTGGACATGTCCTATAAATGGAATCATATAACAAGTGCCATTTTTGGTCTCGCTGCTGGCACTTGGTATAATGTTGTTGTAGCATTCATTGTGCATGGCTTCCGTGATGTCAAACATGAAGGCGACACCTCTCACTTAGCCTTACCACCTATTCTATAACTGGATTTGATGGTGGCTTTTGAGCAAAAGATGCTTTTTTCCCATGTCATATGACAGGTGCATAAAAGGCCTGCAGAGCTGGCTTCCTCCTCAGCTGGAAGCCTCTCTCAAAATAAATCAAAGTGTGTCTGTGACCTTGGCTGACTTTAGGCAACCTCCAAGGACACAATGTCACCATGACAGAACCTTGATTTGTTACTCAAAGGCAAGTTGTGGCAATCATTCTTCTATTGCCAATTGATGTTCAGAGATGGAAAGGCTACAGGCTTTGGAGGTTCCAATTAAAGATCTTTATACCATAGACCAAAGGAGTTTGTTTTAGGTCACAAATAGCACCAAGCGTCCATGGCAAGGTCCAGACTCTGTGTGGTGTCCTCAGTGGATGCTGACTCAGAGCACAGATTCTGTGTGCTCTTCTCAGCTCCTTATGTATTTGAGTGTCTGATTGAGGAAGGGTTGAAAAAAGGCCTGATGGTGCCTCCAGCTATGAAAATCACTTGTCCTGCAATCATTGTAAATAGGCTTGATGGTTTTGTGACTAGAAGCAGCTCCTCTGGTTTCAATCAGGTCTGGGCCAGAGGCTCTTTTTTAGGGTGAAACAGTCACTGACCTGTAGGTATATAGGAGACCTCGAGGAAAACGCTGCCAAGCTAAGCTGGCTGACTGATGCCAGGTGCAGGCAGGTAAATGTGCGCTAAGTCTAAAGCCCTGGAATACCACCAGTTCCTGGATGTCTTAGTTATTGCATTGCTAACAGAAATGCCCAAAACTAGGTTCTTCATAAGAACAGAGGTTTATTTAGCTCACAGTGTGGCAGTCCAGGGCCTATAAGCCAACTTCTGGTGAGGCTGAAACATGGCAGAGGGCAGAATCTTGAGCAGAGATGCTGTCCGTAAGTTCCTCCTAGTTCTGGTCTGTGTCCATGTGACCTCTGCGCACCTCATTTCTCCTCCCGATTCACACACTGAAACTCAATCATGGGAGTCCACCCTTACCCTGGGACACCATGAAGGAATTAAATTTTCATTTAACACTTTTACAATAAAATCAAGTCCTAACCCATGAACTTCTTTTTATTTTTAATTTTTAGAGAGAAATTTTTGCTTTGGCCATACTGATCCTTTCTCCTCCATTTCCCTTTCAGGATTTTGGGAATGCAATCACACATGCCCAGGGTGATTTTTAAGCCACCAGGTCTGGACTCAAACTGTAGTCGACTATGTGGGAGTCCAGAGACATAACCATTACATCATTTCCTGGTCCACCCATTAACTTTTGAGGCACAGTCAATCACCACCCAGTAAGATCAAATTCCAAATCATGAACCTTTGGGGAACAAACCATGACATTAGGGTAGGAGTCTACCCCAAGGATGGCACTTCTGGCTATCAAAACATGGGTTTCCTTATCAGTGTGCCTTTGCCAGTCTTTAACTGCTTCCAGATATTCTGGATGATGTTCTTACCCAAGCCAAATGGCATAAGGGATTCTATTCTCTAACTGAGGAAGGTCAATGGAAGGAGCAATGACACTGGGGAAGGCAGGCTCTCAAGAGAAAGAGAATGTACTGCTGTCAGTGAAATGTAAGGGGTCCCATCCAAAAGCTGGCCTCAGAGGGGCAAAGTCCTCATTCCACCATGCATTCTCCACTGGAGTGTGGAACTCTGTGATTGCTTGTCTGAAATACCATAAATATGACCTGGAGAAGTAGATGATGGGGCAGCCAGGTCTGTAGGGAAGGTTCCCCTTAAAACCCAGCTATAGGAGATTCCCATCCCTTGGCTCTATTTACCTGATCCTCTGCATTGGTACTTTTTCTCCTTTTGAGTACCTTATACGTATTGCCCAAAAATAAGAGAAGAGAGCATTGAGATACTTCTGGTCTCTTTAAGTCTGGTTGCTTTTCCTGCCCAGCCTTGAATCTGGTGACCTTCATCATCTCCTCTGATAGGAGTTTTAAAAATGATAGTCATGAACAGACTAAATGAAGGACAAGCATGCTTTTTTCTTCAATCTCATCTCACTTGCTTTCAATTCTAATAGATTCCTTTGTGCTGATGTGGGTATAATAGTAAAATATTGAATTATGTCATTTATAATATCATGATGCATTTTTGTATAGAGAAATACATCATGGATTTCTGACAACCTAATATTTAAAATTTGTATTTCCTTTAAGTGTATTTGAAGTTATAATTCATAATATGAGTTATAGGCTATAAGAGCTATTTATTTCAAAACATAGATACTCTTCCAATCGAAATACAAGTTGAGTGTAAAACTACTAAAATCCAGTGTTCCCAATGTTCTGACCAAGCTTTCAGTGAGCCTCCAGTGGAAGAGGAGCCTCTGGTGGGAAGCACTGGCTTCTCGGCCAAAACAGTCACGGCCCCTGCCCACTGCACAGAACTTCACTTCCTCTTCACATCCCCGACCCCCAGTCACACTCGGGGGCCAGGATTTTAGGATCGGCCTGCTGCAAATCCATCTTCATTCACATCAGTCCTCTCCCAGGAGAAGACCAGACCTTCGTGAGGGCATGGTCAGCACATGGGAGAGTGTTACTCGGGCTTTTTTTGACCCTGGGGAGATGACAGAATGTCTGGGGCCTCTGGGAAGTTAGGCAGAGATATCCTCTATCTGAAGTGTTAGTACTCTTCCCCACTCCTTAAAAACAAACAAACAAGCGCCACACTCGAGGGCGATTCGGCCATGGAGGCTGGGGTGGTGGGAGGTCTGACTTCTGCATTCTGTGAGTACAACTGGCCAGAGTCACAGTGAGAGCCAGCTGATCCTGAGCCCAGCCATATAGCACCTCTCTGCTTGGGGCCCAGCCTAGTGGCGCCTCTGAAACCTGTTCAGACCCAGTTCCAATGCTGTCTCCACACACAAGCCTCTCTTTTTCAGGACCAGCTTAAAGGCATGAACCTGGGCAGTCAACAGGCCTGGTTCCCAGAAGAGTCTTGCACTTGGTTTAGTGCTCTGCTGTCACTTTCTGAAGTCTTGATAATCTTTGAGCAAGGGGCCCTGCATTTTCATTTGGCACTGGGCCTCCCAGATGAAGAGGTGACTTGTGCTTAAACTTAACTGAGGTTGTTGTCCCTCCTCTGAAACCCTAGCTCAACCCCAGCAAGATCCCAAAGGGTGGTATTTCTTGTCTACCTGCACCCCAAATTATGCCATGACAACTATCATTAAACAGTCTACACATTCAAGGTAAGACGATTTCCACAGTGTGGCTTAGTGAGCTCCTCTGGTTAGGTCAGTACCCTGAGAAGACAGAGGCCAGAATCCCTTAGCTCAGGAAACCCAAAGATGCGGTGGAAAGAAAAGGTTACTCTTTTGCATCAATCCAGGGAGGAGGGAAAAGTAGAGGAAGTGGGGCAAAGTCAGACCTTCTCCTTCAGCAATGTCTGTCTCATGAGCTGTCTTGCTCTAGTGGCTCGATCCCTAGGAGAACCCTGGGAGTCCCGGCTCTCAGGGTGTGCCCGAAGTGCTGTGGGAGTGTTGTGATCATGGCTGCTGGACTGCTTTACTCAGAATATGCCTCCTCAGGGATCCCAGGCCACCCCTGCTCTGGCCTCCCACACGACCAGCTCTCTTTTCCTCAATCTTGCTCATCCTGCGGATTCTGCAAGCAGGGTGGCCTTTGTCCAGTGAGACCCAGGAGGAGGCCACGAGAAGGTCCTACAACAAAGCCCTTCATCTCTGTGAAGCCTTTTGCTGTCATTTAAGAGGAATCTTGAAACCTGAATATCCCTAGCTTGGGAAGCCAGGTGAGGCTTGGGTTATTAACTCAGAAATCTAAGATAGGGCAAAGATGGCTGAGTTTGTGATGGCCTAACAGGCTAGGGATTCCACGTCTCCATGGAAACCAGTACCCGGTGGGAACTTCACACAAGTGTGACAGAGGGTAGCTAAGCAAGGGGTGGAGCTAAGCGGCAAAGCTTCTCCTGATGTTCTTTGTTGAATTTCTCCTTATTAATTTCCACTAACCTGGCAATTCTTTTAGAGACAACCAAGCCTCATGTTGTACTCCACTGAAAAGTATTAGTCATGTATGTGGTTCCTTAAACTCAAGGGTACCGGACGGTCTTTAACTAGAGGCCCCGCTTGCTTATTCGCATAATGAGGGAAACGGCTGCTGTGTCATTGCCTGCCAAGAGCCAGGCCCTGTCCTTTGAATGCTGTTATTTAATGCAACGGCTCTAGCAGTTTTCGAACAGTGATGGGAATAGTCTGTCTCTGATCAGGAGATATCTGTGTGGAGCCTCAGTGTATCCCAAATAAACCTCCACTGTGGCAGGCATCCTGTGCTCTTGTGAAGAGCAGGATGCTCATGGTAGAGCCTGTCCTGAATATCCACGTGCTGACTCTGAGCAGCAAATGAGTAAAAGTGGACTGGCATTCTCTAGGCCCCTCGCTAGCAATAAAGCCATGCTAACTATGCCTGGGAGTGAAGCAAGATGGGCTCTCAGCAGGAATGGGGCAGGTCATTAGTTGGCTTCGCTGCCCCCAGAAAACTTCCATCAAGGTGTCCTCAGTTTGTGGAGTACTGACTCGGCACCAGACTTCAGTGCTATTATTAAGTTAAGCAGTAAGAGTGGAATCTGAATATTTGCTCATGCTATTTAAGTAAACACCATTGGTCCATTAAGCTTCAATTTGCCATAACTAAATTCTGGTTGGCCCATCTTTTTCCTGAGCCAGGCAGAATGCCTGAGTCTTCCCCAGTGTAGCTATGGTTTTGTCACTGTGTACATGGCAGCAGGGGACCACAGTCCTGGCCAACCACAGAGATTTTGTGGTCGGGTCTGAGAAAGCCTGTCACCGTCTTGCTCCCTTTACTCTGTGAAGTATATCTAAGCCATTACCCAAGCCAGCAGGGGGAAATGGGCTTGCAACTCAACTCACTCAAAGCAATGTGGCTAGTCACCTGTGGAGAAGGAAGTAGCCTAATCGGGCTGGGAATCAGTGGATGGACCCACAGTCCCAGATCCATGGTGGACCTTCTGACCACACTGATTCCCTGAGGAACGTGGTGCTGAGCACCCACACCTATAATCGAGGATGATTTCTTAGAGTGCTATAGATCTCACCTCTGAAGAATGTAGCCAACATTGAGGACACTTGCTAAGAGAGCTATCAATGGAATGAGCATAACTTTGGAAGTGGAATGGTTGTGGCACAGACTGAAAATACCACTGACCAGCAAACATGCCATATTAGGGCTCTCCAGATAGAACAAATATGGAAAAGGCACTTGTGTGTGTAGACAGTATACTTCTAGTCTAAAGGTTGGCAGTTTTGAAACCCAGGGAGAACCAATGTTTCAGTTTTTTAAAGGCAGGAAAAAAGCCCATGTCCAGCCTGAAAGCAGCCAGACGGGCAGAATCCTGTTACTTGGGAGATTAGCTTTCTGATCTGTTCAGGCATTTAAGTGACTGGATGAGGCCCACACATGTTAGGGAAGTCAATGTGGCTTGCTCAGTCTACCAGTTAAAGTGTTGATGTCAGGCCAGCCAGTGGTTTGGTGGTTGGAATGGCTGGATCCCATATGGCAGGTTGTGTGGTTCAAGCACTAGAGCCAGCACCTTATAAAACACACCAGTCACATGTGTGTTCATCACCAAAATTCCAAGAGGAGGATGGAGAAAGGATTATAGAGTGGCCATCCCCCACTGGGTGTGCTTTCTCACTTTCCTTCTGTCTCTCTCTAGCAAGTGCAGATACCCTCCAGTGAATTAATAATAATAATAATGTCTACTTCATGTGGAAATACTCACTGGCCCAACTGTAGTGTACAGTGGTTGCACACCATTCTGCAATGGAGGCCATATGGAAGAGCAAGGTTGGGATCCCAACTTGATCTGTATGTATGTTCCTAACATCTTGGCTGGGAGGAGGGAGGATTACAGCATGAGACCCTGTTGAGGACGCTTGTCTTTCTCTATATCTAAATTAATTGTTTTAAAAATACAGAAACACTTAGAATAATATTTTCACCAAATATCTAGACCGTCTGGCCCAGTCAGGTGAACACATAAAATTAACCATCATACAGGACAACTGTCTTTAAATATTACAGACAAATTTCAGTGTTCTTTGTTGTAAACTTGAAGAAATAAAGAGAAGCACTAGAAAATAGTCCCTAACTCCAAATCTTAGAGATAAGATAATGTAGTGTTTGTCTCAGTTGTTTAGTTCTTACATAACAGATGACACTGCTCTACATGAAAGCCCTCTTATGGAGCAGCAAATACTGCAGTCTGCTTCCTGTGACTTAATTGGAAAATCTTTCTAAAACCTGTCCTGTGATGGTCACAGCTTGGTTCCTATTCTGGATTCAATATCTCTGCAACTAGCCCATTAGAATTCTATATATTGTTGGCATGTGTATTACTTACGTAAAGTGTTGAGTAGATGGCAGTTTTGGTCTTAATTACTAACATATTCCTACTCCAAATTTAAATGTTTAAGTTTTGAAATCTGAAAGTCTGTTGCTACCTGTTAACAGGACATGTGTGTTTCTGGAAATTAGAATTTAATAGTAACGTTCATGTTTTTATGTGAGGCCTAAGTCTGATAGAGTTAAGATACCATCTTGCAGGCTTGAACAGGTGAATGACCTCAAAGGCGTTTGGATGAAAACAGAACCAGTACCACATCAAGAAGAAAGGACACTTGACCGCTATGGATAGTCTGCCACCGTGCTAGACAATGCTGAATACATTTTACATGCTTACAAAATGAGGCATTGAGAAGAGTGAGTGAAAGTGTGATTCTCAGATCAGTACCAGGAAAACCTGGAGTTGTAAGATGGTCTTTGTTGGTTCTGTGCCCATTCTCACAGCACAGATCGCCTCTAGATCAAGAATCATGTATAGGCAATGACAACTCCAACTTCCGGGTCACAGATGCATCTAATCAGGAATGAACCATTTGCCTCTATCCATAAACATGACTCACTGTTCTAGAACTTCTTCCCTGTGGTGAATAGCTTATACTGGGACCCTTTTCCTGAAGGTTCAAGGCCTGTGGGACTCCCTCATATATATATAAAAAATACTGTCTAGTGAGGAAAGGATTGGTATTGGTCACCACGTCAAGATCTGTAAATATATATAGCAAAGTAGATGTGGTTCAAAGTAAGGATTTTCTAATCATCTATCAAGAGATAGAGTGAGCTGACTACTCAAGTGGATATTTTTTTCTCCCTACTAGTGACTAAGCAAACACTGGTCACCTGGAGATGCCTAGAAGAGGAGAGTAGGCACGGGTATGATTAGAACAAAGATGAACATGAGGTTGTGGAGTCACTCCTGTCCCTGAGCTGAAGCCTCCAGCATGAGCTGCCTGGTCAATGGGCAAGCTACATAGCTGTTACATAAGCCGTTGCTTATGATCTGCTTGTTCTATATTGTGCTCTCTCCCTTGAAGGAAATAAGGCAAATCTCAGGAAGTAGAGTATTTTCCTTTAGCTGGTAAGATACCACTAGCTGAAATGAATGAGGAGTTTTGTCTTTGCACATACATTCCTTTTTCCTGGAATGAGTTGAATCCATTTTCCCTAGCTGGTCACATAGCTGTGTTCCTCTTTACCCCTATACTAATTCTAGATCTCATTCATCTAGGAGGCTTCTGTTTTCATTGATCGGTTTTTGTAAGCTATAAATCTCCAGAATTTGTTTTTGTTTTTGCTGTGGGGCTCATGCACACACCAGAGAGACAGAAACTGAGAAAAAAAAAAATCACACCCCAGAGGGGTGGACACACTGCAATCTCTTCTCTTCCATTCTCCTCTTTTGATTTTTTCTGGGCACACACACACATGACCAGCATGATTTTTAGGCCACAGAGTCTAGGACTTGAACTGAGGAGTCAGCCATGTGGGATCCAGCCACCTTAACTCCACACCACCTGCTGGCCTGATCCTGAGGTTCTTCTGTCCGTTGGCCAAATGTGGATGCCTGCTGTGTACCAGGCCTGTACTGTGTGAAGGGATCTATCTGAACAAGGTGAACTAGGTCCCTGCTCTGAAGGATCTTCTAGTAGGAAGAGACTAATGAGAACCATGGAGGGGAAATACACCAGGGAGCCAGCAGCAGTAGGGAGGCCTTTTGTTAACAACAGCACCGTCCTTTACCCTTACAATCTGGTAATCTCCTGTGCCTCCCTATACAGAGTTGGTAAACTCAGTACTCAAATCAGCTCAGGCAGGCCTCTTTCTACCTCCTCCTAAGTTAACCTGCTCTACAGCTCATAAACAACATTGTTCTCATTCACCTGCAATTTGAACTTTGATGAATACTTTTAAATCCACAGGAGATTGCCCTATTTTACTTGTTATTGACAACACATGACATCCGAAAAGAAAAGCAAAAAACAGCATCTAACTGTAAGGTAAATGACATCAGTGACCAGGACCAATTCCATAGCCAAGTCTTGATGGAATTAAGTTTATCCCATTGTCTTAGCTGCCTTCCCCTCAAAGCAGACCCTGAGAGAAAGGTGTACCTCAAGTGTGCAGAAGGATTGGCAGAGGGTGGGCAAGTTACACAAAGGGAAGGCAGAAAGTTTGGAGCACCCTGATAAGCTGGGTGCCACAGTGAGTAAACAGAGATGAGCCTTTCAGGGGAGCTCCTGGAATTAATGCAAATCACAGACTTCAGAAGGAGCCTGGATCGAGATATATAGATATCTAGCCAGACTATCCACCTCTGACACACAGCAGTGCCTCTTGTTGGGGCTAGGGAGGGTGATGGCAATACCAAAGCACTTCCAGTCCACCATGTGCAGGTGGTGGGCCCTGGAGCCTCCAAAGAAGTTGTAGGTGTTTTCTGTGCGCCGTCAGCCTGGCACAGAAATGGCACAGGGACCCAAGAGCATGGACAGTGAACATAGAGTGTGTTCCACTAGCACTGGAGCATCAGGAATTGAGATGACTTATTTTCTAAGTATTGTTTCCAATATAGAATAGACACATGTAAAAGTGAGCAGTAAAGATAAAGGTGGTTTTCCATCTTCTTTGAATTAAAATGGATTTTAAATATATGCTTAATAATATCCACCTGCTGTGAATAGTGCTTTTTTTCCTATTACATATGAAGATTTTTTTCTCTCATTTCACATGCTTTAAGTACAAACTATCTGAAAGAACTTGAGTTTTTCTAAGTGATACTGACTTTGCTCTATCCCATGAAGGGCTATCCAGCCCCTCATGGAGATCCCTTAACATCCTAAGTTCAATCTTTGAACTTTGGAAACACCTGGTCACCAGATCCTCAGACCTGGTCACTGGCAGTGCTATTTCTGCTCAAAACAGAACAGAATTGGTCCAGCCTAACAAGAAAGAATGTGCCACATCCATTCCTCCCTCACTGCTGCTCTGGATTCTCCAAATTTCAGTTAGGAAGTCAAATAACTTGCACCTTCCTGAGGGATGTGAGTGTGGCCAACTCGCCTTGGTGACTGTGGCTTCATCATGTGAAATGATACACAAGGCCCTCTGTAGTCCTGCAGCAGAGCTGACAGCCACCTTCTCTCGTCTGTTAACCGAATAGTTGTTGAATGCTTATAGCCTGCTAGATACTAGGCAGATATCGCAGACATTCTTCAGCTGCAAGGAGACTCACTGGAATACTTTCAAGCAAAAGGGGACTTACTAATGGTAGTATATAAGAGTATCTCAAGGAGTAGAAAGAGGGACATCAGGGCTGTGAGCAGACCAGAACAAAGACTATGAAAGCCATCAAGGCTCAAGTGTATATTCTCCCATAGAAAAAGAAATGGGTCCTTTCATTGTATTTATTGCCCTTTGTAGACCACTTGTCCACTTGGTGCATACAACCCTAGAACACACACCCATAACTATAGGCCTATTCTCTAAGTTAATATGTTTTTTACAATCTGGTTCCTTTACCCACTAGAGTCTAACTAGCAATTAAAATCTCCTGAAAATGATGGCGTATAAGTATTCAAATTTTACCCTCTACAAAAGCAATTTTTGGGTTGTCAGCAAAGTGATGCCATATTTTTTTCTGTTTTTCTATGCAAAAATGCACCATGACCTAGCCAATGACCCAATGTAATAAACTGGCAAAAACTGCTCAGAGCAACTGTTGAACTCCAATATTTAATACGATACCTAAAACAACCAAGGAAAGGTTTAATGAAGAAAAAATGCCACATTTAGTAAGAAAACACTGGAGCACTTTCCCTTACCTGCTGGCTATCCTTCTACTCCCCAGCTCAGCAGCAGTTATAAGGACAACAGCCCGAAGTCCTGGTAGAGGTCGCTGCTACCTGAGGGAGCGACACGCTCTTTATTCTCAGAATTGTGATTGTGTATCTTGACCTATTTGGTGGCCTTCAGATCAAAGGCTTGTTCTGGTTTCACCTGCCTCAGAGCTTTCCCAGAGACGAAGCAGATGGCATTTTTTTTTTATTTTTATTTTCTACCTTAATTCACTATACACCATCACAACACACCAATGAATTTTCCATCCAAAATACACTGTGCACTGGTTCAATCAAGCACATCAACATACATGTTCTCAGCAAGTAATTTTCCAATTCTTACATCTTGCATACCTTGCCCTTTGTCTTGTCATCCCTGATTCCCCATCCCCCACCCTCTGCCATGTCCCATCTTCCTCCTCCATTGTCCCTGGCATCCATGATTGCCCTCCATGCCTTCTGCCCCCTCCCATTCAATTGTTCTGCCAATGAACTCAATT
>NW_006159829.1:3543517-3563626 GCF_000334495.1 Tupaia belangeri chinensis | reverse complement strand
CTGAGCCCGGGAGGACCCCCGCAGGTCCCACCGCGGGTCGCAGCCTTGGCGCAGGGCCAGGGGTGCGTGCACGGCCCGCCTCCAGCCGCAGCCTTGGCGCGGGGCCCGGGGGGGACGCGCTGAGCCCGGGAGGACCCCCGCAGGTCCCACCGCGGGTCGCAGCCTTTCAGATGGCATTTTTCAAAAGCATTTAAAGGCAAACATGTTAGCTAAGCCACCTGAGGAAAGAAATGACAGCCAGAAAAGTGACAGATTAAAAAGCCCAGGGGCCAGAAGCTGAGGAACGTATTTGGGGGGAAATAAAGACTTTGAAAGAACTCCTAAATATGCTGAAGAATCGAGAATGCCACATATACGTCCAAGACAGGACTCACACTCAGGAAGACCTGCAAAGACCACATGTTTTCACCTTTGATGGATCTCTAGGCTCTGCAAAAACAAGTGAGTCCTAAGGTAGAGGTATAAATGCATTAAGGGAGTGCCCAAAGAGTAGAAAGGTCAATTAAGACCCACGTGACTGAAATACTGAACCCTCAAAGAATATCATGTCAGCAAATCCAAGGTGTGTTTATCAGAGCTTCATGATCTTTACTTTAGAGCAGAATACAGGATGTATTTGGCAAGACATGTCCACATATTGGGCTATGTTGGTGAAACTGATTTCAGCCCTCAACCTTAATGAGCCAGTAGTAAGATTTTAGTTCAAGGACAGTCATATAAGATTGAAATCATCATGATCCAAGCTTAGATCGCCATGAAAAATCCAGGACATTGAAAGACATGGATCTGATACTGTCTTGTCCAACATCTTTTCAAATCTGATTAATTTTATATTTTATTATTTTTTAAATTTATTTTTATTTCATTTTATTTTATACATTCAATCACATTATTATTTGGCTTACAAAATTGATATTTCAACAGGTGAACATTTCCCCCTAGTACAGTTGATAAAAACTATAAAATATTCTGATTAATTTTAGGACTTGGAAAGGAACAATAGAACCTTCTCCCGGTATTTTTTTTTTTTTTTTTTTGGAGAGGTTTATGCTATAGGGCGAGTGCGCTCACCAGACAGACAGAGAGACAGAGGGACAGAAAGCAAGAAATCACCCCCCAGGGGGGATGGCCACACCACAATCCCTTCTCCTCCATTCTCCTCTCGGGATCTTGGGCACGCATACACACGCGCCCAGAGTGAGTTTAAGCCACCAGGTCCGGGACTCGAACTGTGGTCGACTACATGGGAATCCCGCGACATAGCCATTACACTAACTGCTGGTCCCCTCCCTGTATTACTTACTCTCATTTAAGCCATACTGGCTCTTCTTTAAAAGACCATACCCTTACCAAAGCAATCTGTTTCTTATAATGATAATCTCATGATCTGCCATGTTTGAAACTCTGCAGATAAAGCCCCTTTTTCTTTTTATCCTGGGTCCTTCAGAGATGAAGCCATAGCTTTGGTTTCTCTGTTATGGCTCATTCCTAAAAAGAAAGCATCTTCCATTTATTGCAAAATCTCTGAGACTGCACATATTCTCAGTTAGTCTGAAACTATTAAAGCATATACTAAAGAGGTCAAATGAATCTGGCCATACTTCTTAAAGACAGAATCTGTGACAGATTAAGTTCCTCTGAAAGCAGACTGAGATTAAAATTAATGTGCATAGTTTTTTGTTTTTGTTTTTTTTTTTTTTTTAGAAAGGCTTTTCAATGCCTGTGGAAGGTAAGGAAGCAGGATTAGAAGGAAGTTGAGATATGACACTTACCAATGGAGGACACAGTTTTCCCCATAGGGAATGCTTAGTGAGGAATAATGATTCCATGCTATTCCAAAACTAGGTAAAGAGAGCCAGGCCTTTATACCCTTCCTAATTCAGTCACCATACTGGAAATGGTTTATGACCTTAGGAAAGAAGCTCTCGTTAGCTCAGGCAATCCCCAAAGAACAGTGATAGCTTATGGGCTGTCTGTCTTCGGGTAGCACTTGCAGTAACTGATGGGGAGAAGCCATTTGTTCCTTAAAGGTATTTTGGAAGCATATTCTAGTGTCTGTCACTGTCCATCTTTGAACCACCCAGATCTACTTTTTCTTTTAAGTTCTAGAAAGTTACCTTAGGGGGACCAGCAGTTAACATAATGGCTATGTCGCTGTACTCCCATGTAGTCAACCGTGGTTCGAGTCCCGGACCCAGTGGCTCAAACTCATGCCAAGCACATGTGTGTTCATGCGTGCCTAAGATCCCAAGAGGAGAATGGAGGAGAAGGGATTGCAGCGTGGCCAACCCTGCTGTAGGGGTTATTTTTCACTTTGTGTCTCTCTGTCTCTCTGGAGAACACACGTGCACTATAACAAACAAAAAAGAAAGAAAGAAAGTTACCTTAGAAATGTAGTGGGACTCTCTTCCTGAAATAAAGCAATTTTATCTTAAGAAGCAGCTGGTACTGTGGCTGCAACTGACACCACCCTCTACACCGCAGATTTCCCTTACCCTGCATAGCACCTCTGCTGATCTCAATGGCTTACCTAGTAACACAAACCAGATCCTCACTGCTTTGTGATCAAAACTGAGCAAAAGATTACCAAGAAGCACACAAGACCATCTGCATTTCAAACATATGTCCTACCCCTTGAGACAGAAGCAACTCTACCTCCTCCAAATGATCAGACTCAATTATCATTGTCAAGGCAGGGTCCTGTTTCCTTGTCTGCTGGTACCTTATCTCGAGGAGTCTTGGGTGCTTGGGCAGCAACCACAACTTATAGTTAAATAAATCTCCTGCCGCATCCCCACTGGAAGCCGATCTCTAACTTTGGAAAGCCCAGAGGGATCAGGAAGAGGGATGAATCCAAACATGGGTCACTGAGAATGATGGCAAATGAGAGTTAAATCCACCAGAATTGACCCTCTTGGTTCCCAGGTCCATAGCGGTGTCAACTACAATCCACCCCTCGCATAATTAAATTCACTTTGTGTTAATGATGCAGCACTGTAGAAAGGTCCCTGATTGGAAGTATACAGCATTAGTTCATTACCCAAAGTGTTCTTTCCAAACTGTTGCTTCAGCACCAAAGGAAGAATGATACCTGTGTGGTAAAGGATTGCCTCAGCACCCTTAAGTTGTCTACATCTTACACATTTCAAAGGAAGTTTTGGCCCTTGCCTAGCTCCTGGGAGATAACCTACACTCTTAGAATATCCTGCCTGATAAGAGTCTGTTTTCCTGGGGGACTTATGCCAGATAGTCTATACTAATCATGTGATTTATAGTGGGAGGGAGGGCGTGGGCCATGTCAGCCTGACCTCCAGAGGGTAAGTTTTGAAAGCAGTAAATGAATTCTCTAATTTTGCTCCTTTTCAAGATTGCAATTGATATAAAATAGCCAAAACAATGTCCTATAAATTTTAGGACAGTTTGTGAACTTCTACAAAAATAAATAAATAAAAATAAGCCAGTTGGGATTTTGATACAGATAATTTCAAATTTGTAGATCAGTTTAGGATTATTGTCATATTAACAACATTAGGTCTTCCAGTCCATGAACATGGGGTATCTTTCCATTAAAGTCTCCTTAATGTCCTTTTCTATGAATCTTGTACCTCTATGAATTCATTCCTCATATTTTAATCTTTTTGATGCTATGGTAAGTGAAATTTCTTCCTTACATCGTTTTCTTTTTTTTTTTTTTTTAATGTTCTTTGCCATAGGGCACATGGGCTGGCCAGAGAGACAGAGCAAGATAGAGAAAAAGTGAGAAATCATGCCCCCCCCCCCAGGAGGGATGGCCACACCCCAGTCTATTCTCCTCCATTCTCCTCCTAGGATTTTGGACATAGACATACACGTGTCTGGCATGAGTTTCAAGCCACTGAGTCCAGGACTCGAACCACAGTCAGCCATGTGGGAGCCTTTAACTGCCACACCACATGATGGTCCCTTTTATATAATTTTCAAACTGTTCATTGCTAGTGTATAAAGTGAGAGTTGACTTTTGTGTATTGCTCTTGTATCCTGCAGCAATTGCCAATTCATTTATTCTAATAACTGTGTGTGTGTGTGTGTGTGTGTGTGTGTGTGTGTGTGTGTGTGTATGTGTGTATTCTTTAGGACACCATGTCTAAGTTTGTATCATCTGTGAATAGAGATAGTTTAACTTCTTGATTTCTAATATATACGTCTTTTATTTCTTGCTTGATTGTTCTAACTATGTTCTCTAGTACAATGTTGAATAGAAATGACAAGACTGGTCATATGTGTCTTATTCTTGAATTTAGAGGGGAAAGACTTTAATGTAATTATTTATAAGATAGAATTTACATCTGCCATTTTGCTATTTCTTTGTCTTACGTTATCTTGTTTCTTTTTTCATTGTTGCCTTCTCTTACATTAAATAGATATTTTGTATTATATCATTTTGATTCCCTTACTGTTTCCTTTACTATAATTTTACTCATTTTGTTAGTGATTGTCTTAAGTGTTAAAATTAACATCTTAGCTTACTCTACTTCGTATTATACCAACTTAACTTCAATAGTATTTTTTAAATGCTCCAATATAATTTCATATTCCTTTCTTGTTTGTGCTATTGTCATGCAAGTTACATCCTCATATTGTAACCACACCAATGATCTTCTAATTTTTGCTTTATGTAGTCTTTTTTAAAAACATCTATTATTAAACTTTGTATTTTTAGAACAGTTTACAATGTACATAAATATTGAACACTTAATACAGACAGTTCCCATATATTACTGTGCAAAGTTCTTCCAGCTAATAACATATTGCATCAGTATGTTTATATTAGTATAATTTGTTACTATTAGTAAACAGCATTGGCACATTATTAACTAAAATCCATAGATTACGCAACTTTCCTTGTATTTTATGTAATGTCACAGGAACACACTTCTAAAACTATATTACACATAATTGTCATGTCTCTTTCTGCTCCTCTTGGCTGTGACAGTTTTCAGACTTTCCTTTTTTTTTTTGAGAGTTTTTGTTTGTTTGTTTGTTTGCTACGGGGTACATGTGTGTACTGGAGAGACAGAGAAAGAGAGATAGAAAGCAAGAAATCACCCCCCCCCCCAAGGGGGATAGCCACACCACAATCCCTTCTCCTCCATTATCTTCCTGGGATCTTGGGCACACGCACACACATGCCCAGCATGAGTCTGGAGCCACTGGGTCTGGGATTCGATCCATGGTCGGCCATGTGGGAGTCCAGATGCATAATCTCTATGCCATCTGCTGGCCCCAGACTTTCCTTTTCAATGACTGACAGATCAGGTGGATTATAGTATGCCTATATATTGGAACTCATCTAATTGTTTCCTAATGATTCGACTTGGGTTGGATTTGAGGGGGAAAGAGCAGAGGTAAAATACCATGGCATCACACCACGGGTACATGCTATTGACATCATTTATGACTGCTAATATTAACTAGCTAGTCAAGTGGTTTCTAGGATTTCCCACTGTAAATCTGATTTTTCCTATTTCTTTCTAACTATAGTCTTTGAAGGGAAGTCACTGTGCACAGCCTACCTTGAAGAAGTGGTTAGTTATGCTCCATCTCTCTTAGTCTACAGAGCTTGAATAATTTAGTTGAAATTTTTCTGCATGGAAGACTAGTCTCTTTCTCTACATTTATTAATGAATTCATTCATTTATTTATATACATGTGGACTCATGGGTTTTGTTAACTTAGGGCTATAATTCAGTACTACTTATTTGTTACTCAAATTGTACCAGCTTTAGCCATTGGGGGCTAGCTAAGTTGGCTCCTGTGCCCCTTTGACTTATACCCCATCTGTGTGTTTGTCATCTTTGTTTAGTTTGTGTGTGTGTGTGTTGGGGGTGGGTTGTAGCATGTCTTTACTATCTGCACTACAAAATGTTTCAGACTGATCTTATAAATGTCCTGCCCAAGACCTGGGTATGCTCATTGCTTTGGAATGCTATATATCTTAGGCCCATTCACCAGGCAGGGAGGGCCAAGAAATATATATGCATATATACATGTATACATAGACACACACACACACACACACACACACACACACACACAAATACTGTCTATAAATACTGCTGCATGTATCTATCCATCTGCATTTATAGTAAGCTAAACATGAATTCACATGAATGCCTGTAACTATAATCCATTACAACATGAGTCAGTCTAGCCTCTTCCTCTTGCTGATCTGTAATGTCCATACCTACAATAAGAAATCTGGCTCCTACCACCCATCATCCATTAACTGAATAACTGGCTTCCAGTATACATGCGTAAGTGTGTTGGAATTCACGTGTAGCCTCATGGGAACCAGCTTTCTTGACTAGAGAATGCGTACGTAGTGTTCCTCTGCCCTTATCCTTCCAGACTCCATTCATTTCCAGTGTTATTTTGCTTGCTATCTTTTCCTCACCCTCTCTAGCGAAGTTTAAAAAAAACATGCTTACTATAGTTCAATTCTAATGTTAGTCTGTACCTTCTGAAATTCCCTTACCACTCTTTAATTCACATACCAGGATACCGGTTCAAGTGAATGGACTTGCCAGGACACCAGGCTGCCTGTGGCTCCAGGGCCTAATGGCCGGAACCCTCCACAACTCACCTTAGGACTTCACGACTTCAGGTTTGTGCCTTGGGACTTTAAGATGAACTTGCGCCCCTCCCTGCCCTATCCAGATACCCATTCAAGTGATCGGCCTTGCCAGATGCCAGGCTGCCTGTGGCTGTGGAGCCTAACAGTCAGACCTGTGGCTCATCCCGTCCCCAACTCACCTTTGAACTCTTAGAAATTCAGTATTTGCATACCACTTGATCTTTTCTTTGCTCCTGAGGTGAAGCTCAGCAGCTCAGTTGCAGGTGTAACTGTTCTTTAGAAACAGGTAGGACTTTAGGTCACCCAGGACCAGTGACAATAGTGCAGGGTGCTGGTGAGCAACAGGGAGGCAGAGCAGAAGAGAGACGGCCAATTTTCTACTCCTGCACATTTTTGATCACTCTGAGACCTTGGATAATTTGGGAAGGGATGTATAGGTCACCAGATGACTAGGAACAATCGCAGAGGCACAAGAAATATGAGCGACCAACAAAATGTCTCTCCCCCAAGGGAAAATACTAATTCTGCATAACCTATAGACAACACAATGGGAGTCATAGAAATATCAGATAAGCGATTTAGAATATTTGTAGTGACCAAACTAAATGAGATGCAAGTGAAAAGAGACAATGAGTTCCAGAAGATGAGGAAGTCCTTTCATGATTTGAAAGAAGAAATAGACACCATAAAAAAAATCAAAATGGAATTGTTAGGGATGAAGAATGTGATACAAGGGAACCAGCAGTTAGCGTAATGGCTATGTCGCTGGACTCCCACGTAGTCAACCGTGGTTCGCATCCTGGACCCGGTGGCTTAAATCTCATGCCAGGTGCGTGTGCATGCGTGCCCAAGATCCCGAGAAGAGAATGGAGGAGAAGGGATTGCGGCATGGCCATCCCCCCTGGGGGGTGATTTCTCGCTTTCTGTCTCTCTGTCTCTCTCTGTCTGGCCAGCGCATGCGCCCTATAGCGAAAAACCTCTCCAAAAAAAAAAAAAGAATGTGATACAAGAAATTAAAACCTCCCTCGAAAGTAGTAAAAGTAGATTAGATCATGCAGAAGATTGAATCTCAAATTTACAAGACAAAACTTCTGACCTAGAAAAATGTATCAAAAAGTCTGAGAAAACAGCCAAGAAAAATGAGGATAATAGACGAGAAATACTAGATACCATCAAGCACTCCAACATCTGGATAACTGGTATCCCAGAAAAGGAAGAAAATAATAAGAGCATTGGTAACTTATTTCAGGAAATCCTGGAAGAAAACTTTTAAAACCTAGAGAGGCATTCAAATATCCAGACCCAAAAAATACATAGGACCCCAAATAGAATCAACCCAAGAAGATCTTTTCCAAGGCACATAATAGCCAGATTGGTCAAAACCATAGACAAACACAAGATACTAAAATTGGCAAGAGGAAAATATCAATTACTTACAAAGATTTTCTCATCAGGCTAGCATTGGACCTCTTGTCAGAAACAATGCAAGCAAGGAAAGAATGGAGAAATATAGTCAAAGTGTTAAATGAAAAAAAAATTTCAACCAAGAATACTATACCCAGCAGACTATCCTTCATATGGGAAAAAAAGATTTTAAAAAAATTCTCAGATAAACAAAACCAGAAAGAATTGACCAACTCTAGACCGGCTCTTCAAGAGGTTTTGAAGGGAGTGCTATAACAGGAAAACTAAAAAGTCAGATGGACAGTTATAAGAGAATAAAAAACAACCAAGAAAATGCCTCACTTAATGGTAGGGACAGGTCCAGAAATATTGATAATAACATTGAATGTTAATGGATTAAAATTTTCAATTAATAGACATAGACTCCCTGAATGGATATTAAAAATAATAATAATAATAAAAATAAACAGAACCCCTCTATCTGTTGCCTACAAGAAATGCACCTTATACACAAAGACATACATAGACTAAAGGCGAAGGGCTAGAGAAAGATATTTTGTGCAAATGGAAATCAAAAAAGGGCTAGAGTTTTGATACTGATTTCAGACAAAATAGACTTCAAGACAAAGACTGTTAGAAGAGACAAAGAAGGTTATTATATAGTCGTAAATGGGTTAATTCATCAAGAAGACATGACACATATAAATATCTATGAACCCAACTCAGGAGCACCTAAATATGTGACGGAAAGACTGCTGGAGCTAAAAGGAGAGATAGGATGCAACACTATAATTGTTGGGAATCTCAACACCCCATTATCTCCTTTAGACAGATCTTCTAGACAAAAAATAAACAAAGAGATACAGGACTTAAATGATACTATAAATCAAATAGGCTTGACAGACATCTGTAAAACTTTCTACCCTAGGACCACAAAATATACATTTTTCTCACCCCGGCATGGAACCTTTTCAAAGATTGCCATATGATAACACAAATCAAGCCTTTACAGATTCAAAGGCATAGAAACTGTATTCAGCTTCTTTTCTGACCATGATGGAATTAAACACAATAGTAATTTCAAGAAACAACCTCGAAAATACACACATGGAAACTCAACAACCTACTTCTGAATGACTTCTTAACTATTGAAAAAATTATGTCTGAAATAAAAAAATACGGAAACAAATGATCATGAGTACACTAGTTTACATAATCTATAAGACACAGTAAAAGCAGTCACAAGGGGGAAATTCATAGCAATTAGTGGACAGAAGAAAAAGATGGAAAGATGGCAGATATATATCAGGGAATAGGAAAACAACAACAATAACAAAAATGCCAGGCAAAAAAAGAGATAATAAAGGGACCAGCAGTTAGTGTAATGGTTATGTCTCTGGACTCCCATATAGCTGGCCACAGTTTGAGTTCCGGACCTGGTAGCTTAAACTCATACCAGGCGCATGTACATGCATGCGCAAGATCTGGTGAGGAGAATAGAGGAGAAGGGATTGCGTCATGGCCATCCTCCCTGGTGGGTGATTTCTCACTTTCTGTCTCTCTGTTTCTCTCTGTCTTTTTGGCAAGCACACATGCGCTATAGCAAAAACCTCCCCCCCAAAAAAGAGAGATCATAAAGATTCAAGCTGAAATAAATGAAATAGAAAATCAAGAATGATACAAAAACTAAATGAAAACAAAAGCTGGTCCTTTGAAAAGAGTAGCAAAATCAACACACCATTAGCTAGATTGATAAAGAATAAGAAAGAAAGAAAAAAACAGATGAATCAACTACATAATGAAACAGGCAACATTGCAACAGACACAATAGAAATACAAAACATCATTAGAGGATACTATGAGCAATGATAGAGAACATGGAAGAGATGGACAAATTCCTGGATGCAAATAATCTACCAAGATTGAACCAGGATGACTTAGAAAACCTGAATAGACCCATAACATGCCATGAGATTGAATTGGTAATAAATAACCTCCCAATAAAGGAAAGTCCAGGTTCTGATGGCTTCACTTCTGAATTCTACAAAACTTTTAAGGAAGAGTTAACCCCTATCCTAATCAAATTATTTCTAAAGATCCAAAAGGAAGGAACCTTCCAAATTCATTTTATGAAGCCTCCATAATCCTGATTCCCAAAGCAGATAAGGACATGACAAAGAAAACTTAGACTAATATCTCTGATTAATATAGACACAAAAATTCTGAACAATATACTTGCAAATCATATCCAACAACATACAGCAAAGTAGCTTTATTCTAGGGATGCAAGGGTGGTTCAACATATGCCAGATCATAAATACAATACACCATATTAACAGAAAGAAAGATAAAAACCTTATGATCATTTAAACTGAGGTGGAGAAAGCATTTGATAAAATACAACATTCTTTCATGATTAAGAAGATTTGTAAGAAGATTCTTACCAATCAGTAAGATTGGTATAAGGGTCATTTCTCAATAAAAACCATCTATGAAAAACCTATAGCTAACATTATACTGAATAGGGAAAAGCTAAAAGCTTTTCCAGTAAAAATTGGTACTAGACAAGGCTGTTCACTTTCTCCATTGCTTTTTAATATAGTGCTGGTAGTCTTAGCCAATGCCATCAGAAAAGAGAATGATATAAAAGGCATTCAAATGGCAAAGAAGAGTTGAAAATATCTTTATTTGCAGATAACATGATGGTATACTTAGAAGACCCAAAGGTTTCCATGAAAAAACTCAAAGTAACAAATGAATATAGTAAAGTGGCAGGATATAAAATCAACATCCAAAAATCTATAACATTTCTATGTACAAACAACAAGTTGACCAAAGTAGTGCTGAAGAAAGAAATTCCTTTTACCATAGCCACAAAATGTATAAGATACCTAGGGATAACCCTAACTAAGGAACTCAAAGACCTTTACAAAGAAATCTAGGAAAATCTTTAAAAGTACATAAAAAAGTGGAAGGATATCCTATGTTCCTGGATTGAAAGAATTAACATAATAAAATGGCCATTCTATCCAAATTAATTTGCATATTTAATGAAATTCCAATCAAAATTCCAGAGACATTCTTCACAGATCTAGAAAAGACAATCATAGATTTTGTCTGAAATCATAAAAGACCTCATATTGCCAAAATAATCTTATGCAAGAATAGTGGAGTGGATGACATTTTACTCCCTGACCCTAAAATATACTATAAAGCTGTGATAATCAAAACAGCGTGGTTTTGGCACAAAACAGACAGCTGGCCCAATGGAATAGAATAGACCTTAGAAATGAGCCCCAAAGCTTACAGCCAACTGATTTTTGACAAAGAATACCTATCAATCCAATGGGAAAAGGAAAATATTTTTATCAAATAGTGCTGGAAAAACTGGTTGTCCACCTGCAGGAAGATGAAACTTAATTCCCATCTTTCACCATTAACAAAAATCAACTCAAAATGGATCAAAGATTCCACTGGGGAAACTCTGGGAGACATTGGGGTAGGCAAAGACTTCTTAAATAAGTTTCCCAAAGCACAGGCAATAATCCTTAAAATAGACAAGTGGGACTACATCAGATTAAGAAGTTTTTCCACAGCAAAGGACACAGTAATTAGTGTGAATCAACAACCTTCATAATGGGAGAACATTTTTGTAAAATATGCTTCAGAAAAGAGGTTGATAAACAGAATACACAGGGAACTCAAGAGACTTATCTGAGAAAAAAAATGTTGAAACCAATAAAAAGATGGGAAAATGAGCTGAACAAAGATATCTCTAAGGAAGACATAGAAATTGCCAAAAAGCATGTGAGGAAGTGCTCAACATCCCTCATCATAAGGGAGATGCAGATTAAAACCACAATGAGAAACCACCAAGCCCCTGTCAGAATGGCAAAAAATTAAAAATAAGGGAGATGCAGATTAAAACCACAATAAGATACCACTGAACCCCTGTCAGAATGGCAAAAATTAAAAATACAAAAAGTGATAAGGGTTGGCAGGATGTGGTGAAAGGGGAACTCTCCTAGACTGTTGAACTGGTTCAGCCACTATAGAAAACAATATGGAGGTTTCTCAAAAATCTACAAATAGAACTACCATTTGATCCAGCAATCCCACTTCCGGGTATTTACCCAAAGGACAGGAGAATGCTCAGTCAGAAAAGCACTTGCACATCAATGTTTACTGCAGCATTATTTATGATTGCTAAGACATGGAACCAACACAAATGTTTACAATCAGGTGAATGGATGGATGGAAAAAAGTGTGGCGCATATACTCTATAGAATATTATTCAGTCATTAAAAAAACAAGACCCTGGCATTTGACAGAAAGTGGCTGAATATGGAAGATCTATTGCTGAGTGAAGCAAGCCAGGATATGAAAGAAAGATATTATATGTATCCACTTAATATATGCAGACTATCCACACTTTATGGTAGAGATTGAAATATTGGGGGACATAAAAGCAGTGAAAATAGTTATGGATACTGAAGCTAGTGTGAAATGGGGTAGGGAGGAGAAGGGAAGAGTATAGAGAAGGATAGCAAGAAAACTAATAGAGGCATGACATTAATGGGACACAGAAATGGTTTATTACCTGTTGATGATAACATGTATAGTATTCTCAACTGGACTGATCTGCAGGTAAATTCTTTTTATAAGCCAAATGATATATAGTGATTGAATGTTTAAAAAAATAAAGAGAATAAATAATAATAATAATTTGGAGAAAAAAAGATGAAATGCTATTTGATGATTATGTGGATAGTAATATCTTTCTCTTGACTGATATGCATAGTAAACATAATGGAAAAAGAAATGTAATACACTGTAAAGATATATATGATTAAATGTAATATAAAATTATGATAATAAATAAAATAAAGCAAGACGATAAGGTAGCTGTCTTGTCTGTAAACCAGAAAGTGAATCCTTAACAGACACTGAATTTGTCACACCTTGATCTCGGAGTTCCAATCTTCAGAAATGTGAGAAATAAATGTCTATTGATAAAAAAAAAAAGTATTTTCTCTATGTATTTTTTGTTGTTTTAGATTTTTACCTAGGACATGTGAGCACCAGAGAGAGAGGGAAAGTGAGAAATCATCCCCTAGGAGAATGGCCATGCCTCAATCCCTTCTCCTCCATTTTCCTCTCAGGATTTTGGTCATGCACGCACTTATGTCCAAGGTGTTTTTCAGGCAGCCAAGTCCAGGACTCAAACCATGGAGTCAGCCACGTAAGATCCAGTGTCTTAACCACCACACCACCTACTGGCCTGAAATTTACTTTATGTATTTTAAATTTCCATAGACTTTGCCAAATCACCAATGTCATGTTCCACAATTACAGTATCATATAGAATATTTTCAACACTCTAAAAATTCTGTGCTCCACCTGTTTATCCCTCCCTGAAGCCCTAGAGAAATGCTGATCTTGTTTCTGTCTCTAGTTTTGTCTTTTAATGGCCATGACATAAGTGGAATTAAAGATCATGTAGTTTTTGAGATGGCTTCTTTAACTTACAACATGCATCTAAGGCTGCTGCATGTCTTTGAGCTGACTGCTTATTCCTTCTTTGCTGAATTCTATCTATTGTATGAGTGTATCACAGTTTGCTTATCCATTCACTGCATGGGTAACACCAAGACTGCTTCCAATTTTGAGAAAGCATGAATAAAGTTGCTGTAAATAGTCACAATATATTTTTTGTGTGAACTTATGTTTTCAAATAAACTGGGTAAAAATACTTAAGAGCACAATTGCTGAATCATATGCTAAGATTGCTTACTTTTGTAAGAGGTAAATATACTAAATTATCTACCTGGCTGTATGTTTTGTATTTTTCACTAACAGTGAATGCAGGTTTCTGTTTCTGCTTCTTCACCAGCATTTGATATAGTCTATTTGTTTTTATTTTAATCATTCTAATAGGTATATAGTGGTATCTTATTGTTTTTACTTGAAATTCCCTAAAGACAAACCTGTTGAGAACCTTTTCATATGCTTATTTATCATTTGTATGTCTTCTTTGCCAAAATATCTGTTCAGAATTTTTGCCAACTTTTGAATCGGATGATTGTTTTCTTATTGTTGAATTTTAAGAGATGTTTTTGTTTTTGTTTATGCTATAGGATGAATGTAACCGCCAAAGGGAGACAGAGAAAGAGAGAAATCACCCTCCCTTCAGTGGGGTATGGCCAAGCCACAGTTCCTTCTCCTCCTGATGTAGGGGTCACACATACACATGCCCAGCTTGGGTCTCAAGCCACCAGGTCTGGGACTCAAACCATGCCACTGGCTATGTTAGCTTAAATTCCACGCCGTCTACTGACCCAAGAGTTTTTGTCAGATGTGTATGTTGCAAATATTTTTCTCCCAGTCTGTAGCTGCCTTTTCGTAATCTTAACAGCATCTTTTAAAGTAATTTTTATTTTTTAATATGGTCCATCTTTCCAATATTTTTTATGGAAGATGCTTATGATGTTTTATCTAAGAACTCATTGCCATCCCCAAGATGACCCAGGTATTTTTCTATTTTGTTGTGATTTTACAATTTACATTTAGGTCTATAATCCATGTCAAATTTTTGTGGAAATGTAGGATCTTTTTTTTTTTTTTGGAGAGGTTTTTGCTATAGGGCACGTGCGCTCGCCAGACAGAGAGAGACAGAGAGACAGAAAGCAAGAAATCACCCCCCAGGGGGGATGGCCACGCCGCAATCCCTTGTCCTCCGTTCTCCTCCTGGTATCTTGGGCATGCACGCACACACGCCTGGCGTGAGTTTAAGCCACCAGGTCTGGGACTCGAACCGCAGTCGACTATGTGGGAGTCCAGAGACATAACCATTACGCTAACTGCCAGTCCCAGGATCGTTTTTTGTTTTTAACTTCCCAGAAGGCCTCTGCACTCCTTGGAGAGAGATGGGGTGGGAGTGGTGAGGTACGAAAACACCCTCCATGGGGCATGGTCATGTTGCAATCTTTTCTCCATATTCCTTCTTTGGAGATTTTGGGCATACATGTATTTGGTGTGTTTCCAGGGTCACCAGGTTCAGGATTCTAACCATGTGGTTGGTCACGAGGGATCCAGCCACCTTAACCACCACACCACTGACTGGCCCTAGATTTATTTTTTTTTTTGCATGTGGACATCTAATTGTTTCAGCACTATTGAAAAGACTATCTTTCCTTCTTTGCCAAAGAGGAGTTACCAATATTTGTGTGGATCTAGTGTTGGCCTTCGATTGTGTTCTGCTGGTCTATGTGTCTAATCATGGTCAAATACCACACTGTCTTGATGACACCAGCTTTACAGTAAATCATGAAGGGAGTAATAGACTGCAAACAATTTTCTTGTTCAATATTATGTTGGCCCTTCTACGTTTTCTGTCTCTCCATATAAACTTTAGAACCAATTTGTTGATGTTCACTAAATGGCTTGCTGGAATCTGGGTTGGAACTGCACACAGGTCAGAAGGAAAAAGGAACAAATTATGCCATTACACTGTCATTATATATATATTTTTTTTTTGAGAGGTTTTCGCTACAGGGCGAGTGCGCTCGCCAGACAGACAGAGAGAGACATAGAGACAGAAAGCGAGAAATCACCCCCCAGGGGGGATGGTCATGCCGCAATCCCTTCTCCTGCATTCTCCTCTCGGGATCTTGGGCACACACGCACACGCACCCAGTGTGAGTTTTAAGCCACCGGGTCTGGGACGTGAACCACGGTCCACTACGTGGGAGTCCAGCGACATAGCCATTACGCTAACTGCTGGTTCCCTATATATCTTTACCAGTACTTCTATTTCATTATGTGGATTCAAGATACTACCTGGTGTCTCTGACTTCAGTCTGCAGGATTCCTTAGGACTTCCTAAGGGGCAGGCATGCTAGTAGTTCTTTCCATTTTTGTTCATCTGGGAAGCTTTAAATTTTCTTCTATGTTTTAAGGATTATTTTTCTGGATATGAATTCTTAGCTTAATAGTCTTTTTCTTTAAGTACTTTAAGGGTGCCATCCCATTGGCTTCTGAGATGAGAAGTCGTGTTAGTCTTCTTGATGGGCTCTTGGACACAGTGAATTGTCTCTCTTGCTGCCTTTACAATTCTTGTTTTCTCTTTGGCTCTCAACAATTTGATTTGATGTGTCTAGGTATGGGTATCCACATTTATCCTACATGGACTTTGGTAAGTTTCTTGGATATACGGATTGGAATTTGTTTATGCCAAACTTTGAAAGTTTGGGGCTATTATTTCTCCAACTATTCTTTCCTTTTTCTCTCCTATTCTGTCACTTCCATTCTGCATATAATGGCATACTTGCAAGTGTCCCCCAGGTCTCTCTAGTGCTGTTATTTTTCTTTGCTCTTTTTCTGATTCTTTAACTATAATCTCAACTAATTCCTCTTCAACTTTGCTGATTTTTGTCTTCTGCCAGTTCAAATCTTCTGTTGAGATCCTCAAGTAAGTTGTTTTTAGTTATTTTACTTTTGAACTCCTTAATTTAATTTGATTTTCTTTTCATTTTTTATTTATCTTTTTTATCAAGTAAAAATTACAGAAATTTTTCAACAGAAAACTTTACATTCTTTTATCTTTTAAATGTTTCTTTTCCCCTCCCACCCACCTTCTATCATCTACTCTGCTCCTTTACAGTCCCCGGTATCTACACTTATCCTTTCTACCATCGTATCTTTGGATCTTTCCACTTCTGTCATTGAAAGCAGGCATTCAGTACATATTGAGCAGGGATATACAGCATGTAGCTTTCAAAGTCTGACTCACTACAATTAACATTAAGTCTTCCCATTTTCATCTCACTGTGAACATTCTCTATTTGATGAATTTTTAAAACATAGTTTTCTTTAACTTTTTGAACATGTTATATTAATAGCTAATCTAAAATATATTTCTAAGAAGCCCAACAACTTTGCTTATTCAGGGATAGTTTCTATTTGCTGGCTTTTTCTTTTTCTCTGTGTGAGTCATGCTTCCCTATCTCTTGTGGGTTGTGTAAATTTTTTGTATAAAATTGGACATTTTAACTGTGAAATCAGATCTCCTCCACTGCATGTTTTGTCGTTGCTTTTGCTGTTGCTGTTTGTCTTGCAGTGACTTTAATTTTGTAAAACCTGTATTCTTTGTCATGTGTAGCTAGTGAGTCTCTGTTCAGTTACCAGAACAATTGGACAGAAATTTTCCTTTTTTTTAAGAATTATTTATTTAATGTTATTTATTAGTAGTATAGTATTATTTAATTAACCAGAGAGAGACAGAGAGAAAGAGGGAAAATGAGAAAGCAAGTCACCAGGTCCAGGACTCAACCCATTGTCAGCTATCTGAGAGTCTAGTGCCTTAACCACCATGTCACCTGCTGGCTACCAGAAATTTTCTTAAATTCCTTAAGTCAATAAGTTTCCCAGCCTTTACCAAGAAGGGCCTATAGGTGTGTTGGAGAATACCATCCATGCTCTGAAAGACAGCTTCCAAGTCTTCATCTTCACTTTCTGATCTAAAGATCAGCCAAAAGTAAGAGATTAGAGCTTTCTTAAGGACTACGGCAACATCTTAGCATGTGTGTGTGTGGCCATCTAGATTGCCTGGAATACATTTGAGCTTTTCAAATCACCATGTAGACAACTCACTCCCATTTTCCTTTTAAAATTTTAAGGTCAACCTCTTGCTAACCCCACTTCATAATACTGCCTCAGACACCCCCCCCAATGTTAAACAGTTGCCATTGACTGGTTTTAACAAACACCCTAGTGTAGAGCAGACTATGCTGTCAGGTAGAATAAAGACAAACTCTAAGGCTACATTCTTTTGGTGGGAGTTTTCAAGTCAAATAGTGGAAATCTCTGAGTTGGGGCTATTGAGGACCTCCAAATTGCTCTGCCCCTTCCAGTGACTGCTAAGCCACTGCTAACCACAACTCTGCTACCAGAGTTGCAAGGCTGTTGAGGTTTTCAAGGCTGTGAAGTAGCTGGGGACAGTAGGATTGGAATAGAGTAAGTTAAAATGCCCTGAAGCTCAATGATATCACGGATTCAGCCATGTATCTGGAACACATATTCCTCAGATTGTTGTAAGCCATTGACTATACCAGAGTTTTGAAACTGTTGATTTTAAGCAAATTCTGTCAGCATCCTCATTGTTTTTATGGAATAGTAGATTTTCAAAGGTTGCTCCTCAGGCTTTGGAGAAGTGCTTTCCTCTTTGTATCCTTGGCCTTAAACATCCCTTGGGCCAGTTATCTTCAGGCTATTCCATCTTATAGAAAAATTTCATAATATTTTAGTCCAAATAGGTTTTTATTCCATGGGAAATTCTGACATTAAATTACAATTTTTCAATGTTACCTAAAGAAAGGAGGATGGGAAAAATGAAGAAATTAAAGTAATCAAATATAATTAATAGAAAAAGTCTTTTTGGAGGAAATAACAAATATTTCTATTTAAAGAATTACTCAAAGTTTATATTGACTATGTCTATTTTTAGGGCTACAGAAACCAAATGTAACAACGTAATAGCATTTGTGTTGCTTTAACAGTGTATAAAAGTCATATTAATGTTATAATCATAATTAATTTAAAAGTAATGTATGTAAACTTGGGTTTCTATAGAAAAAAATTCACACAAAAATTTTAATGTATAGTCAGAAGAAATTATTTCACTGGTAGCAGAAAAATCTAAATTTTACCTTAAATGTATATATTTAAATTTGTTCATTGTTTATTATTTTATACCTGAAATTCAACTTTATATTTTTAGAAATTATATAGATATTACAAAAGTAAAACATGTAGTCACCATTAGATTATTAAAAAAGTAAACATTTTACTGCAAAAAGAAATGTTTTTTACCTAATGTAATTAGCAACGTCTAAAAAGGAAAGTATAAAAGTAGAATCTTTAATTTCCCATTTGTATTATACTACCATTTTCTAGTTTTAAATGTGTGGTTTTCAATATTTTCATAATCATCTTTTTATAGGACTTATAAGAGGTGGTGGGGACAGCAGGTGATGTGGTGGTCAAGGCACTGGACTCCTACATGGCCGACTGCAATTCGAGTCCTGAACTTGGAAAATCATGCCAGGTGCTTGCGTATTGGTGGCCAAAATCCCCAAAAGAAAATGGAAGATAAAGGATGGATCCTGGCCATCCCCCTGAGGATGGGAGTGATTCTCACTTTCCCTCTCTCTGTGTCTCTCTATGTGCCCTATGGAAAAATAAATAAATAATAATAATGATGGAAATGATAATAATAATGAGAAGCAGATTAGTTAGTCCCTTCCCCACTTTCCAAGAGAGGAAGTAGCCTCAAACAAGAGTTTATGACTTTCTCTCTTACTTGTTTTTCCTTTTGTACTGAGCCCTAAAGGTTTTCTCTCTTAATTTGTAAGCTCCTACAGTCATTCTAGCTCAATTGTTCTATAAAAGAATCCCTTTTCCAGTAGCCAGGGTGGCACAACAGTATCTGTGGGGCTGAGACCATTTATATGGGAGGGTCCAGGGTCCTGAAGTCTCCCTGAACTTGTGTGCCTCTGATCATGCCTGGGGCTGGGGCTTGGTTCATGATGTGAAAACTGTGTTGGGAATCTCGCTCTCTCTCTTTCTCTCTCTTTCTCTCTCTCTCTCTCTCTCTCTCTCTCTCTCTCTCTCAGAAGAAGAAGAAGAAGTAAATAAAGGTGTTTTTTAAATCCTTTCCCTAAAAGAGAAACTAAGTTAGAAATATAGGTTAAAGCATATACTTTATACTTAATATTTGTTCAGTAATTCAGTTATTTTGCTCTAGGATACTTGGAAGCTATAAATCACTGATTTTCTGAGCAATTAAGAAACTCTAAGATTTAACATTCAACTTGACCAAGACACAAATATATCATAAATAGGAGATTCTAAAATAAGCATCTGACAAATTTAGCCATGGAAATTTCTTGTCTCTAATTCAGGAGTATAATTGATTGTTGAGAAGGCATCTTTCCAAACAATTACTTCCAAAACTTTTCAAGTGCTGAGCACTAATTTTAACCCAATTATCCCTACATATTTGAACAAATCAAACTCCAAGATCAGAGTTCTTT
>NW_006159829.1:3542934-3543481 GCF_000334495.1 Tupaia belangeri chinensis | reverse complement strand
TCCCCCCCCCACCATTTTAGAGCTTCCACATTTTGAAGTCAATAAACTCAGGCACGTATATGTGTGTGTGTCTGTGTGTTGGCTACTCTTTGGAGGAAACAACCAGAATTCATTCTCCTCTCCCCTATACCATAGGGACTAGAAGCCTAGTAGCTGTATTTGCCAGAGTCCTTCACTTCTGGTGTCCTAGAGGCAATTTACATTTTTCTAATAAGAAATACTCATGCAACGCCCAGAAAAATTATTTGAAACAGAACTCATTTCTTCCTCTTTAACATATGCACTGGCCAAATGGGAACCTTTGCAGTGTCCTCTCAGTTCCATTATCCTGCCTTAGTTCTATAGAACTGTGAAATTTGTAATGATTTCTTTCCTTTTTTTTAAGAGATTTTTGCCTTAAATGCATGCGCTCACTGGAGACAGACAAAGAGAAAATAATAAATCACCTCCCCAGGGGATTGACAATGCCACAATCTCTTTTTTTCTATTCTCTTTTTGGGATTTAGGGCACACACACACACACACACACACACACACACACACACCT